>NC_054827.1:98108187-98412325 GCF_018345385.1 Vulpes lagopus | reverse complement strand
GGACACATTCTGAGAAACTGGGAGTTAGGACTTCAACATATGGATTTGGGGGGGATATAAATCAACCAATAACAGTGTTGCTGGGCATCAACAGTTGCTACACTCACAGACATTATGTGCTTCCTCTAACTTTGTCAAAGAGTTAATCTAAGTCTAACCATCCAAAATAAGACTGCAGGACATTCTACAGGTCAAATATCCCAGAATCTTCAGCAATTATTTTATAAGGAAAAGAAGAGAGCAGATAATATGGCAGCTCCTCAAAATATTAAAAATAGAATTACCCTATGATCCAGCAATTCCCCCTGAGTATATACCCAAGAGAATTGAAAGTAGGGTCTCAAAGAAATATTTGTACACCCATGTTCATAGCAGCAGTACTGACTATAGCCCAAAGATGAAAATAACCCACATGTCCATTAACAAAAGCATTACTGGTAGTGATATATCCATAGGATGAAATATTATTCAGCTTTAAAAAGGAAATTTTGACACTGCTACAACATTATAAAGACATAAAGCCAAGGAAAATAAGCCAGTTACCAAAGGACAAATAGTGCAATGATTCTACTTATATGAGGTACATGGAGTAGTCAAATTTGCAGTCATAAAGTAGAATAGTGGTTGCCAGAGGCTGCAGAGGCAGGGACAAGGGAGTTGTTGTTTAACGGGTACAGAGTTTCAGTCTTACAAGAGAAGAGTTCTGGAAATTGGTTGCACAACAATGTGAATGTACTTAACACTACTGAGCTATATACTTAATGGTTAGGATAATAAATTTAGGTTACCAATATTTTACAACAATTTTAAAATTTTTAATTAAAATAAATTAAAAAGTAAAGAAAAAATAAAGAGAGGAATCTCTTTTTACAAAAGACTTAAAAAGATATATTAACTTTTAGTTCAGAAATAAGATCATGTAAACTACTTTTCCTTCTCCTCCCCCTTCATGCTATGCAAAAATTCAGACTTAAAAATTTATTATATGTTCTAAAATTAGATTGCAAGTGATGGATCACAACTCTGTGAATATACTATAAAGCAATGAGTTGTACATTTTAAAAGGATGAATTACATGGTATGTGAATTACATCTCCATAAAGCCATTCCTCCTCCCCCAAGAAAAGGATAAAGGGGAAATAAAGACATACTCAAAAAATAAAAATAAAAACTAAGAGAATTCGTTATTAGACTTTTTAAGAATGGCTAATGGAAGCTCTCTGAACAGAAAGAAAATGTTAACAGAAGAACACTAGAACTATCCCCAAGCTCTAATGAGTTTCTTTTGTCTTATTTTAAAGCTGAAGCAAAGATCGTAGCTTCATCTTATGTGGTACACAGTGAATACAGAGGAAATACTTAAGACAGTTATATTAAAAAATCATGAGAGTAAAGGGACCTAAGCAGAAGTAAAAATAACGTTTCACCACTTTGCTCAAAATGGTAAAACTCTGATAGTGGGATGTTGTGAAAATATCTAGAGCAACCACAAAGAAAACATACAAAGTGGTATACTCAGACATGTTATAAATATGGCCAATGGAATGCTAAAATATGTTTAAGTAACCCATAAGAAGGTAAGTAAAATGAAATAAAGAGCGAATACACAAAAATAGACTTCAGAGTAAAGAAAATTAATAAAGACAAAGAAGTATATTAGATAATTATAAAATTATCAACCTATCAAGATCATAAAACAATCCTAAGTGTATACTGACCAAACAGCAGAGCCTCAAAATATATGCAGGAAAAAAAAGTGATCTAGCTAAAAGGAAAAAAGATAAATTTATGATGGTATCTGGGAACTTTAGTATCCCAATTCTCAGAAACTGAAAGAGCAGCAAGGACACAGAAGAACTGAACACCATCAACCATTAGGGTCTTAACGACATACATTGACCACTTAACCCAACAACAGTATGGAACACATTCTTTTCAAATGCTGTGAAACATGCACTAAGATGGACCATATCCTGGCTCACAAAATAAACCTTAATTAATTCAAAAGAATTGAAATTAAGCAAAATATCTTCTCTGAAATTAAGCAGAAATCAGTAGCAGACTACAGACTACAGAAAATATCAGACTACAGAAAAATTTCCAAGTACTTCGAAACTAAATGGCACACTTCTAAATAATCCACAGGCCCAAGTGGAAATGTCAAAGGAAAACTTAAAATACATAAAAATGGATTTTTAAAACCCACAACATACCAAATTTGTGGGACACAGCTCACACTGCTCAGAGAAAAACATACAGTTCACTAAGAAGACTGCAAGATGAATCAATACATGAAAATCAACTGCATATCTATACAATGACAACAAACAAATAAATAGAAATCAAAAATTTTAAATGCAGTATCATTTACAATTGCTCCAAAAATAATGAGATACCTATTAATAAATGTTTTAAAATGTATACAATGTGTATGATGAAAATTACAAAATACTGGTGAAAGAAATCAAGGAAGATCTAAATACTTGGAGAGGGATCCCTGGGTGGTGCAGCGGTTTGGCGCCTGCCTTTGGCCCAGGGCGCGATCCTGGAGACCCGGGATCGAGTCCCACGTCGGGCTCCCGGTGCATGGAGCCTGCTTCTCTCCCTCTGCCTGTGTCTCTGCCTCTCTCTCTCTCTCTGTGACTATAATAAATAAATAAATAAATAAAAATTTAAATTAAAAAAAAAAAAAAAAGGAAGGACAGAGCAGAAGAGGAGTTGCCAGGGGATATGACTGATACAAGAGAGTGTGTGTGGTATGTGTATGGCTACAAAGGGGTTGCAGGATGGAGTCTTTGAATGATGATTCAGTTAAATAACTTGTTTGTGGTGGCAGTCACAAGAAATTAGCTACACATGTGAGTGCATCAAACTACACAGGTGCAGGCAGCCCCGGTGGCTCAGCAGTTTAGCGCCACCTTCGGCCCAGGGCGTTATCCTAGAGACCCGGGATCAAGTCCCACATCAGGCTCCCTGCATGGAGACTGCTTCTCCCTTGGTCTGTGACTCTGCCTCTCTCTCTCTCTCTCTCTCTCTCTCTCTCTCTCTGTCACTCATGAATAAATAAATAAAATATTTTTAAAAAAACTACACAGGTGCACACATACATACATTTGCACATGGATAACTGGTGAAATCTCAGTAAGTTCTATTGCTTAGATCAATGTCAATTTCCTAGTTTTATTATTATTGTGCTAAGTTATACAAGATGTTAACACTGGAGAAGATGAGGTGAAGAGTGTGTGGGACCTCCCTGAACACTTCTTTGTGCCTTCCTATAAATCTAAAATTATTTCAAAATAAAAAAGGAAATTTATTATTTTTTAAGACTTTATTTATTTATTCATAGAGACAGAAAGAGAGAGAGAGAGAGAGAGAGAGGCAGAGACAGGCAGAGGGAGAAGCAGGCACCATACAGAGAGCCTGATGTGGGACTTGATTCCGGGCCTCCAGGTCACGCCCTGGGCTGCAGGCGGCGCTAAACCGCTGCGCCACCGGGGCTGCCCAAAAAAGGAAATTTAAAAGAGTATGTCAATTTACCTCAAAAATAAAACAGTAAAGACAATGCTTCCTTCCAATTTATATTCTAAAGGAAGCCTAATTTGGTCGGATTGTGCTGTCAGTGAGAACTTGGTCTCAGCCAGACCCGTGGAAGTAGAAGCAGGCTTTCTTACCCGTTTCATCTAGAAACAGAAGTTGAACAAACCTAAGTTCACATCTCAGCTGTGAGGCTCTGAGTAAGTGTCTGGGAAGCTCTTGTGAAGCCTCCACATCCTCATCTGTCAGATCTGAAAAGAACTAACTGACCTCACAGTAAGGCCCTCAATAATGTGTCAGGCACAGGGAAGGTCCCTCATCAAGGGAAGAGTTGGTGCCTGTGATTGTTCAACAAACTCTCATGCTAAGAATCTTAAATGCATCCCCCTGCCAGCCCTGGATTATATAATTTTAATTTCACTTCCTATAGCACCCAAATGACAGGAGCATCTTGACAATAGGGTATTCCTCTTTCTCAGCCCTAAAAGGACTTATACATTGAAAATACCATATCATCATATCAAGCCACACCAAACAAACAAAATAGAAAAACATTTCTTACATAATATATGAACCTGATAACCAACTATGAAATTCACACTGGTACTTATTCACCAAAGACTTTTGGTCCTATCTTCTTCTCTATCCCTACATGCTGTTGACTTCTTCAATATATCCACTAACCTTCTAATACCCCACTCATTTAACCCCAGATGCCACAGAGATCTGCACAGTTCTCAAAAAATACTGATGTCTGTATGAAAAGTCTTTGTATTGTCCAGGAAATAAAGTACTGATTTAAAGAAGACTCCATAATCACTAGATTCTAGAAGTAAGGCTGCACATCATAATCTCTAGGACAATCAATAAAAGAACATTAAAAAAAATGCATACCTAAGAAGCTGGTGGGAGGGCAACCCGGGTGGCTCAGCGGTTTAGCGCCACCATCATCCCAGGGCCTGATCCTGGAGACCAGGGATCGAGTCCCACGTCAGGCTCCCTGCATGGAGCCTGCTTCTCCCTCTGCCTGTGTTTCTCCCTGCCTCTCTCTCTCTCTCTCTCTCTCTCTCATTCTCTGTGTGTGTCTCTCATGAATAATAATAATAAAAAAAAAAAAGCTGGTGGGAGAGGATGGAAAAATAAAACTACTTCATTTAAAAAGGCGAAGATGCTATCAAAGAGGATTGGGATTGTATCAAAAGGTCTCAAGGGCCAAGTTGAAGATGTTCCATTGGTCAAAGTTAGAACAATTTGAATTTCAATAAGGATTAATAAGTGCAATGATTTGAAACCTACAAATATGTTCAAGTCCATGAGTTCATAATGATAGTTTTAAAAAAACTAATTGATCACCTTTGGAAGATTATGGGAAACACCATCATCTTTGAAACTGGTAAATGAAGTGATAAAGAATCATGTGTTCACCCTGCCTTTTCTCTATGAATTGTCTCCCTGGGTAAGCACAGAGGTGAGAGAGAAGTGTCTACAGAATCATTCTGGCTAACATGTAAAACAGAAATGATATAATTAGAATATTATTTCATTCAAAAACATTTTTTTAGATGCTAACATCTGGGAGAAAAAAATATAAGATCTATCCCAGACCAATTAGACCCAAATCCCCAGGAATGGGCCAGGCATCTGTGCTTTCCAGATGCCTGGAATATAGCTGGAATGTGCAACCAGAGTTGAGATTTCTGTGTATCTCTTCAATTCCCTGATGTTCTCACCTGTGACAAGCTTCTCCTTCCTTCCAGTCCAATCATCTGCCTCATCTCCCCCAGGATGGTTTTCCTCCATCTGGAATCCCCTCCAGCCATCCTTTCTCACCCAAAGACACTAAATTCTTCACATCCAGCTCAGAGCCTATTTCCTCTGAGAAGACCCTCTTGGTTTTCTACAGAGCTGTACTGAGTATGTCTTACAGCTTCATGGACGTATCATTTATATACCACATAACCTACCTATTATAAGTGGTAATAATTTTTGAATGTATTCAGTTGCTCAACTATCACCACAATGCAGTTTTGGAATGTTTCCGTCACCCCCATGTCTGATTACAGCCAATCCCCACCTACATCCCCTGGCCAAGGCAACCACCAATCTTTCTCTCTCCTATAATTAGGCCTTTTCTAGAAGCGTTGTATAAATGGAACTCTGCAATACATAGACTTTTATGTCTGGCATCTTTCACTCAGCATAATGTTTCTGAGTGAACTTGGGTATTTTTAAATGTACAAGGGGAGTTGGTATTTAAAGGAATGCTGGATGAATCCATCCATAAGCAAATGAATCACTTCTCAATGTGACTCCTCATTCTCTCATTTCTTTATTGTATAAGAATGGTGTTGGCATCTTGGCTCCTTCAGGGGCCAGCTTACCCCCAGAGGTGGCCTGAGTTCCCATCCATATGACAGGTTTGGACTGACAGGAGCAAAGCTGTTTGGGCCATACTTCCTCCATTTTCACCCAATTTACACCATAAACCCATCTAATATCTGAAGCCTTGGTCCCTAAATGTTGACCCCCAGAGTGTGCAACTTCTGAAGGGCTCTGAGAATTCATCTGCATCCCCTGCACTGCTAGACTGCACTGCTAGAAGATTGGCTGTACTCTGTATTCTGGCAATGGTTTCTGAGGTATACAGATGTTGTAAAATTATGAAAATTCTAACTGCTCTTAATTTCAACTTTTCCTTGTGAATTTTTCCAGTTCATATAGATGGTAAGCTTCATAGGAGCAGGCACTATTTCAAACTCTCTGCTGCATGCCCCACACTCCTGTCTCATCAGAGGTAGCCCAGGAAGATAATTTATATTAAAAAATGCTGGTGTTGGGATCCCTGGGTGGTGCAGCGGTTTGGCACCTGCCTTTGGCTCAGGGCGCGATCCTGGAGACCCGGGATTGAATCCCACGTCGGGCTCTCGGTGCATGGAGCCTGCTTCTCCCTCTGCCTGTGTCTCTGCCTCTCTCTCTCTCTCTCTCTGTGACTATCATAAATAAATAAAAAATTTTTAAAAATGCTGATATTGCATAGAGACTGTATCAGTCAGCTAAGGCTTCCATAACAAAGTATCACAGTCTAGGTGGCGTAGACAACAGAAATTTACTTTCTCACAATTTTGGAGGCTAGAAGTTTAAGATCAAGGTGTTCGCAACGCTTGTTTCTTCTGAGACCTCTCTCTTCAGTTTGTGGATGGCCACCTTCTCCCTGTGTCTTGTTATCATCTTCTCTCTGTGCCTGTCTGTATCTTTATCTCCTCTTCTTATAAGGACACCAGTCAGATTTAATTGGGGCCCACTCTAATAACCTCATAGTAACAGGGACACCTGGGTGGCTCAGCAGTTGAGTGTCTGCCTTTGGCTCAGGGTGCGATCCTGGAGTCCCGGGATTGAGTCCCCACATCAGGCTCCCTGCATGGAGCCTGCTTCTCCCTCTGCCTGTGTCTCTGCCTCTCTCTCTCTCTCTCTTTCTCTGTATCTCTCATGAATAAATAAATAAAATATTTTTTTAAAAAAACCTCATAGTAGCTAACTTACTTCTTTAAAGACCCTGTCTCCAAATACAGTCATATTCTGTACCAGAGTACCAGGCTTCAACATATAATTTGGAGGGTGGAGGTAGGGAGACACAATTCATCTCATAACAGGACCTGATGATATAATTCTCTCTGCTATTGTGGATATTTGAAAAATCCTATAATGGAAAGTTAAACTTAAAAAGATTCATTCAATGAATAGTTACTGAATGACCAAAATAGTACTAAAACATGACTATGACCAAGTAGGAAAGGTGTAGGAAATGCTTTGATATTAAAAAGACATTTCCATTTTCAAAAACAGTCAGGAATAATTACTAGAAAGAATGACCCTCCTGCTTTGAAAATATAATGAGGTCCACAGAGTTTGGGGTTGTCTCCTAAAATCTAAATTGGGCCTGAATTTGCTGAGCACCAGAAAACACAGAAGAGATTGAGGGAGAGAGACCATGGAAAGCCTCTTAAAGTTCCTACCTGCCCATCACTTCTGCTCCAATTTCATTGGCCAAAGCAAGTCACATGGTCAGGTCTAACTCTGAGGAAGTGGAGAAGCACAATCCTCCTCTGCACTCAGGAGGAGGATGAGCAAAAACACTAGGTGGTAGTGGGCACTGAAACCCACTGCTCCCACAAAGACACCCACAGCAATGGATGTGGACTGCAAATGCTCCCTCCCCCACGTGTCTCAGCTCCTCTGCCTTCATCCCAGGAATAATAAGAACACAGTCCTGGGGCAGACGTAGTGGGCTTGGTGCAGATAGGCCACTTGTCAAAATAAACAATGCTCCTGAGGTGCCTGGATGGCAGAGTCGCTTAGGGTCTGACTCTTGGTTTCAGCTTGGTTTCAGCATGATCTCAGGGTGGCAAGATCGAGCCCCATGTCAGGCTCCATGTTCAACGTGGACTCTGCTTGAGATTCTCTTTCTCCCTCTGCCTCTCCACACCTACTTGAGTGCTCTCTCTCTCTCTCTCAAATAAATAAATAAATCTTTAAAATGAATACATAGATAAACAAACAAACAATGCTCCCTCATGGCTTGGGGACAGCATCCTGGACACACCATGTTCCCACAGAAGCCACCAAAGCATGTAGGAAGCTTGATCCACAGGGGCAAGGAAGGTAGTGCCACCTGCCCTACACTTCCCCACCACAGAACTGCTCAAAGTTCCCCCAGTGCTCCAACATGTAAAAGAAAGCTCCACATTGCTGATCATCAGGGACCAGGACAGTTTCTGTCCCAAGGACACCTAGTGGAATGGGACCATGACTCCTACCCAACATCACAGCCCTGCCCCAGGACACCCTGTGGGAGCTGGTCCAGAGTCCGGAAGGGCTAGCATGCCTCCCTAGGCACCTGAGCAGAACTTTGTTGAATACCCTTTCTAATTCAAATCACTCATATGCTCCTGTAGATGAAACCAACTTTCTTATTTAACTTCATTGTTATCTACAGTTAAATCAATGACTATAAAAACCAGCTTCTTAGACTCTCTTAATTACCCAGAAGAAATCCCACAATAGATGCCATTTCCGTGAATAGAGCAGGTGGGCAGCTACAGTAAAATTTCTTTAATAGAACTGATGTTCCTCCTGGAGTAATTTAAATAAGCCACAATGGAACAATCATTAAAATTAATTATAAGAGCCTAAAAAAGCCACAGGATGGGAATCTGAGAATGGGGTTCTAGTCTTGGCTCTTTGGCAAATGAAAGGATGTGTAGACCCATAGCTCTTTAGGGTGGAGACATGTCATCCATAAGATGATGAGCATGGCGGAAAGAGCCATGGCTTACTGACTGCTGGGGACCCACAGGCAGATCACAAAGTCCATTTATTGGGCAGTAACTGGAATTTTCAAAACAAAGTAGAATACTAAATAGAATACATCACCTCTAATGGATGTAAAAAATTGTTTCCTGAAACTTGTTTTAGATCTATACTGTATATGTTCTAGGTGGTGAAATAAAGCGTATTTTTTATTGTGATTTAAAATTAAGGGCAGCCCGGGTGGCTCAGCGGTTTAGCGCTGCCTTCAGCCCAGGGTATGATCCTAGAGACCTGGGATTGAGTCCCATGTCGGGCTCCCTGCATGGAGCCTGTTTCTCCCTCTGCCTGTGTCTGTGCCTCTCTCTCTCTCATGATTAAATAAATAAAACCTTTAAAACTAAAAATAAAAATAAATAAATTAAATTAAATTAAAATATCTGGAAAAGACCTACAATTCTAGTCCAGTGCAACAAATACTCACAGAGAAGTATTGTTGGGAAGGCCCAAGAACAGGGTCACACCACGGATGGATGGCATGGTGGGTAGGGTGATTGTGCCTCTGGCCTGGCCCCTCTCTAGAGGAAACTAAGCCCATTGGTCAGTGTCTACATGGATGCTACTCTGGTGGACAGGGTGATGAGCCCTCCCTGGATAGATACTCACAAAGGCCAAGCAGCCCAGAAAAGTTGGTTCTGGGGTTTTGAGGACAGATGGGGCAGGTGGGGCATGAAGTTACCTGACTTTGCTCCAAGCAGGGTCAGGACTAGGGTGTGGCAAGTGAGGGGCCCAGACTATAAAATTAAGCACTCTTGCTCTTGAGTGTAGACTGTCACTGTAGCAGCTTGCCAGTGAGTACCTCCCTGTATCGTGTGTCAGGTCTGGGAACCCAGGGTGAAACGAGGCCAGCCAAGGTCCTGAGCTTCCAGACTTCTACTCTGGAGGGGGTACAGGCAATAATCAATAAGGTACAGAGTTAACATAGAAGGTGCTCACGCCTGGTGAGTGGGCGACCAGGACTATACAGGGTGGTCTGCAGAGGTCTCATGGAGAAGAAAACAATTGACCTAGCACGTGAAGATGATGATAAAGCCAACCAGCTACGTTTCCGCAGGGAAAGGTTTTAGAAAATAAGTCAGAAAGGAAATAGTTGCGGGGGGGCGGGGGGGCATCAGCTTTCATTCTGAGTGAGACCAGGCATTTGGAGGTTTCTGGATGGAGGAGGGTCATGATCTAAGTTTTAAAGCAATAACCCTAATTTAAAGTTTTAAAGCTGCGGTAAGGAGGCAGACCTTGCTAGGAAGATGTGCCGTAAGGGTAGAAACAGGAAACCATCCAGCCAGAAGATTACCGGAGCAGTCCAGGTGATGGCAGGGGAAGGGATTCTGGAACAGCTTAGATGGAGCACTTGAGAGGAAAATGGGAGTCAAGGTTGACTCAGAGTCGAGGGTCCAAGCATCTGGAAGGATGGAGAAGCCATTTACTGAGATGGGAAACTCGTGTTGGGAGGGACGATGGGGGAAGAGATGGCACCTGTTCTGCTGGGATGTCCCATTAGACCTCCAGGAGGAAGCACTGCGTGGGCTTGGGTATGAGTCTGGTGCTCAGGAGAAAAATCTGAACTGAGACATAAATTAGGAATTCTTCAGCATATGGGTGAATTTAATGAGACAAGGTTGGATGAGACCAACAGGGTGTGACTATGGATCAAACAGGGAAGGAGTCCTTGGATTGGTCCTGGGGACACCCAAAACTCAGAGGTCAGCAAAGGGACTGAGTGATGAAGAATCCCAGGCATAGGGTACCATGAAAAGCAAGGAAAGAAGCATTTCCTGGGGGAAGGGAGAGAACAAATGCTGTGACAGGACAAGTAAAAGGAGGACGGAAAAGTGACCACCGGACGTGGCAACTTGGAGGTGCTTAGTGACCTTGATGGGGCACAGTTTTGGGTAGGGCTGGTAAAAGGATCAGCAGAAGGGGCAAACATCTGACCAGAGCGGGTTTAACAGAGAATGGGAGAGAAGGAACTGCAGAAAGACAGTGGAGACAACTCTTTCCAGAAGTTCTACAGCCAAACAAAGCAGAAAAATAGGACAGTAGCAGGAGGAGGAAGTGAGAGCAAGAGATGTTTTTCTCTTTTCTCAAATGGGAGAGAAAAGTGGCATGTGTGAATGCGCAGGAAAGGATCCAATAGAGAGCAGGGAATGGTGCTGGGGGGCAGAGAGAAGTTCCAGGGGCGGCATCTGGCACTAACATAAAGAGGGGGTGGCTTTGAGCCGGATACATTATTTCCAGTCTCAGGAGGGGCGCAAAAGATACGGGCACAGATGCTGGCAGGGAAGAATGTGATGAGGGGGTGGGGGTCTGAACCAACCATTCAAATCCTCATTACATCAGAAATTCTGGAGCCTGCAAAACCTGGAGGTAGGCTGGGATTCCAGTAAAGGGAGATGTTAGGTCCTCTGGGCCAAAGGGAGCAACTGGGTCATCAAGTGACCACAGAGACGAGTTTCATCTTACCTTCCCCAATGAGCCTCAACATTTACAGAGGACAAAGAACAGACTTTTGGCCTCTGAAGATAAAAATTTGAGTCCATTTTTATTAGCTGCTTGGAGTTGGCAAAAAAATTGTATCATTGCTCTAAGTTCTATTTCTCTATCAGAACCATGGAGAGACAAATACTCTTGTGTTTCCCAGACTGCTGAGAAGATAAATACATATAAAAGGTCTCAGTTAATGAAAATTCAAGATGCAGGAATATAGTAAAATATCACCTTTATAGAGTTTGACAACCTACATAACAATAAGAGATATCATTTAGGCACACACACAGAGTAAAAACATAAAGATGTGCCCCAAAATACTAAACAGCAGCTTCATTTTAGATTTCCCAGGGGGGTGACTGAGGAAAGGCATCACTGCAGCATGAACTGCACATACCTTATTTCTTAAACTGGGTGGAAAGTATCCAGATGTTCCTCTTATTATTCTCTGTATTTTTTGTATATACCTTGAATGTATTCTTGTGGCCTTCCAAGTCTTTTTGCTCCTGTTCTATTCAGCCATCTGTGTGGTATTTCCTTTCCCCTCTGGGACAGGTAGGAATGGCTCTCATGAGCAATCAGGATGCTGTGTCCAGGGCTTGGCTATCAGGGCCATGCATTCAAAAAGCAAGCAGAGATACAGAGGGGCACACAGGGTAGTATACACACTCTATTTCCAACCTCTGTCCAATAAGACAGGTAGGTGCAATGGCACCTCGGTAGCAACAAGCTCTCTCAACACTCAGACCTTGTTTTATAAAAGCCATCCTCCAATAAAAGGAACTAATAGGGATGCCTGGGTGGCTCTGCGGCTGAGCGTCTGCCTTCAGCTCAGGGTGTGATCCCGGAGTTCCAGGATCAAGTCCCACATCAGGCTCCCCACAGGGAGCCTACTTCTCCCTCTGCCTATGTCTCTGCCTCTCTCTGTGTGTCTCTCATGAATAAATACATAAAATCTTTTAAAAAAGGGAACAAATTAAAGGAACCAGGGACCCTTGGAGAAACAGCTGATTCTAGGGCCAGGGCACAGAAACCTCAAGATCAGCCTGGAGCATCTTGTTGAGACAGTAAAGAAGCACTCATAAAATGAGAGGCTAGGGACATGTCAAAGAGAGACAAGAGCCAACATGGACAAGCCACCACTGGTCAAAGGTGGAATAGTGTAGGACTGATTATAAAAACCCAGGAGTCCATACTGATATAAAGAAATATTTAAATAAATAAATGGGGCAGAACAGATAAGTTTCTGACACAGAAAAGTTCCAAATAATTTACGTAGACAGTCTCCTGTCAAGGAGGTGGAACCTAACTCCCCACTCCGTATATGTGGCCTATGCAAGGTGGTGTCCTTCCCAAGAGGAATATGGAAAGGGGGAGGGGGTGCTTTACAGCAGAGAAACCCAGCAAAGACCACCTCAGACCAGTGAGCAAGGTCAATCAACATCAATCGTGATAAATCATGTTGACAGAAGCACTTCAGAGATGATTTCTTAAGAATGGCACCTGACCTCTGGTCTTCCTTCCAAAAACCCGTATTGCAGTCTAACCATGAGAAAAACATCAGATAAACCCAAATTGAGACATTCTACAGAATGCCAGACCAGTACTTCCTAAAACTGTCCAAAAACTGCCACAGATCGGAGGAGGCTACAGAAACACAGTAACTAAATATAACATAGAATCCTGCATGGGATCCTGGAATAAAAAGAAGACATTAGGTAAAAACAAACAAACAGCACATGAGGAAATAAGAAGTGCCTGGCATCTCAGTTGGTTAAGCATCCACCTTTGGCTCAGGTCATGATCCTGGGGTCCTAGGATCAAGTCCCACGTCAGGCTCCCTGCTTCTCCCCTTCCTTGTGCTTGCTGTCTCTCTCTCCCGCTCTCTCTTTCTCTGTCAAATAAATGAATAAAATCTTAAAAAAAAAAAAAAACTAATGCAATCAGAATAAACTATGCAGTTGAGTTAGTAGTGATGTGCCAGTGTGAGTTCCTTAGTTGTGCCAAATATATCACGTTGATGCAAGATATTAACCAGAAGGGAAGCTGTGGGGCACATGGCTGGCTCAGTCAGTAGAGTGTTTGACTCTTGATTTCAGAGTTGAGTTCAAGCCCCAGAACTAACTTAATAACAACAACAAAACTGGGTATTCTACGCAACTGAGGAATTCTTGAATACTACATCTGAAACTAGTGATGCACTCTATGTTGGCTAATTGAAATTAAATTTTAAAAATTAAAAACATTTTTAAAAACCAAACAAATAAACTTATAAATAAAATAAAAGAATGAAAGTGAGGCAAGGGGTACTTGGGTTCACTCTATACTACCCGGGCAATGTTTCTATAAAACGAAAACTATTCTAAAATCCAAAGCTTGTTAACACCACCAGAGAGCAACAAGAAAGGCAGGCACCTCCCCTGCACAATCCAGCTGGACTGCGGTTGACACATACACCTCTCCACTCACCGTGCAAAACCCTCCAAGACTTCTGTGGAAATTCACAGGCTTCCTGAAGCTGCCCTGGCTCTGACCTGCTGCCTCCACTGAATTCTAGTATTCTAGAAACTCGACGCCTTCATGCATTCCTTTCTCTCTCCTCCACGCCTGATGCACACATCTGCACACACAGGCACACATCTGCCATGCCCACACTACTTTCTGGGTGCAGCAGCCCTCCCTGAGGGGTCCGGGACACGGCAGTCTGTACCCAGCCATGCAAACCACGGCAGCTTGACTACCTCACCTGCTGCTCAGCCTCCACTCCCTGTCCTCCCTTCTCCCTTTGTTCTCTTCATTTGGACAAGAAACCAAACAAACTAGCCAACAGACTAAAGCCAAATTTCTCAGGCAGAGGCCCTGGGCGACAATGTTAAAAGCAGACTTACGGGGGACCTGGGTGGCTCTATCTGCCCTCGGCTCAGGACGTGATCCCAGGGTCCTGGGATCAAGTTCCCCATCGAGCTCCCCATGGGGAGCCTGCTTCTCCCTCTGCCTGTGTCTCTGCCTTTCTCTGTGTCTCTCATGAGTAAATAAATAAAAGCTTAAAAAAAAAAAAAAAAAAAAGATTTGCTGGCTATCCCCAGGTGACACTTGCTCTCTGAAGCCTGGAATCTTATCACCCCCAGCTCATGCCAATTTCAAAGGCTACCCATCCAGCTGCTCACTGAGCAGTATTCACAAAGCACCTACTATGTGCCTGGTATTGCACAACACAGAGGGAACTCAAGATACTCCACACAACCTGGGTCATCCCCCGATTGTCCCATCTGCTGCAGTTTGAAGTGAGCATCCTCCAAGGTGCCGTGAACCCCCCTGAGAACCAAGATTCCCATGTTATGCCTTGTCTCCGCCTTTATAACATCCTACCACTAATAAAAGAACGGCAGCGATATGACCATAGCACAGTGACATGGCACAAAAAGGAGAAAAGGGAAACTGTTACTCACTTCCACTGGGCACAGCTATAGGCAGAAGCAGCCCCTGGTAAACAGGAACAAGCAGGGCTGCTGGCAGTTATGAGCCTGGAAAGACAAAACTAGGAACCCCCTTCCCCCCTCCACCGCTCTCAAACAGATGCCCCCCCCCCCATGTGCCCAATTCTGAAGTTACACAGGGCAGGAAGCTCCAAATCCACACCAAAACTCTTAGAAAAGAAAGAGAGAAGACTTTTCTTCAATCTCAGAGTCCAAGAACATTAATGCTTTTCTCAAAAGTTCTCAGAATCCTCAGGGGTCAAAGGAAGCAGGGGGATCAGGGAGACAAGAGGAAAGAGAAGTAGTCACTATGGCAAAGAAGTGGGACACACATAATGGAAGAGCTGGGAACACAGAAGGAGGACCAGCCCCTGTACAAGTACCAGTGCCCCCTCTTTTGAGCGTGGTCCCAAGGCCAAACTTGGAACTCTGCGAGCCTAGGACTCCTCCTCTGGTGCACATGAATCCCTCATGGGCTGTTCTGAAAAATCAAATGAATCCACATATGCAAATACACCTTTTCCCAATGGTGCAAGCACCTAAATTTCCGTGTCCCCGCATGGAGAACTGGGCTCTCCATCTCATTATGCTAGTTATCCTTTAAATTTGTGTTTAAAGCTATGTTATTGGGCAGCCCGGTGGCGCAGCGGTTTGGCGCCGCCTGCAGCCTGGGGTGTGATCCTGGGGATCCGGGATGGAGTCCCACATCGGGCTCCTTGTAGGGAGCTTGCTTCTCCCTCTGCCTGTGTCTCTGCCTCTCTCTGTGTGTGTCTCTAATGAATAAATAAATAAAATCTTTAAAAAAAAAAAAAGCTATGTTATTTATAAAGAAGTTGCCTGAAAGCAAATCTTGAAGCAGAAGCATTAATCAGCATCGAACGTTTCCACTTCAAACATCAGCAATTTAGAAGAAAAACCCATAAACAGACCAGAGTATGATCCCAGCACTAAATAATAAATCCATCATTAGCTCTGAGCTGTATTTACCACGGAGCTTTCTAAATCTCTGGAGGCACTTTTTGGCAGCTAAAGCAGCTCTGATTTTAAGGCTCGTTTTATGATGACATGGGACCAGGAGGTCTGGTCCCACAGCAGCTGTGCAGCCAAGCCTTTCCATCCTGGATAGCGGGGGCCAGGCTTCCAGGCCCCTCGCTCCCCAGCCACGGTTATGGAGCTGGTCAGAAGAAATTAAGAGGCCTACAGAGTCCAGGCTGAGGGCAGCCACCTCATTCCCAAGGCTGAGAGGCAGCTCAAGGGACCTGCTGGTGGCAGGACAGGAGAGTGATGATCACTTCCTGACAGCTCTGGCTCCAGAATAAGCAGGGAGAAGGCACTGTCCCTCAAGAACAGTTTGGCTCTCCGTGTCCACCTGCACAGGTACCTGGCCACACCCACGAGCATGGACAGGTAAACGCAGCTGGCATGCAGCCAATACACAAGCCTCAAATACCCAGAGGTGAGCACAGCTCAGGTGCCAGCTCTGAGGGACGCCCCCAGTGGTCCTTGCTCATCACCACCCCCAGGGAGCTGCCTTTCATTTCACCAGATGTTTCCCACTAACAGCCCAGTATGTATCATTCCAGAAGAGCAGCAGGTGGAACTTTCACCTCCCAAAAGGTGCAAGTACACTAGGCAAGGTAAAGAAGATTTGGCACCCCAAATATGCTCTTGCTACTTATGAAAGGCAGGACTGGGTGGCTCAGTGGTTGAGAGTCTGCCTGTGGCTCAGGGCATGATCCTGGGTCCTGGGATCAAGTCCCACATCGGGCTCCCTGTGAGCTTCTCCCTCTGTCTGTGTCTCTGCTTCTCTATGTCTCTCATGAATAAGTAAATAGAAAGAAAGAAAGAAAGAAAGAAAGAAAGAAAGAAAGAAAGAAAGAAAGAAAGAAAGAAAGAAAGAAAGAAAGAAAGAAACAACATTGCAAAGACTTTAGCAAAATGAGACCCCACTGCAGGGACAGAACAACTGGCCAACCTTGATGCCCTTTTAAAGCACAGCCAGTAGGTCTTAGTTTCCCATGGCTGCTGTAGCAAAGTATCGCAAATTTAGTGACTTAAAGCAAGGCAAACCTACGGTTTCCCAGAGGTCTCCCCAGGTTAAAGCCCAGGTGTCGACTGGGTTGGTCCCTTCTGGAAGCTCTGAGGGAGAATCTGTTCCCTTGCCTTTTCCAGCTTCTAGAAGCTGTCTACCACATTCCTTGGCTTGCCGCCCCTTCTTCTATCTCCTTTCATCTCCAAACCCCACCACCGCAATCTCTGCTTCCATCATCCCGTGATCCCATCACCTCTCCTATGACTCTTCTAGTCTCTCTTATAAGGAGAGACCAAGACTGCACTGCACCAGCCCCCTCCCCCATAAGCCAGGACATCTCCCCGTCTCCTCCCATGACCGAGTCACATCTGCAAAGTCCCTTCTGCCATGTAATCTGACGGCCAGGCGGGCTTCCCAGACAAGGTGTAGACATCTTTGGGGGACCAGCACACTCCCTTCAAATTGGAATCCTATCTGCAACAAAACCAAGGATCCTCAGTGGCTTTTTTTAAATAAGCAAAGTTCAATAGGCAGAAATAGGCAGGGAGAGTGCAAACTGTGTCTCTTCATTTGCATAACAGTGATCCGCTCATTATCCACCTTCTTCAACAAATCACACCAAGTGTGACCACGTTAGGTGAAAACCTCTCACACTGAAGGCCCAGAATTCTTCTCTTTCTCACAGCTCCATTTATAACGGGCTGCAAATAAAGTTGAGCACACTTGCTGCCTCCACCAGTTTTCTTGGGAAAGCAACACAACAAAAATAAATGAGTACAGATCATTACTTTAAAATTTCTAGCCACTGGCAACCTGAATACACACTGAAAGAGTTTCATTTCCCTCTTTATTTTGCAAAGTGAAATTTTCATTTTGCACCCCCAAATCCTCAATGCTGACAAAGCGATCCCGACAGTACCACCCAGCGTGGAGGTCTCCGGCACCATGGGAAGTTGCAAGAATCGATATGATGTTAAAACATTAATCGTCAGCAACCACGATCACCCCAAGGTCACCTTCTGCATTATTACTTACGTTGCTTCCCACTTTAACTTCTTAATTATTGAGATAAACACTGAGGCTCTGCTAGTCTCCTTACCTTGGGCTCTCTCCATCCTGAACAAGATTTCATTTTTAATGAAGTCCCAACAATCGCACCATGGCAAGATACCCACGCGGGCCTGCATGTTGTCTGTGTGGCTGTGCTGTGCTTGGAAAGCTGCTGCTCCCCAAGATGCCTCTAAGAACAAGGCTCCATTCTTCAGGGCAAAGTATGAAAAAGAGATAAAGCCCACGGCTTCCCCAGGAGAGGCAGGAAGGGTTCTCTGCCCCAGCCCAGGGGCCGCACACTCCAATCATCCTGCCATCCTCCCTTCCAGCTGCTATTCCAGGCTCCCCAAGACTTTAGAACCCCCACAGGGCAACCAGCATGCCAGGGCTGCAGCCTCCACCTACACCTTTCTCCACAGCACCATCCCAAAGCAAGAAGGGACTTCTTTTTTTTTTTTTTTTTAAATTTTAATTTATTTATTTATGATAGTCACAGAGAGAGAGAGAGGCAGAGACACAGGCAGAGGGAGAAGCAGGCTCCATGCACCGGGAGCCCGACGTGGGACTCGATCCCGGGTCTCCAGGATCGCGCCCTGGGCCAAAGGCAGGCGCCAAACCGCTGCGCCACCCAGGGATCCCAAGAAGGGACTTCTGATGACCACTTGCCATATTCTTCCCCAGCATCTTTTTTCACAACTGAGACTGGAAGCAGCAGCTCTTTCCTGCCCCATCTCTGCACATGTCCACACACATCAGAGCTTCTGCAGTCATCGCTCAGACACTAAGCTCCTTCTACATGCTAAACACTACACCAGGTTACAAGAGGCGCAGGCCCTGGCCTTGCCTGCCAGGAGTTTTCACCCTGCATTTGTCATCAAATGCAGGGAACAGATGGGCTGGAAGGTATGCGACCAGCAGTGGGAAGGGTGGTACACAGGGTGACCCTCACCCAGCCTGGGAAGGCCTCCAAGGGAGAAGAGGAGTAGAAGAGTGCAGAAGAGTAAGACCAATTAGGTGACAAGGATGTGGGAAGGCATCCCAAGCAGAAGGCACAGCATAGCCAAGATGCCTACATGGAAATTTGAGGAGAACCAGAGAAAATGTTCCACAGTGGCTGAAGTCTAGGGGTAAGAGGGTTACAAGAGGGAGAGGAAAGAGGGGAGCCAGGCTTCTGCACACTTGACAAAGGGTTTGCACTTGATCCTGAGAGCCCCAGTCAACTGTGCTTCTTGAAAAGATAGCTTGGGGGATCCCTGGGTGGCGCAATGGTTTGGCGCCTGCCTTTGGCCCAGGGCGTGATCCTGGAGACCCGGGATCGAATCCCACATCAGGCTCCCGGTGCATGGAGCCTGCTTCTTCCTCAGCCTGTGTCTCTGCCTCTCTCTCTCTCTCTCTCTCTCTCTCTGTGACTATCATAAATAAATTAAAAAAAAAAAAAAAAAAAAAAAAAAAAGAAAAGATAGCTTGGCTGCAGGGTGGAGAGTAGGTCGGAGGTGGTGGCATGCAAAGGCTAGGAGAGGAGGCTGGCCTGGATGTCCCCGAGAAGCAGTGGAGGCTGGGGGAGGAGGAGTCCTGGTTGCAGATGAGGCAGCTAAGGGAGCATGCATTAGAGCCAACAGGCACACCATGAGGGGCCACCCCAGCCTCCCCAAGCAGGCACGTGAGGCCAGGAGAAGGGCTCCATCTAAGATCCATAAAAGGCCTATGGGGGTTTGGGTCTAGAATGTGAAGTGAGGGGTGGGTGCAGGGTGGAGCCACCACCCAAGGGGGGTGGTGAAGGAGACAGGGCAGTCAACTGAGCACCCTGCAGAGAAGGCGCCCCCACCCCCAGGTCAGTCTCAGGTCAAAGAAGGTCTCACACGAGTTCCAAGAGACAAGCTGACCCCTGTCCCAATGGACGCTCTTGGGATGTTTGCAGCTCTGAGCTCTCACCTCCCAAGGTGGCATTGAAAGCCTGGCTCTGAGCCTCAGCTTCCTAACTCATCCAACTAGACCAATTGTGCCAAGAAAGTCTCACTGTGAAGGTCTGCAAGACCAGTGCTCTCTGGAAATCCGAAGGTGCTAGGCACCAACAGGGCTGGCATGGATAGCTGTGCCCATCAAGTAGTTCATGTGGCCCCATCTTTCCAAACCTCCTGAGGTCGGGCCCGTTTCTGCCAGTGAGTGTGAGCAGAGGGGCCTGTGTCTCCTGACTGAGCCAAGTAAGCCCCAGAAGGCTTGCCCACCACTCCCACCATGAGGGCACTTGGATCCTCTCCACCTAGAAGATGGATGGAGGGGCTTCCGGGCCTGGAACCTGAGGCTCGGAGGCAGGAGATAGGTCTTCAGTGTAAGGCCCCTAAGGGTTCACCCACCCAACCGGGTAGAAATTGGCAAGGCCTCAAACATGCCCGAGGCCTTGGTTAGAGGACCCTCTCATTACGAACTGAGATTTCCCAAGACTCAAAGAAACTGCATGAGGGAAAATGCAATCTATAAATTCTTGATTCCATATTAGTTTGGCTCTGTAATTTTGGGTGAGTCACAGTATTTACAAATTAGACAGTTGAAAACATCACAGAGAGGCTCCAACAGAAGCCCCAGTTGGCACTGAGGTCGTTTAGGGGCTGCCCCAGGACAGCTCCATGGATGATGAAGGCTGGGCTGAGGGGGACCCAAGCCTGGCATTCACTCTCTCCTTGGAGGGAAAGCCCAGTGGGAAGAGGGAGCGGCCACACATCTGGACGTGTCCTTCTGGTCTGCACACCTGCGTCTGTTCAACAGAAGATCCCTCCAGTCTTGCGGGTGAGGATACCTCACAGGTCACTTATGGGAGGAGGAGCCACACAAGTCACAGGGTCTGACCAAGTGCTGGAGAGAGATAGACAAAGACAGTGGGACACCCTGGACTGGCTCCGGGCTAAAGTGGCTGGCAAGAATCTGCATTGAGTACCACCCCAGGAAATACCAGTTTACCCATGCTCCCTCCATGAATCCTTGTAAGGAAGGACAAAAGGCATTAGTACCAAAGCCTCAGATGAAGGTCTCCTGGGCTCCCCAGCATGCCAGCAGGCTGGGCCCAGCTCTAGAACTCACCTCATTGCAGTGCTGTGTGATCAGGCATGCGTTCCTCCCCGTCCTGCACAGCAGGTCCCAGCCCCACATCTATTTTACGGATGAAGAAACTGAGGCCCCATTACTTGTGAGAGGGCCATGCAGCCAGTAGGGGGTATACTGCCTGGATTCGAACCCCAGCCATGTGGCTTCAGAGCCCCGCTCCTAACCACCACTGCAACCACACTACCTCCCACAGGAAGTACTTGTAAAACTCGACTGCAAAGCAGAATGGCTGTCCATCAGAATCAGCATTTCAGTGGCTCACTCTGAACGTCTGCACAGGGCCCCCCTCCTCCCAGGGACTGAGCACCATGGGATGCTAATGAGGACCCTGCCCTAGGAGGCACACCCATGTCATCACTCTTGGTGAAAAGAGTAAACAGGTAGCTCTGCCTTCCTTGGAAGCCTAGAAGCTTCCACCCACCCCTCTTTAATGTCTCATGGTTCCCCCTGCCCTCCCAGGCTCCCACAGGCAGTTCCCCCCATAAAATCCACACATATTCAATCCTGTCTTGGCATCTACTTCTCAGAGGATCTGACCTAACACAGCTCCTTACAAGAAAGAAAAGGGAATAAAAATCACAGAAAAAAATAACATCCAAAACACCTTGTGTAAAGCACAGAACCACAGACAACAAACATATTTCTGGGTAATTCACAATAAAAGATCTAAGACAGAAAGTACTAGAGATGACAGCAGTTAGCTGTGTGTGCTGTAGGAAGGGGCAACAGGGATTCAGTGACAGGATATTTCACACTGCCAGGACCAAGCAGGGGCGGAGAGGGAGCAGGACCCGGGAGGCCCTCTCCACCCTCACCCCTGCCTCTGACCTCTGGGCCCTGCCCTCCCAGAGCAGCCATGCTCCATCTGACCCTGCCAACTGTGCTCACAGCCACACACCAAACACATTCAGTGATGTGTGACTTCAGCCACGGCAAAATCACCAGGAAGGGCTGCCCTCCCACGGAGGATGGCACCCCTCAACATGACCTTCTCGGCACGTCCCTAGACACCCCCAATCCCATGCAGATGGGGAAGGAGACAGGAGATGCCCTGCCTCCCAGCCCACACCACGTCCCCTCACTGAGACAATGTCTCTGCCACCCTTTCCGGCAGGAAAATGCCACCCCCCAACCCCACCCCTGGGCAGGGCAGCCCTGTGTCTTATGCAATAACAGGGGTATGCTCTTGTGGAGGGAGAGCCAGTAAGATATGAATAGTGCTTTGCCCTTTTGTCAAGAGCTCTTTCTGCCTAAACAGACGTCCATGGCATTCATTTCACAGGCTGGAAGAAGGGGACACTGAGGCTCAGAGAAGTATGGGACTCCCCGGGGGTGCCATAGTTACCAAAAGGATAAGTCAGGTCCTATCTCTGCCTCTGGCCCCACTGACCTCTCTCCGCTCCCTTGGGGCCTCTGTATCCCCTCATGTCTGCTCTTGCCCATTTTCACCAGGTCACTGATATGCACCCCATTTAGGTCCCTCTGTTTCCCTCTGGCTTTCCTCACGGTCCATCTGCCCATCCCTGGGTGACCACAGTCTAGTGGGAGAGCCAGGGGCTCCATCCAGGGACCCTCTGAACTCTGACCATTTCTAACCTGTTTTCTGAGCACTCTCTCTCCTCTGTGGGGGAGCTGGGCCGTGGAGAGGAAGAAGGATAAATCAGGTGCCCAAACTGTTAGTATTCCTGGGGATAAGCTGGCCTTCTGCACAGAGCTGGCCACTCACCAGATCCACACATGATCGGGGCCCAGGCACTCCATGCCCAGCTCTGGAAGGCTGCTTTTCATGGCAATGGTTTTGCATCCTGGAGTGGGCAGAGGGCTCACAGCTCCCAGAAGCTGGTTTGGGAGGTCACAGGACAGCAGAAGAGAGCCTGGGAGCCCAACAGCTTCCACTCAAAACATCCTCCTCAAAAACTACAGGGTAAAAGAGGGCTGGCAGAAGGAGAGCCATGAGGCAAAGCTGGAGGAGCAAATGCAAAATGATCAAGCATCACATACACAGGGAGGCTCCCAACACCTCTGACAGACCCACCAGTGCAGCTATTGGCGATGCCGGGAGCGCTGCAAAACCAAATTCTGTATCTATTTCCAACCAGACTGAAACATCTCTTGGGAGGAAAAAATTTCCAGTGGGCCAAAAACCTTCCTTCCTCTACAAGGAATCAAATCAACAAGCAACAAGACAAAATCAGGACCTCAGGAACTCATCTAAATGCACACTCTGTTTTGCATTCAGGTTTGGGAACAGCAGTTCTGCTCGGTCACGTGTTCTGGTTGACAGGGATGTGCTCTGCATCAGTTAAAGAATGTGAACTAACACAACACTAAGCCAAATGGAAATTAACAACCCTTGTCTTCTGTTGGGTAAGTAGAGGTCCCTAACTGGGAACAGGTGCACTCAGTGAGACCAGCTGAGTCCTGCTCTACAGGCTGCCCTCATGCACACCCCATGTCTATCCTGAGCCAGAAAGACTTCAGAGGCTGAGGCAAAGGCCCAGCTGACTCCTCCCATCCTACCACAGCCAGAGCTCCATCCTACCAGGATCTGCACTTCAACCTTGGACTTCAGCCCCCACTGCTGACCCTCTGCCACTAACCCCCCAAATGGCCTCTGCCTGTGCCCAGAGGGGCTAATGCAGTGGCCCTCAGCTCTGCTGGCCTTTGAATCCCCCAGAGATGCTTTAAAAGCCACTTACCTGAACCCTACACTGTGGGTTCCAACTCCCCCCTTCCCACCCTGCCTGCACACGTTAGCCATGACAAAACCAACAGACAGAGCTGTACTCTGTCCTCAACCTCAGCAGGTAGGCCAAGGAGGGACAGCAGGGCCTCAAGACAATGGCAGGGTTCATGCCACTGTGCAAGGCTCTTGCTCTGCCTAGAGACCTGTGATTTAGAGATGTGTCAACCAAATAAAATTTCAAAGAAATATGGTATAGGAGAACTGCCTCTCCTACTTCCAGGTCAGCCTACAGGGTGAAAAAAAATGGAAAATCCCTGCTTTTGTCTTTTAGAAAAAAAGTGTGCTAT
Source organism: Vulpes lagopus (assembly GCF_018345385.1). Lineage (NCBI taxonomy): Eukaryota > Metazoa > Chordata > Mammalia > Carnivora > Canidae > Vulpes > Vulpes lagopus. The sequence continues at coordinate 98,388,250 of NC_054827.1, read as the reverse complement.
ATCAAGTGTGCCAGGTACCTGGTGTGGGACGCAGTTCACTGTGATCCACTCGATGCTCACCATGCCCTGTGGGGATCTTGCCCTCACTTTGTGAGCATCCAGCTGGTCAGTTCTAGAGTGGATTCCACCCAGATCTTTGGGCCCTACCATCTGCTCTTCTTTTGGGAACACACTGCAGAAACCACCACAGCAGCAGGCAGGCAGCAGGGCAGGCAAAAACTGAGCCTACAAGGTGCTGATTCCTCTCTGTCATATTCCTCTTTGACCACCAGTGCCTAGCACATGGCAGGTACCAACAAACACTTGAGAAACAGGAGGTGAATAAAGGAAAGGTAGAAAGAAGGAAGCCAGGCTGGCTGGCTTCAGAGCAGAACAATGTCATAGGGCAGAGGCTTCTGGGAGGGGCTGGGACTGTGGGAACTGTCTATTCAACAGCCATCTCCACTCTCTTTCTTTGGAACAAAACTCGGATTTTAAGTTAAGCTGCAGAGCCTCCCATTTAGCTAGTTGAGGCCATGTAACTAGCATCTGGCCAAAAAGATAAACAAATGCAACAGGGACTCCCAGGAAAACTTCTTAAAGGCAGCTTTACTCAGCTTGGAGGTGGACCTCTTTTGCTCACCCTTCCTCCTTCTGCTGCTTGGAACACAAACCTGATGGCTGGAACTCCTGCAACCACCTTGGACCATAAGATGCTTTGCAGTTAAAGTCATGTGGACTTTGCTTAAACATCGGGTTGCTTTTTTTTTTCCTTTTTCTTTTTTCTGGCCTCACTCTGACAGTAAAGCCCTACCCGACAGCCCTGGGCAGCTGAGCTACCAGGTAGCAGCATAGATAGTCTTTCCAGAACTATGAACATCCATGGCTCTGAGGATGCCTCTGAGGATAAAGCACTGAGGCTGCAAGTGACAGCCCTGAGCCACCAGCAGCCCCAGCAATAAAGAGGCCCACAGTCAAGGCAGAACCAGTGCAGGCCACCAAGAAACCACACCCAACTGGGGCCGGGGGGACTTCACCGGTCACTGGTCAGCCTTTACTCTGCCTCCAACCTTTTTCCCTCTTTGTTATCTCACAAAGACTAGCATTTTAGCTGCCAACCCTCAACTACAAGGTCTACACAGCAGACAGGGATGACTGGACCCCAAGCAGACAGGCACCTGTTTTGCACAATCAAGACTAATTAGTGATCTCTGGTCCTCCCCTGTGGAAAGGTGTGCACAGCGCTAGTGACACCTGCCACCCCCACGGCCATTCCCACACTCAGAATCACAAAGGGCAAGCTCCTTCTGGTCTCCTCCAACCCCTGCTCAAAACCTTGCAATGGCCCCTGGCCCCAGGACGCAGGCCAAACTCCTTAACGCCATTCCCAAGGCTGCAGGGGTCTGGCTACCTACCTATTCCACTCACCTCTGCCCTAGTCTCTTCTATCCAGGACTATCTTTCCTTGAATTTACAGACCAGTAGTAAACAGCCCTGCACTCCCACTCCCGGCCTTGTCCCAGCACAGGTGTCTCAGCACATATGGGCAACTCTCTCTGCCTGGAAGCCAGCCCCCATCTTTCTTTCTCCTGGGCTGATCTACTCTTGCCAGCCTCAGCTAATAACCGCATCTTTCTGGAAACTTCCCTGGTGCCCTTTGCTCTAGCCACCATGGGCCGCCCTTCCATGGACTCCAGGATCATACCCCGGCCTGTAGGCTCCTTGGGGGCAGGACACAGGTCCTGTGTCTGTCACTATTCCCCCTTCCACACAGAGCCGAACAGGCACACGGCACAGAGGACAACCTTATGTCCTCTGGGAAATGGCTCCATGGGCTGACTACACAGCCTGTCAGGCTCCACAACAGGCCCTGACTTCAGACAGGTAAGCTGTAGGCTTGCAGACTTTGCTTTCCATCAACAATAAGGTTGTTAACATCTGAGGTTGCACTCAGGGCTTGCACTTGCTTCAGTGCCTGTTAACCAGCAGACAGGGCCTCCCCAGTCACTCCCCACGTCTCTTTCAAGGGGCAGGACAATGGTTGGAAGGGTCTTGGTTTTCATTCCCTTCACAGGCTGGGAGAGACCTGGCTTTAATCTGCCCAGTACTGAAATTCGTGGGCTGACCATTGAGGCGGTGGTCCCTTCTGCTGGCAAGATAGGACCGACCCCCTTCAGGGGGCCCTCCATCTCCACCGCCAAAAAGCCCTGGTCATCCTGCCAGAGGCCCCTGAAAGAAGCCGAGGCATTTCTTTCACCGCCCTGACGGATAACGAGCGTGTGGTAAAATTCAAGCATGCACCTTAGTGGTCACAGTGGCAGACTAAATGTGAAGAACACACCCTGACCCAAAGACCCTCCACATTGCGTGCGGACAGGCTTCCCTCCCGGCTGCACGGTCCACCCCCTGGCCTCCCCTCACAGACTCGCTCTCTGCCATCACAGGGGCTTCCTGCTCTCCCAACGGCTGGCCGGAGGCAGGGAGGCTGGGTAGGGAGGCTGGGTCTCCCCACGCCCTTGCCAGCAGAAGCACAGCCTCCCGCCCGAAGGTGGTCACTGCTCATCCCCACGCCCTGCTAGGCTCACTGGGCTCCACATGCCAGCTAAAACCCCGGTACCATGGCCTAGCCCAGCCCAGGCTCAGGCTTAGAAGCTCCTGCGGGGCTGGAGAAACCTGTGTGCTTCAAGCAGCCGTGCTCTGAACGGGACCCCAGAGTATGGTTATTACTGTGCTGAGTAAGATCCTCCATGCCAAGAAGTGCCACAAACAAGCATTTGCCAGTGTCACTGCAAGTCAAGCCCAAAGCTCTCATAGAAGAGGGGACACGGAAGACGCGAGAAGTACCCAGCAGGTCATCTGGAGAGGGTGCTGAGGGGCTCGCTTTTCCCATTCTGCCCCCACCCAGCTGCCCTGCAGGAATGCAGGAGGGAGGGGGGAGCACAGGGACCACCGCAGGAAATCATCAAGGACACCGGGAGGGGCCCAGCTCCCTCCCCTGACTGCCAGCAGCCAGCAAGCACCCACACCCTGCTCAAGAGCAGGGGAGAGGTCCTCGGAGCTCCTCTGAGACGTCCTCTGGGGAAGGCTGTCCCCAGATTTCAAACCCCTCTACAAGGGGTCACCTACACACCAGGAGCCAGTAACCCCATGCTATGACCTGTGCAGGCCTACAACCAGGCCCACCCGGGAGCTCCAGGGTTTAGGTAAGGTCCCGGTGAACCTGATGGTCCCTCTGTCAACACCGCCTCTGAAGCCTGGCTTCACATACTGTCTCAGAGTTTTAAGGGTCTACCTCGCCCTCTGACCCCTCCTGCTCTCCTCGCCTTGGGTGCTCCCTTTTCTTCCCACAGATGCCTCACCAGATGCAGAGACACTGACCAACACCAGTTCTGGCTGAGCCATGGTGAGAGTACAGCCTTTGTTTCCTGGAACCTGATAGCCACCAAATTGGAGGAGGAGGGGCTCTCCATCGTGGCTGAGGCTCACCCAACAGGAACCTTTCTTTCCTCAAACATCTGTGCATTTTAATATAACTTCCCAAAATATTACTCTGCAATTATTTCCAGAGACTTAAATGGGATCCCCAAATACATACAATTAAGACTAAAATTGTAATTTTAAATTAACTGCTATTTGAATAAACATAAAGCTTTCCCATCTCCATGCCAAATGCAGACAACATCCCAATTAACCCTTAGACACCACTATACTCCTGGAAACCACCACTCCAGACCCCTCACAGAGTCAAACCGCTCCTGACACACGTGGAGGCCCCTCCACCAACTCTAGAAACAGTCATTCGGTCAGCTTTGCAAAATGAGAGCATTTCTCCAGCCACCTACTAAGAGAGCAGCCCTGCCCCGTTGGAAGCACAGCACTGACACGGACTCATAGCTGCAGCACCAGGCCTCAGTGGGGCAGGGGACAAGGACACAATCGCTCCTGCTTTACTGGCTGGAGGCAAGAGACTCCTTCTGAGTCACGGCGCCTTTAGTTCTCTGTCCTCACTATAAACTTCCACTGGGGGACTCCCCTCCAAAGTGCTGGAGTTCCAGAGTGACCACCTTGGGGCTGTGTGTCCTGGGAGGCCACCAGCTATGGGTGAGCACGCTGTGTCATCCTTCCTGTTCCCTGCTAGCGCCTGCAGAGGTGGTAAGCACCCCGACATCCACCACTGATATGTGACCCCTCACCACATCCCCAAGCCAGTTCTTCCAATGTTCTGGGCCACAGGAAACCAGGAGAAAGGGGAGTGGCTTTTATTGGAGGGCTGTGCTTCATCAAGAGGGGCAGGTGGTTCTGTCTACCCCTGGAGCAGGGCACCTATACCCCTGCGATGAGTGACCTGAGTCCCTGGCATCTGGGGGCTGGCACACAGGTCTTGTGAAAATTCACAAGAGGAGCTGCCCAGGGAGGAGCAGCCAGCTGCTCTTGGGTGTGGGGCACAGCCAGCCCCAGAGGATGCCCAAAGGAGCCCAAGGGTGGGGGGGCATGAATGCAAGGGACAAGTGGAGCAGTCACCAGCTGCAAGGCACCAGCCCAGCAAGGCTTCCCTCAGGTGGTGGGCATGAGTTACAAGTTCCCAGCAGGAGCATCTCTGAGAAACCCACAAGAGTGCCCCTCCAGAGGACATTCAGAGGTCAACATCTGCTGGGCTCTGAAAGTGCCAAGCAGCGCCTTTTAGGTAAGACTGCAGATACTCCATGTCTCATGGCCCAAGCCAGGAAGCAGAGATGGAGACAAGGGATGAGAGCAGAGGACACACACAACACACACACACACAAAACCCTCCTCCTACTGCCGCCTTCCGAGACTGGTCAGGCTTCAGCCACACAGAAGAAGCTCCAGAGAGTCTATGATTACTTATCATATTACTGAAATGAGAACATTTTCTTGCCTTACAACAACAGAAAGCTCCAGGATGTCCCTGAATGTTCAGTCAGGCAGGTTCGGAGGGACAGTGGTGTAAAAATAAAGCTTTTTTTTTTTTTACTTGTTTCTTATACAACACAGGTGATTCAATGTAGTGGGTAAAGTGGCATCAGGCTCTGGTGTCTCCGGTGGACACCAGCATGACCACACACTGGGTATGAGACTTGATGGACCCTTCTGCAATAAAACTCTCCTGTCGTCCTCCAGATGCAAAACTCAATGTGGGCTGTATGCATGTGCATTTGTTTGAAGTGTTTGGCCCAAACCTCATTTAGAACCACAGAAAATGTTGCATACATCCGTATGTGAGGTGGATACACAGGTCTGCCATGACCACAGAAGCTGCCAACCAGTCCCACAGCTTGGTGGTGAGCCCTACCTGGCTTGGCATCAGTCTAGGCCAACCTCATAAGCTTCTGAGGGCAGAAAACAGTCCCCAGACTTGGCCCTCTTCTGGAAACATCTCCGGCAGCAGCATGGACCACACTGTATCACTGCCAGCCCCTTTCCACCCAACACCCTAGGGGACTGAGGCCTCAGAGGTATGGAGGCACATGGCCTTTGGGCCTCTGCATTGTTATAAAGAAAATCACAGTCCCAAACTGGCATCACTTAGGCCAAGTCGCCCAACAGAGTCTTCATATTGAACCTAATCAGGGTTGCAACCTCCCCTAGAAATGGAGTCTTACCCAGTCAGTGAGGAATGTTCTGATCAGCATCAGTGAGGTCATCCGTCACAGGACCCCCTCCTTCCCCCAAAAGAAAATGAGGTGATCTGCATGGTAAGGCCTCCTGCTCCTCACCTTAAGGGAATGTGACCAGGCCTGAGATGATCCCTTCATTTCTTTTGCTAATAACTTCCTTGCCCCCCTCCTTCCTATAAAAACCTTGAATTTCATACAACTCCTCAGAGCTCCCCTCTACTTGCCGGAGTGGGTGCATGCTAGCTGATTCAAGAATCATTTCACGAATACAATTAGATTTTCAAAGGTATTCAGCTGGGTTTTTGTTTTCTAACAGCACCAACTTGACTACCTCTACCTTTCTCTTAAATTCCTTTTATATGTTAGTCAGTAGGCCAATATTATCCTTTCAGTAAGCTAACTTTACTGTGAATGCCTCAAATGGGGGCAGAAGCAACCTATCTCTAGTGAGTGGGTGGCAGATCCATACTTCCTCTACAAGATCCGCGGTCTTCAGGAGTACATATTTCCCCCCCTTCCCCGATGGAATTAGGAAAACAATATTTCTTACACTCATAACAAAGAGCAGAACAGATGGCAATGGTTTAAAAATCTGTTCATGAGAACTGATGCTGGCGGCACGATCATCAGCAAGATGTGGAGAACGGGGACAAATTTGTTTTTCTTGATGTGCAGGAGGCTCGCAGTTGCAATCCCCAAAACAAAGTATTGGGAATGTGGGGGAAAGGGTGGGATGCAAGATTCACCCACAGCAAGAGGGCAAAATAGCTGGCCTTTCAGAAGTAACCACAGAAAAGCCACCTGCTTCTGTGCTGGCTGGGCCTACCCTGCTGCCCAGAGAGCCCTGCTCCCAGCGCCACCATGAGCACTGCTGGAAGGACAGACCATCGGCACCTGTTAGAGGCAAGCAATATCCTCATGCATTTCAGGTGGTAACACCGGGCTTTTTCCTCTGTCCAGTGAGGACATCTGGACACCTCCTCCATGCAGTCTCATTCATCTGTGCTTCAAATCTACCAAAACCGCAGCACACAAGACGAAAGTATAAATTATCAGCCACCCGTGATCAGGTGGCTTGGTGGCATGAGTTATCACTTTTATTCATTCAGACTGTACCAGGCATTCTTTTACGTGTGGGGATTAGGGGAAAAGGACAGACATAGTTCCACTCTTCCGGGTTTTATATGCTAATAATGAAAACAGGCAAAAGATTAGTGAACTATCAAATAAAGTCTATAATTCCAGGTGGTGACAAGATCATGAGGAAAACTGAAGCCAGGGATGGGCTGGGTTTCAGGTCCAACATGTAGAGAGCTTGGAGGCTGTCCTAGCATCCTTAGATAAGAAAGAGCTGGACAAACTGAACATGAATGACTTTTCCTGGACCCATCAGTGAATTCAATTTGCAGACTGTCCCCTGAAACCTGAAGGACAAAGGAATATCTCTTGGCTCTGGCAGAGGAAAGAACCATGGTGAAACACACCCAGAACCTTCTCCCTAACAAAGGTTTGTGTCCAGGGTGAAGGACTTAGCCAGAACTTTGTCTCAGAGCCTCCTGGGAAGGGCAGTCCACTCACTACAGCCCCTCTGGCTTCCCTGTTTCACCTGAGGGGGCTAGAGGAGTGAAGTGAGAAGAAACTCTGGTGAAGGCCATAGTCTGGGAGCATGGGTCCACCTAAAGATGGAAATTTCATCCTAGAATGACAGAACGCCTCCCTGCCCCCACACCTCTCTGTTGGGCCGGCGGGATCAAGGGGGATAGGGAAGCACCAACAAAACAGCGGCAGACCCTCCATCTTGTTACCCTCACCTCAGGACTTTCCCGCCACCAGCAGACCGCCCAAGGACATGTCATCAGGGGGAGACAGGGCCTATGCAGGAAACCTGAACCGCACCTTACCCAAACCCCATATAAGCACATAAGCAGTTATTGCCCCATACTGATTCCAGCAGTAATATGCCCTAATACCTACCACCACATACAGACACAACCCCTTACCCTTACCCCCTGAAAAAGCTCGCATGTACTCCCTTTGGGCATGACTTCCCCACTTCACTGCCTTGTGGGGCAGCGAAACCTCGCCCAAGAGCACGTCCATTAAAACCCTGCCTCAACCAACTTTTGCCTGGCCTCTCTATTTCATTTCACCACCAACCGGATTAAACCTGACACTCTCCACCACATCACAAGACTCCAGTAGGACACCAGTGGGTGATGGCTAAAAGAACTGCAGATTCTCTGCCCAGAAGTGCCAAGGGAAGACCAAAGTCAAGGATGGGGAGATAAAACCAAGGAGGATTCTGACACCTCCAGCACCTACAGCTACAGGAGACATGACATAAGGCCCAGCCCCTAATGAAGTTTACATAGACCCTCACATGAAAGGCTTGTTACCTCAGTTCTTTTTTCCAACAGGATATGTCTGGCTTTCAACAAATTATAAGGCATATTGAAGATTAAATAAATAAATATAAATATATATTTTTTAAAACCCACATTTAAAAAAGATAAATCAAGCATTATAGCTAGATTCAGATATAACACAGATTTTGGAATTACCACACTGGGAAATTAAAATAATGATGATTAATATGTTAAGGGTTCTAATGGGAAAAATAGACAACAGAGAAGAACACAAGTAATATAAACAGAAGGATGGAAAGTCTAAGAATCAAAAAGAGATGCCAGAATTTCTTTTTTAAAAAAGAGGGAGGGAGAGAAAGAGAGAGAGAGAGAGAAGGGGAAAGGAGAAAGGAGAAAGAGAATCTTAAGCAGGCTCCATGAGAGCAGAGCCCGATGAGGGGCTTGATATCACAACCCTGAGGTCATGACGTGAGCCAAAATCAACAGTTGGACACTTAACCAACTAAGCCACCCAGGCACCCTGATACTAGAAATTTTCTTTAAAAAAAGAATCTATAGGAATGCCTGGGTGGCTCAGTCAGTTGAGTGTCTTGGTTTTGGCTCAGGTCATGGTCTCAGAATTCCTGAGATCAAGCCCCTACATTGGGTTCCTTGTTCAGTTGGTAGTCTACTTGTCCTTCTCCCTCTCCTCCTCCCCCTGTTCGCTCTCACTCTCACACTCCCTCTCTCCTAGAATAAAATCTTAAAGAAAAAAAAAAGAACCTGTAATAGAAATGAAGAATGCCTTTGAAAATGAAGAATATTCATCAGATTCAAAATAGCTGAGGACCAAATTGGTGAGCTTGAAGATAGATCATTAGAAACTTTACCAACTGGGGACACCTGGGTGGCTTAGCAGTTTAGAGCCTGCCTTCAGCCCAGGGCATGATCCTGGAGTCCTGAGATCAAGTCCCACATCGGGCTCCCTGCATGGAGCCTGCCTCTGCCTGTGTCTCTGCCTCTCTCTCTCTCTCTCTCTCATGAATAAATAAATAAATAAATCTTAAAAAGAAAGAAAGAAAGAAAGAAAGAAAGAAAGAAAGAAAGAAAGAAAGAAAGAAAGAAAGAAAGAAAGAAACTTTACCAACTGAAATGCAAAAGAGGAAAAAAAAATGGGGGTTGGGTATAGCATCCAAAAATTGTGGGACAGTATCAAGTGAGGTAATATAAAAGTAATTGGAATACCAAAAGGAGTCAAAATAAATAATGGAGAAGAAAAAATATTTCTGGTAATAATGGCCAAAATTTTTCCAAAATTGCTAACAGCAAACCAGAGATCCAGGAGGCTCAAAAAACACCAAACAGAATAAATACTAAAAAAATAAAAGAAAACAAAGAAAGAGAACAAAAACTGACACAAAACCAAAAAATATCTACTCAAGCTGCAGAAAACCAAAGATAAAATGAAAATCATGAAGGAAACAAGAAGGAGGTGGGAAAATATTTTATCTAAAGAGGAAAAGAGTATAGAGTAACAGCAGACTCCTCATGAAACTATGTCAGAGTAGATAAAAACATCAGACCCAACTAAATGCTGTCTACAAGAAACCCAATTTAAATACAAAGACTCTGCCAGGTTAAAAGTAAAGAAATGGAGGGAGATACACCATTCTACTGCCAATCGAAAGAAAACTGGAGTACTGATACTAATTTCAGACACAGCAGACTTTAGAACAAGGAAAATCATCATGGATAGAGAGGGGGCAATTACATAATGATATATAATTCTATTCAATTCTTTAGGGAGATATTACAATCCTAAAATAAAATAAGATAAAAACAGAGAGGGAGGCAAACATAAGAGACTCTTAACTACAAAGAACAAACTGAGGACTGCTGGAGGAGGGTGGGTGGGGGATGGACCAGATTAGTGATGGGGATTAAGGAGGGCACTTGTTATGATGAGCACTGAGTGTTATATGTAAGTGATAAATCACTAAATTCTATTCCTAAAACCAATACCACATTATGTGTTAACTAGCTTGAATTTAAATTTTACAAGGAAGGTATTATAATCCTAAACAGCTATGCACCTAATAACAGAGTATTCAAATATAGGAGGCAAAAACTAATAGAAATGAAAAGAGAGACGAATCCACCATTATAATTGGAGACTACACCATCCTCTGTCAATAACCAATATAACAAGGAGGCAGAAAATTAACAAGGATAGTTCACTTGAACAGCACTATCAATCAACTGCATCTAATTGACATTTATAGAATATTCTATCTAATTACAGCAAAACACACAGTCTTCTCAAGCTCACATGGACCATTCACCCAAGTATCTCAGTCTGTTGGGCAGCTGTAACAAAATACCACAAACTAGCAGGCTCATAAACCAGACTTTTATTTCTCCCAGTTCTAGGGGCACCTCCAAGATCAGGATGCCAGCAAGGCCAAGGGCAGGTCCCCTTCTGGGGCTCAGACTTCTTGGTGTACCCCCATGTGGCAGAGCTCCATGACGCCCCTTTAAGAAGGGTACTAATACCATCATGAGGGCTCTAACCACCTCCCAATGCTCCCATCTCCAGTACCATCACCTTGGGGGACAGCACTTCAACAAAGGAACTTGCAGGGGGAGAGAAGACACAAATTAACTCATAGCGGAAATAAAAAAAATACTGAACCCCGGGCAGCCCAGGTAGCTCAGCGGTTTAGCGCTGCCTTCAGCCCAGAGCGTGATCCTGGAGACTCAGGATCGAGTCCCACGTCGGGCTCCCTGCCTGGAGCCTGCTTCTCCCTCCACCTGTGTCTCTGCCTCTCTCTCTCTGTGTGTCTCTCATGAATAAATAAATAAAAATCTTTTAAAAAATCCTTTAAAAAAATACTGATCCCATGGACATTAAAGGGATAATGAAAGAATACTACCAAGAACTCTATGCCCCCAAATCCAATAATTAAGCTAAAATGTACCAATTTCTTAAAAATACACCACCAAGCCCACACAAGGAGAAAAACAAACTGAATATCTGTTGTAAAGAAAATAAATCAGGACGCCTGGGTGGCTCAGTGGTTAAGCATCTCCCTTCAGCTCAGGGCGTGAGCCTGGGGTCCTGGGATCGAGTCCTACATTGGGCTCCCTGTAGGGAGCCTGCTTCTCCCTCTACCTGTATCTCTGCCTCTCTCTCTGTATCTCTCATGAATAAATAAAATCTTTTAAAGAAAAGATATTAAAAGAATGCTTAATAGCCTTCCCAAAAAATCACCAGGTCTAGATGACTTCTCTCATGAATTCTATCAAATGTTTAAGGAAGATAGGATACCAAGTGTCTATAATCTATTTCAGAAATTAAAAAAGGAAGGAATGGGGTGCCTGGGTGGCTCAATCAGTTAGTGTCCAACTCTTGATTTTGGCTCAGGTCACGATCTCAGGGTCATAATATCGAGCCCCACATCAGGCTCCGTGCTCAGTGAGGAGTCTGTTTCAGATTCTCTCCCTCTCCCTCTGTCCCCACCCCCACTTCCACATGCACATGTGTGCATGCTCTGTGTGTCTCTCTCTCAAAAGAAAAAAAAAAGGAAAAGAAAGGAAAGGAACATTTCCTAACTTATTTTATGAAGCCAATATGACCCTAATTCCAAAATCAGATAATTACAAGAAAACTAAGACCAGTATCTCTCATGAACATACACTTAAAAATCCTCAGCAAAATATTAGGAAACAGAATCCAACAATGTATGAAAATTATACGTCACAACGAAATGATGTCTTCCAGGGATGCAATGTTGGTTCAACATAAGAAAAAGCAATTACTGTAAGCCTTCACACACAGACTAAAGAAGAAAAAACATATGATCATATTAATTGATGCAGAAAAAGCATCCGATAAAATCCAACACCAATTCCTGATTTAAAAAAAAAAAAACTACTGGGTGCCAGGGTGATTCAGTGGTTGAGCATCTGCCTTTGGCCCAGGGCATGATCCCAGAGTCCTGGGATCAAGTCCCACACCAGGGTCCCCACAGGGAGCCTGATTCTCCCTCTGCCTATGTCTCTGCCTCTCTCTCTGTGTTTCTCATGAATTAAGAAAAAAATTTTAAAGACTTTAAAAAATAATAATACATTTTAATTTAATTTAAAAAATTTAAAAAAACACTCACCAAATTAGTTATCAAGGAGAATATCCTTAGCTTAACAAAGGGAAATGCAAATCAAAACCACAACAAGATACCATTTCACACTCATATAGTTGACCATAACTTTAAAAAAAGAGAAGAAAGAAAGAAAGAAAAGAAAAGAAAGAAAAGAAAAGAAAAGAAAGAAAAGAAAAGAAAAGAAAAGAAAAGAAAAGAAAAGAAAAGAAAAGAAAAGAAAAGAAAAGAGAAAAAAAGAACAAATGTTGGTAAGGATGAGCTGCCTGTGGGGTCTGGTCACAGACCCCTCAAATACTGGAACCCTCAAATACTGCTTGTGAGAATGTAAAATAATATAGCAGTTGTGGAAAACAGTTTGGTGGTTCCTCAAAAATTACCACATGATCCAGCAATTCCACTCCTAGGTATATTCACAAAATAACTGGAAACATGTATTCAGACAAATATCTGTATGTACACATTTAAAACAGCATTATTCACAATAGCCAAAAGACTAAAACAACCTAAACGTCCACAGATGGACAAGTGGACAAACGTGATATGGTATATAAATATGCGATGGAATAGTACTCAGTCGTAAAAAGGAATGATGTTCTAATACCTGCTACAACTTGGATGAGCCTCATAAACATTATACCAAATCAAAGGTCCTTTGGGCTATTATAACAAATACCACAGACTGGTTTATAAACAATAGTTATTTCATACAGTTAGGCTGTGACACAGAAGAACACATATTGTATGATTTCTAATTTTGTAGGAAACATTCACTATAAGTAAACTTGTAGTGACTAAAAGCAGAGTGATGGCTGTCGGGGGATGGATGACAAGGAATGGGGAGAGACTGCTTAATGAGCATGCATGTTTCCTTCTGGGATGACAAAAATGTCCCAGAATGCAATAGAAATGATGGATGCATGACACTGGGAAGGTAAAAAATGTTACTAAATTACACACTTTATCGTAAAGACATCTTTAAGATAAAGTATGTAATTTATAGTTAATGGTTAATTAACCATTAATGGTTAACTTCATGTTATGGGAATTTTACCTCAATTTTTTAAAATGCAGATAACATCATACTTAATAGTGAAAACCAGAGGCTTTCCCCCTCAGATTGAGAGGGGGAGAGAGGCAGAAAGAGAGAGAGAGAGAGAGAGAGAAATAACATCCAAATGCTGTGGGGCACTCAAGATGATGACAAAAAATCATGTATTGGATTTGTCAACACTGGGTGTTGGCAACCTGGACCTCATCTCAGTGGGAGAGAGGGTAGGAAGCCAGCCAGAGTAAGCTGAAGAATTGCCAGGCTGACTTCTGGTTGTTAGGAAACAGGGTCACATTTCTGAATCTTCTCTTTAAAAAATAAAATAAAAAATAAAAAAATAAAAAACTTTATTCATGAGAGACAGAGACAGAGAGAGAGAGAGAGAGGCAGAGACATAGGTAGAGGGAGAAGTAGGCTCCATACAGGGAGCCTGATGTGGGACTCCATCCCAGGACCCCGGGATCACACCCTGGGCTGAAGGCAGGTGCCACACTGCTGAGCCACCCAAGGATCCCCTCTGCATCTCCTCTTGAAATTGTTCAAAAACAAAAAAAGAGGAAACACAAATAAACATTATACCTGCTAATTAGAAAACTGAATTTTCTCACATCTAAGGGATATTTGTTACTATCTCCTGATCTAGTCTACCCTGACTGATACATATTTTATAAGGATTTAAATCAAAATTATGAAATAACTATACTGGTTAAATAGAGCAGCCCTACAGAATGAAAACTCTGAGTTAAAATCATATTTACCACAATAGGAAGTCCAGAAATAACAGCACATACATAACCTTTACAAATATGGCAATAAATCCCAGAAGAAACACCTAAAAGCTGGTAGTGGTGGTCTATGGGGAGCAGGAGAGGGCAAGAGTTACACAAGGTCAGTAAGGTGGTAGCCAAGAGTCTGCCATTTTTCTCATAAAACTTATAGAACTTTTGACTTCTTAAAAATATGTCTTTTTTTGAGGTTTTATTTATTTATTCATGAAAGACACAGACAGAGGCAGAGACACAAGCAGAGGGAGAAGCAGGCTCCATGCAGGGAGCCTAACGAGGGACTCGATCCTGGGACCCCAGGACCACGACCTGAGCCCAAGGTAGACGCTCAACCACTGAGCCACCCAGGTGCCCCAAAATATGTATATAACTTATATTGATAAAATAAAAATAGTACTTGAAAAAGTGAACCCCTCTCTCTCTCTCTCTCTCTCTGTGTGTGTGTGACTATCATAAATAAATAAAAATTAAAAAAAAAAAGTGGGATCCCTGGGTGGCACAGTGGTTTGGTGCCTGCCTTTGGCCCAGGGCGCGATTCGGGATCGAATCTCACGTCGGGCTCCCGGTGCATGGAGCCTGCTTCTCCCTCTGCCTGTGTCTCTGCCTCTCTCTCTCTCTCTGTGTGTGACTATCATAAATAAATAAAAATTAAAAAAAAAAAAAAAGAAAAAAGAAAAAGTGAACCAAAGGCTGTGAAGGGGGCTGAGGGCAGTGGTATATGTCATGTCACAGCCAGAAAGGACCTGGCTAAGAATGCTATGTAAGCACACCTGTGCAGAGGGCTGGGTCCTAGCTGCCTCAGTTTCTCCAGCACCCAGGACAGAACCTGGCACGTGATGGAGGTGTGGCTGAGGCTCTGGAGCAACACCAGTGGTTTTAAACCACAGCTTTGCCACTTCCCAGCTCTGTGCGTGTAAGAACTTCATTCAGGGAGTCGATCTGTGCCACTCCCCCAGCACGGTGCCACATCCAGGTATGTGCAGAATAAATGGTTCTCTTTGGGCTTTTAAGTTTTCAACAAGTACTTGAAGAAGCTGCAGCACTGCAGGGTTGACAGGAGGAGGGAGACAGAATGGGGTGGGTCACGATGTTTCCTGAAAGACAGTATAAAGTGGGGTTGGCATCGAGCAGCTCAGTGGGAACAGGGTCTGGATGAGTGACCATCAGGTGGAGAAGTTAGTCAGAGCAACGCTTCTGGGGGAGGGCAGTGCGGGAGCCAACGGGGGTTTTGGAGGATGCTGTATAAGAACAGGGAGCTGGAAGGCCTGGCAGGCTGGCTACTGAGGGACTGGACGTGGGCAGGGAGCTCAGCCATGGCCTGCCGTGTGCTGCACTCAGGTATCCACTAGGGAAAGGGCTTGTGTGGGATGATTACAAGGCTGTTGACGATGCCCCCACTCCTTGGCAAGAGTGCTGGGCTGCTCCACTGACCAGACCCCACAGGCAGCTGGGAGACAGGTCCTGCCCTGGAAGGGGACTTACTACGGGTTGAATTATAGCCTAAGATAAGGTCATCGGCAGCGGCCCTCATCCAATAGGACCAGTGTCCTTGTCAAAAAGGGAAATTTGGATTCAGAGACAAAGACACAGGATCAGGGCCTGGAACAGAGCCCCTCACGGTCACCAGGAGGAGCCCATCCTGCCGCCACCTTGACTTTGGACTCCGGCCTCCAGACTGTGAGAGAATAAGCCTCTGGTGTGTACATCCCGCCCACCCCCTCCGCAACCCTGGCTGTGGTACTTTGCCACAGCAGCCCTGGTGACTCTCCCTAGTGGGTGACATGGCAGAGGTGACACACCCTCAGACGCAGATTCACATGATACCTCAGTCACAGCCCATCCACTAGAGGGAAGGATGGGAAGGAGGACTTTCCTCAGTGGTCCCCAAGCCTTGGGCTGCGCTGCCCTACCTGCTGACCCAGGGAGGGTCCGGCCCATAAGAGCAGCATCTCAGGCCAGCCAGCTGGGTCAGAACAAAGGCCTGGAGTGCAGAACAATTTAGTAATTATTATTGATAGGTCTGAAGGGGAGATCCTGCCCACATCCTGCCAGCGCTGACCGCTGGACCCCCAGAGAGAGCCACTCACCTGGATGCCCCCCACCCACCCGCACCCTGACAGGAAGGGGAGCTACCTGGGGAGACAATACAGAGCCACTGAAAACACCAGGGCAGCAGAAGGGCACCTGGCGGGCCTGACAGGGAAGTGGACAGGAACCCAGCAAACAGTCTGTGTGGCCACCTGTCCCCTAGTGGTGTCCTGCCCTCCTTCCCATCTTTCTCCACAAAATGAAGGTAAATTTGAAAAAAAAAAGTAAAAGGAAAACAATGAAAACCATTTAGTGTGCTGCACTGGAGCTTTAGTGAGAGAGACATGTTGTCTCAGCTCCCACACGGCACATGAGCTGAGGTGCCCACACAAATAGTGACAACCACAGGTCCTACTCACTCGGAGTCGCCAGGCCCCACGGGACTCTTGGCCATCCGCAGGATTGTCGTGGCCTCAGAGGTGGGTGCACCCACACGGACTCCAGCAATGCTTGAGGCTCCCAGAGACTGAAACAAGAGAGACACAAACAGGGCGTCAAGGGGCTGCAGGCAGGCCTCTCATTTAGGAACACATGGGTATTCTAGATCAGTGACAGAACAATCATTAAAAAGAAAAAAAAAAACAAAAAAAGAGGCTAACAGCTCTCTGCACCAAAACGTTAAAAGCGGCTCACACTGTGGGATCAGAACTCTGGGGGTCTGCAGAGCAGCCCAACATTCTCAGAATCAAAGAGTTGCAAGTAGATCATGAGTCTCTCCAAGTTTTCGAGTGATCCCTCCTATTCATTCCCCAAGGTCAGCAAGCACAGAGACTAGCAATTCAAGGCCACCAGCCGCCAGGCCCCAGCTGAAGAGAGCCGGGAATGTAATTTTCTCTGATCCTTTTGGAAGGAAGATACGGGAAAGCCGGTGGCATTCACATTTGCAGGTTTCACTTACTCTCATCCGAAAAGAAGGACGTTTTTTAAGGTTCTGTTCCCAATTTGTTTTCGAAAACGCAAAATGCAACACAAGATACAGAGCTTGGTGTCATCTGCGTCATTCATCTTAATGTCATGTGTGACATACGTTGAGGGCAATTCTACAAAATAGACTAAACTGAGCCTTTTCAAAGAAAGGGCAACCATACGCACATGTGGGTGCACAGTGCAAGCCATCCCCTGTGCAAGTGATGTCATTTCCTCCCTGACACATGGGGACCTAGGGTTCAACCGGCGGCCTGCACAGCAGTGTCACCCGGGATCTTTGTGCGGAGCTGGACTACAGAGAGACATCTTGGCTTACACCCTAACTCTGCCCCTTACAGCCTGGGAGGACTAAGGAACCTACCCATGCTTCAGTTTCCCTACTTCAGAGGAGGATGGGAGCACTGAGATAGTGGGTGTCAGGCCCCATCCCCACCTTGGTCAAATGGAGGCACTGACCACCCCCCCCACCACACCATGACTTAGAAGGTTCCTCGAGTTTAATGTCAATGGCTCCTGCCCTGCTCCCCGTCCACAAAACAGGCCACCCAGCTGAAGGCCTCCTAAATCCAAACATGGGCCCTATGCCCCCTACCATGGGCCCACTCTGATACTGATGGACAAGTGCATCACTATCTGTGCAGATAACATGAAGGCCAAACCACACCTGTGCCTACCCCCACTTACAGCCAAGGATGCCAATGGGGGGCACAGACGCATGATATTACATGACACGGTCACCAACTCTGGACCACGGTATGCAAAGCAGCAGAGCACCCAGGCCTGAGCTCTACCCATTGCTTCAGTCTCCCCGCCATCACACCCCAAGCCCCTCATGCCTCACCCCTTTCATGCCAGTGTTCGAATCATTCCCTTTTTTGTTCCTCCAGAAACATACTGACGAACTCCTATTCATCCTTCAAAACCCAACCGGAAAACACATCCCTGAGCTTCAGTGTCTTCTCAGCCTGTCCTGTTTCTGCCATTTTAATTACCAACCGTATCCCCTGCTCCCTCTGGGAGCCCACCTGGCCTCTGGAAGGCAGCATCCCACAGACTACAGATGCCACCACAGCCAGTAAACCAAGAACGCGGGCTTCAAACAGAGCCTTAAAGAAAGAGGGTAAACACAGACTGGGAGAGAACTCTGAATGGGAGCACTGAGTTGGGGTCATAGACGCCAGCCACAGCAGAAGGGAAGTAATGAAATGTACTACTAAAACTATGCTGAGCCCCGAATGCCAGGCTCCAAGGCAACTGTGACCTCACAGGCAAACAGGGCCACCATAAGTTTCTGACTGTGGACAGGGGTTACCATATGGGTTTGGTGCAGGACAGCCCAGGAGGGGCAGGGCTCATCCAGAAGCCCCCAGAAGGAATGTAGAGGTCGTCAAAGGGGTCCAACTTGCTAAGCCCCTTGGAGAGAAGAAAGAGGCACCGGCACTCACTGAGCCCCCCAAAGGGTACATTGATGAAGCTATTCAGAAGAGGATGCATAGCAAAGCTCCTCCCTAACTCCTCCCCACTCCCCATGACCCCTGGCTCTGCATTCTGTATGGAAAGCCTCCTGCCAGTCCCCAAAGCTGCATAATCACTCTGCAACACTGCTTTGAACCAATCTGCCCATTAACTGCTACGGGCCACAGGCTGCCACATACAGTGCATCCTTGGGGCTAAAAACACAGCCAGTTTCTCGGCAACACACCTCCCCCAGGGGCCTTCCACAGGGGCAGAGGTGCGGCTGCCAGGGAACCAGGCACCCTCCATTCAAAAGTCAACCTACCATGTGTCAGGCTCGGATCCTCAGCTCTCTATCTGCTGCCATGGCCCTCTCTGGCAGGAAGCAGGTGACACTGTCCCTCCCCACACCCTTTCCCTGCCCTCAGCCACTCACAAGGCTCACCCAGAAAAGGTTCACAAGGAAATGGTAAACACTCTAGCAGTCCATAAATCCCCACAGTCATGAACTGACCAGGAATAACACATAGCTCCCAGCAACTGCCCACCACCACTCATTGCCAACCCCAGAAAGAATGTGGGGAGGTATGGGGGTGGGCACTGGCATGCTAGGCCAATGCTGGTATGGCCTGGTCCCGATAACTAGCCACCTTGTCCACCTCACAACAAATGGTGAGTGGCAGGAAGACATGACCTAGGGCTGGGCTGGCACAGGGACACTGCCAGAGGACAGCCTGGCCTGTTGAGGGGGCATGGTGACATGGTGCTGGCAATGTCACACCCACCTCCACCAGGTCCGCATGGACACTGGGCCCCTGCACAGCAGAAATATGGCCACGTTCTAGAAGGCAGAGCTCACAGGGTCAGGCCTGTCCCCAGGGTCAGAGGCAGCCCCAACTTTTGTAACCTGCTGGCATCTCTTCTTGCCTGAGGCCCTCTGTGTGCTGTGACTGCACTGTCTGGCCCTGCGCTGCCCCCTGCTCACACTCCCACAGGCCAGCAGACATACAGCCCTATCTTCTCCAGTCAGGGGAAGATCCCACCACGTCCGCTCCCCCAGGCTCAACCCAAGTGAGCTCCAAGTGTGATAGAGGCCTTTCTCTACCTGGTCCCTAAAGTATCTTAGACAAAAAACATCCAGATGGCTACAGGTACATGAAATGCTCAACAGCCCTCATCATCAGGGAAACATAGCTCAGAACCACAATGAGGTATCACCTCACACCTGTCAAAAGGGCTAGAATCCAAAATATAAGAAATAACAAGTGTTGGCGAGGATGTGGAAGAAAGAGAACCCTTGTGTACTGCTGGTGGGAAGTACAGTGGTGCAGCCACTGTGGAAAACAGTGAGGGAGTTCTTCAAAAAATTAAAAATAGAACTACCATTCAATCCGGCAATTCCACTTCTGGGTATTTATCTGACAAAAATGGAAACACGAACTCCAAAAGATATCTGCACTCCCCTGTCATTGTAGCATTATTTACAATAGCCAAGATATGGAGACCACCCAAGTGCCCACTGACAGATGAATGGATAAAGAAAATTTGGTAAAAAAAAAAAAAAAAAACCACATATTTATACACAGTAGAATATTATTCAGCTATAAAAAAAAAAGAAATCCTGCCATTTATAACAACATGGGTAGACTCTAATGGCATGTTAGGTGAAATAAATCAAACAGAGAAAGACAAAAACCATATGATCTTACTTATGCATGGAATCTAAGAAAAACAAAAAGAAGCAAACAAAAACCCTGAGCTCACAGATACAGAGAACAGATTGGAAGAGAACAGAATGCCAGAGGTGGGGGGTGCAGGAGTGGGTGAAATGCATGAAGTAGATCAAAAGGTACAAATCCCCTTTTATAAAATAAGTCCTGGGGATAGAATAAACAGGATGGTGACCACAGTTAATAACACTGTATTGCATATTTGAAAGTTGCTAAAAGAGTAGATCTTAAAAGCTCTCATCATAAGAAAAATGTTCTGGGGCACCTGGGTGGCTCAGCAGTAGAGAATCTGCCTTCAGCCCAGGGCATGATCCTGGAAACCCAGGATCAAGTCCTGTATCAGGCTCCCTGCATGAAGCCTGCTTCTCCCTCTGCCCCTGCCTCTTGTGTCTCTGCCTCTCTCTGTATGTCTCTCATGAATAAGTAAATAAAATCTTTCAAAAAAAAAAAGAATTTTCTAATTACATGGGGTGATGGCTGGTAATTTCACTTAATGTGGTGATCATTTTGCAACAGACACAAATGTCAAATCATTGTTCTGTACACCCAAAACTAATATAATATGTTAATTGTACCTCAGCTTAAAAAAGGAAAAGAATCTGAGAAGGCAAAAAGGTAAAACCTAGGTTTGAGAAGACAGAAATGAGAACGTACAGACCAGTGGCTGCCCCCAAACAGGTAGGCCAGAAGGTCCTGCCTTGAGGCTTCACCCCACAGACACAGTCCAGCCTCTGGGGCAGCCATATCCTCTCAGCATTCAAGAAAATGGCACATGGCCCTGGTAGGTCTCCTGGAACAGCAAAGTCAGTGTCCAAAAAACCCTTCATATTTCCTCTACCTCTAAGGGCCAGAGAATCAGGAACTGCTCTAAGTGTCTGCCTAGGAAGCCAAGCATTGATCTCCTGATCCATGGAACATGGGGAACTTGCTCTAATCATCCCCCAAAGCATTCCCATCTCAATGGATGGCTACTTCCTTCAGGATGCTCAGGCCAAAGCCTCAGAGCCATCCTGGGCCCTTCTCCTTCCCCCATCCTCATACTCATCAGAAAATCATGCTGGCTCCACCTGTGAAGTTAACACAGACTTTAGCACTGGTCTCCCATGACCACTGATGCCTGGGCTGAGATTCCATCCCCTGTATGACCACAGTGGCTCCTAACAGCTCATTACCTCTATGTTGGCCCCTTCCAATCTAGTCTTGGTGCACCAGCCCAAATGATCCTTCCCAATGGTATCCTCACCACAGTCTCTGAGGCCCTACACAATCTGGCATGCATCTCTCCCACCACCACTCAGAACCCCTCCCTCTATACCTTTCCCCTCCCTCCCTCAGCACCAGCCCCCTGGCCACCTTGCTCTTCCTCAAACATACCAGACAGATGTCACCCCAGGCCCTTTGCACAGGCCATTCCCCTAGCCGTCCACATAGCACCCTCCTTCCCCTCCTCCATGCTGCTGCTCATACATCATCCTCCCTGACCACTCTACTTAAACTTAAAAGCATAAAAAAAAAAAAAAAAAAAAAAAAAAAGCATAATACCACCCACTTGGCCCTTCTTGGCCTCCTCCCCTGCTTTATGCTTCTCCATAGCAATTACCACCACATAATGTGTGAAATATTTCTTTTATTTACCTTGGTTATCTCCTGCGTTCCCTCACAGGAAAGCAAGGTCTATAAGAACAGAGATTATCAATCAATATTCAACAAAAATGTGTGGAATGAATGAATGAGTCATCCTCCACCTGGAAGGAAAGCAGGACATGTGCATAACAGAGCCAGCACCAGCAGCCCAGGAAGCTGAGGGTGACACAGCGCTGCTCTCCACCTCACACAACAATGATGATGAGACTCCAGCATTTCCAAGCTGCCCAGAAGGAAGAAGAGGAAGCCTTTCTCGAGTCTAAATTTGTGTCTCCTCCGATTAAGCCCCCAAAGAGTGCTACTGAGAGCCCAGAGCTGGAAGCACCAGGTCCAGCCTCTCCTCCTGTGGGTGAGAAGCCAAGCTCAGAGGGCCACACAGACCCTCCACACCACATCCCAGGCCTTGCCATAGTCTGCAGCCTTGACCACACCCCCAATAGCAGCGGGTACTGGGTGTGGACCCAAGGCTGGCCACAAGCATCCCCAGAGGCAATTGTGCAGTGGTCAGGAGCCCATCTGGAGCCAGACTGCCTGGGCTTGCTTCCTGAGAACCCCAGCAAACTACTTAAGTCCCCTGGCTTCTCCCGTCCTGCCCAGAACACAGAGGGGGGTGGGGCTCAGAAATCTCCACAGGCCTCTGGGAGGAGGAGGAACACCAATATGTACCCAGCTGCCTAGAGCGGGGCCAGCCAGGGATGAGTAAGCACTGTGACACCTCTAAAGCAACACTTACAGCTCCCTGATGGAACCCAAGATAAACCCAGTCAAAGACAGGCCCCTCTTTTTCCTGCTTTTCCCAGGAATGGCAAGGTGCATTGAGAAATGAGCACCAGCCTGTGCCCTCACGGTCCAATCCTCTGCAGAGCCGGGCCTCTCAGGGCACAGATGAGGAAACAAGTCTTGAGGGAAGGAGCCCACCCCGGCTGACGGCTGATGGGTAGAGGGGCACTCCCTAGCTTTGGGTGACCATGGTTAGCCCTGGCTTGAGGCAAAGTCTAGGATGGTCACTTCTGAAAGACCAGATGTAGAGGCGTGGCATGTGGCTGTGCTCTCAGGTGGAGTCTGTGACCAGACAAAGGCAAAAGGGGACCCACCTCCTTCACAAAAACTCAAACCCACAGGCATACCCACCTCGATGGCCCCACCCCTTTCACATGGTCCTGGGAATCGAGGTGTGTTCCAAGAACCTCTGTCCCTGGGAAGGTGCTCTGGTCTGGTGTGTGTGACAGAGGCCACATTAAGTGCTTCTGCAGGCTCTGGAGGCAGCAGAGCCACCTGGTCAAGTGTCTGGATTAAAAATATCAGGATCAACTGTGAAAGGCAGCAAAATGGTGACCACAAGGCTCCATGTGCCTCAGAGAGTGGTCCTGGGGCGGGGGGAGCAGAGGGGAAGCAACACCCAGGCCCCATCAGAGTGAGCAGAGGAGCACACAATGGTTTAGGGCAGAGAGATCTGCACAAATCCAACCCAGTGGCCCAGGGTAGACCTTGTCCTATAAACTAGAGCCTGGAAGGCCCTCCCTCCAGGAATGACTCCAGGCTCCTCCACCCAGCAGGAGGGAAGGCTGACCCTGGGGAGTTAGCACAACAGCCTGAGGGAATTCTATTGTTATCCTGCCCTCCCAGCCCAGCAGACAAACTCAGGAAGGGCAGGTTATTTGCTCAGGGAGGGAGAGCAGAGTCCCAGCAGAAGCCAAGGCCCAAGCCCTGGGGGGAGCAAATTCGGAAACCCTCCCTATTCTCCTGCCCACTGTCTTGCTCTCTGAACACTGGACATGTGTAGCATTCAATGCAGGATGTGATGATGGGACCACATTTAAGCACTTTAAGGTATATTTTTGTACTTTGCCAACTTCTAAGAGTGTTACCATTTTGCTTTATGCCAAAAGGACATTGCTCTTCAGCTACCACAAAAATTTCCTCCATATGATCGAGCAGGGGGTATGATGATGGAAACGCCACTAATTATGTAAAAATGCTCCAAATGGACTAAAATTTTTGCATGCTATGTGAAGTATTCTTAATTTGATGGATACAAATTTAGGGGAAATTCGGGAGGAATCTGGCATCTGACAAGGTCCTCAGACAAGAGAATACAAGAAATAGGTACAAAACCCCCAATATGCTCCCTTGTCTTCTGGCACGGTCAACGTGCCCACACAGGAAGCAGAGGCCCCTAAACCCCATCCCAGGCCTATAATAATCTCAGTAGCTTACAGCTATGGCTGGGTGGCTATCCTTCAATGTGCCAGACACCTAGTACAGGACCACGGACTGGGATCCATCTAAGCTGACTGCTCCCTAGAATGTAACTCGTTCTGAGCTCAATGGAAGTCCACACTCACTGCCCACTTTTCAGTACCTCCAATGCATGTCTGACGGGCACCTCAAGCTCAGCGTGTCCAAGCAGTGCCAAGTTCTCTCTGCAAAAGATCCAGCTCCAGAAGGAGGGGCAAGATGGTGGAAGAGTAGGGTCCCCAAGTCACCTGCCCCACCAAATTACCTAGATAACCTTCAAATCATCCTGAAAATCTACAAATTCGGCCTGAGATTTAAAGAGAGAACAGCTGGAATGCAACAGTGAGAAGAGCTCAGGCTTCTGTCAAGGTAGGAAGTCGGGGGAAAAGAAATAAAGAAACAAAAGGCATCCAAGGGGGAGGGGCTCTGCGAGGAGCTGGGCTGAGGCTGGGGCGAGTGTCCCCAGGACAGGAGAGCCCCGTCCCGGAGAAGCAGGAGCTGCACCAACCGTCCCAGGTGGAAAGGGGCTCGCAGGGAGTTAGAGCAGGACCCAGGAGGGCGGGGATGCCCTCAGGCTCCCAGGGGCAAAAAAAGACTCCTGCACCCCAGGGAGAGTGCACCAAGCTCCCTAAGGGCTGCAGCGCGCACGGCGGGACGGGGAGCAGCTGGGGGTGGGGGTGGGGGCTCGGGCAGCGCTCTGCGGAGGGGGCTGCGCGGCCGGGAGCGCGAATCCAACAGCGCAGGCCCAAGAGCACTGGGCGCCGGGACACAGCCCAGGATCCCGCCTCCCCCTGGGACAGGCAGAGGCCGGGAGGGCCCAGAAATAGCAAGGACGCTCCTGCCCCGAGCTGAGATCAGCGTCCCGCCCCGGAGCCTCCAGGCCCTGCAGACAAAGAGCTCTGTAGTTACTGCGGGAGCTGACTCCAGGGCTCCAGAGCTGCTCGCTGCCACTGTGGTTGTTCCTCCTGGGGCATCACGGGGTAAACAACCCCCACTGAGCCCTGCACCAGGCAGGGGGCAGAGCAGCTCCCCCAAGTGCTAACACCTGAAAATCAGCACAACAGGCCCCTCCCCCAGAAGACCAGCTAGACGGACAAGTTCCAGGGGAAGTCAAGGGACTTAAAGTACACAGAATCAGAAGAAGTCCTCTCTCCCACAGAGTTACAAAATTTGGATTACAATTCAATGTCATAAAGCCAATTCAGAAGCACTATTATACAGCTACTGGTGGCTCTAGCATAAAGGGCTCAAGAGACTTCATGACTGCAGAATTTAGATCTAATCAGGCAGAAATTAAATATCAATTGAATGAGATGCAATCCAAACTAGAAGTCCTAACAACGAGGGTTAATGAGGTGGAAGAACGAGTGAGTGACATAGAAGACAAGTTGATGGCATAGAGGGAAACTGAGGAAAAAAGAGACAAACAATTAAAAGACCATGAAGATAGATTAAGGGAAATAAACGACAGCCTGAGGAAGAAAAACCTACGTTTAATTGGGGTTCCCGAGGGCGCCGAAAGGGACAGAGGGCCAGAATATGTATTTGAACAATTCATAGCTGAAAATTTTCCTAATCTGGCAAGGGAAACAAGCATTCAGATCCAGGAGAGAGAGATCCCCCCCTAAAATCAATAAAAACCTTTCAACACCTCGACATTTAATAGTTAAGCTTGCAAATTCCAAAGATAAAGAGAATATCCTTAAAGCAGCAAGAGACAAGAAATCCCTGACTTTTATGGGGAGGAGTCTTAGGGTAACAGCAGACCTCTCCACAGAGACCTGGCAGGCCAGAAAGGGCTGGCAGGATATATTCAGGGTCCTAAATGAGAAGAACATGCAACCAAGAATACTTTATCCAGCAAGGCTCCCATTCAGAATGGAAGGAGAGATAAAGAGCTTTCAAGAGGGATCCCTGGGTGGCGCAGCGGTTTAGCACCTGCCTTTGGCTCAGGGCGTGATCCTGGAGATCCGGGATCGAGTCCCATGTTGGGCTCCCGGTGCATGGAGCCTGCTTCTCCCTCTGCCTATGTCTCTGCCTCTCTCTCTCTCTCTCTCTCTGTGTGACTATCATAAATAAATTAAAAAAAAAAAAAGAGCTTCCAAGACAGGCAGGAACTGAAAGAATATGTGACCTCCAAACCAGCTCTGCAAAAAATTTTAAGGGGGACTCTTAAAATTCCCCTTTAAGAAGAAGTCCAGTGGAACAATCCACAAAAACAAGGACTGAATAGATATCATGATGACACTAAACTCATATCTTTCAACAGTAACTCTGAACGTGGATGGGCTTAATGACCCCATCAAAAGGCGCAGGGTGTCAGACTGGATAAAAAAGCAGGACCCATCTATTTGCTGTCTACAAGAGACTCATTTTAGACAGAAGGACACCTACAGCCTGAAAATAAAAGGTTGGAGAACCATTTACCATTCAAATGGTCCTCAAAAGAAAGCAGGGGTAGCCATCCTTATATCAGATAAACTAAAATTTACCCCGAAGACTGCAGTGAGTGAGGAAGAGGGACACTATATCATACTCAAAGGATCTATCCAACAAGAGGACTTAACAATCCTCAATATATATGCCCCGAATGTGGGAGCTGCCAAATATATCAATCAATTAATAACCAAAGTTAAGACACACTTAGAGAATAATACACTTATATTTGGTGACTTCAATCTAGCGCTTTCTACACTCGATAGGTCTTCCAATCACAACATCTCCAAAGAAACAAGAGCTTTAAATGATACACTGGACCAGATGGATTTCACAGATATCTACAGAACTTCACATCCAAACTCAACTGAATACACATTCTTCTCAAGTGCACATGGAACTTTCTCCAGAATAGACCACATACTGGGTCACAAATCAGGTCTGAACCAATTCCAAAAGATTGGGATCATCCCCTGCATATTCTCAGACCATAATGCCTTGAAATTAGAGCTAAATCACAACAAGAAGTTTGGAAGGACCTCAAACACGTGGAGGTTAAGGACCATCCTACTAAAAGATGAAAGGGTCAACCAGGAAATTAAGGAAGAATTAAAAAGATTCATGGAAACTAATGAGAATGAAGATACAACCATTCAAAATCTTTGGGATGCAGCAAAAGTAGTCCTGAGGGGGAAATACATCGCAATACAAGCATCCATTCAAAAACTGGAAAGAACTCAAATACAAAAGCTAACCTTACACCTAAAGGAGCTAGAGAAAAAACAGCAAATAGATCCTCCACCCAGCAGAAGAAGTTAATAAAGATTCGAGCAGAACTCAACGAAATTGAGACCAGAAGAACTGTGGAACAGATCAACAGAACCAGGAGTTGGTTCTTTGAAAGAATTAATAAGATAGATAAACCATTAGCCAGCCTTATTAAAAAGAAGAGAGAGAAGACTCAAATTAATAAAATCATGAATTAGAAAGGAGAGATCACTACCAACACTAAGGAAATACAAACTATTTTAAAAACATTATGAACAGCTATACGCCAATAAATTAGGCAATCTAGAAGAAATGGACGTATTTCTGGAAAGCCACAAACTACCAAGACTGGAACAGGAAGAAATAGAAAACCTGAACAGGCCAATAACCAGGGAGGAAATTGAAGACTTTATGGTCTTTACTTTACTTTACTTTACTTTACTTTAAAATTGAGACTTTATGGTCTCTCTCTCTGTGACTATCATCAAAAACCTCCCAAGACACAAAAGTCCAGGGCCGGATGGCTTCCCAGGGCAATTCTATCAAACGTTTAAAGAAGAAACCATACCTATTCTACTAAAACTGTTTGGAAAGATAGAAAGAGATGGAGGACTTCCAAATTCTTTCTATGAGGCCAACATCACCTTAATTCCAAAACCAGACAAAGACCCCACCAAAAAAGGAGAATTACAGACCAATATCCCTGATGAACATGGATGCAAAAATTCTCAACAAGATAGTTGCCAATAGGATCCAACAATACATTAAGAAAATTATTTACCATGACCAAGTAGGATTTATTCCCGGGACACAAGGCTGGTTCAACACTCGTAAAACAATCAATGTGATTCATCATATCAGCAAGAGAAAAACCAAGAACCATATGATCCTCTCATTAGATGCAGAGAAAGCATTTGACAAAATACAGCATCCATTCCTGATCAAAACTCTTCAGAGTGTAGGGACAGAGGGAACATTCCTGAACATCTTAAAAGCCATCTACGAAAAGCCCACAGCAAATATCATTCTCAATGGGGAAGCACTGGGAGCCTTTCCCCTAAGATCAGGAACAAGACAGGGATGTCCACTCTCACCACTGCTGTTCAACATAGTACTGGAAGTCGTAGCCTCAGCAATCAGACAACAAAAAGACATTAACGGCATTCAAAGTGGCAAAGAAGAAGTCAAACTTTGCCTCTTCGCCGATGACATGATACTCTACATAGAAAACCCAAAAGACTCCACCCCAAGGTTGCTAGAACTCATACAGCAATTTGACAGCGTGGCATGATACAAAATCCATGCCCAGAAGTCAGTGGCATTTCTATACACTAACAATGAGACTGAAGAAAGAGAAATTAAGGAGTCAATCCCATTTACAATTGCACCCAAAAGCATAAGATACCTAGGAATAAACCTAACCAAATAGGTAAAGGATCTATACCCTAAAAACTATAGAACACTTCTGAAAGAAATTGAGGAAGACACAAAGAGATGGAAAAATATTCCATGCTCATGGATTGGCAGAATTAATATTGTAAAAATGTCCATGTTACCCAGGGCAATTTACACGTTTAATGCAATCCCTATCAAAATACCATGGACTGTCTTCAGAGAGTTAGAACAAATTATTTTAAGATTTGTGTGGAATCAGAAAAGACCCCGAATAGCCAGGGGAATTTTAAAAAAGAAAACCATATCTGGGGGCATCACAATGCCAGATTTCAGGTTGTACTACAAAGCTGTGGTCATCAAGACAGTGTGGTACTGACACAGAAACAGACACATAGATCAATGGAACAGAATAGAGAACCCAGAAGTGGACCCTGAACTTTATGGTCAACTAATATTCGATAAAGGAGGAAAGACTATCCATTGGAAGAAAGACAGTCTCTTCAGTCAATGGTGTTGGGAAAATTGGACATCCACATGCAGAAGAATGAAACTAGACCACTCTCTTGCACCATACACAAAAATAAACTCAAAATGGATGAAAGATCTAAATGTGAGACAAGATTCCACCAAAATCCTAGAGGAGGACACAGGCAACACCCGTTTTGAACTCGGCCACAGTAACTTCTTGCAAGATACATCCACGAAGGCAAAAGAAACAAAAGCAAAAATGAACTATTGGGACTTCATCAAGATAAGAAACTTTTGCACAGCAAAGGACACAGTCAACAAAACTAAAAGACAACCTACAGAATGTGAGAAGATATTTGCAAATGACACATCAGATAAAGGGCTAGTTTCCAAGATCTATAAAGAACTTATTAAACTCAGTGAAAGGGAATATAAAGGAAGGGAGAAGAAATGTTGGGAAATATCAGGAAGGGAGACAGAACATAAAGACTCCTAACTCGGGGAAACGAACTAGGGGTGGTGGAAGGGGGGAGGAGGGCGGGTGTTGGAGGGGAATGGGTGACGGGCACTGAGGTGGACACTTGACGGGATGAGCACTGGGTGTTTTTCTGTATGTTGGTAAATTGAACACCAATAAAAATTAATTTAAAAAAAAAAGAACTTATTAAACTCAACACCAAAGAAACAACCAATCCAATCATGAAATGGGCAAAAGACATGAACAGAAATCTCATAGAGGAAGACATAGACATGGCCAACAAGCACATGAGAAAATGCTCTGCATCACTGGCCATCAGGGAAATACAAATCAAAACCACAATGAGATACCACCTCACACCAGTGAGAATGGGGAAAATTAATAAGGCAGGAAACCACAAATGTTGTAGAGGATGTGGAGAAAGGGGAACCCTCTTACACTGTTGGTGCGAATGTGAACTGGTGCACCTACTCTGAAAACTGTGTGGAGGTTCCTCAAAGAGTTAAAAATAGACCTGCCCTACGACCCAGCAATTACACTGTTGGGTCCTCAATGCGATGCAGAAGAGCTAGGCACTCAGAGTCTCAGTTAGCTTGGGAACCACCATGGACTGGGTGGCACTTCCACAGAAATTTATTTCTCACTGTTTTGGAGGTGAGAAGTCCAAGATCACATTGCCAGTGCTTTCAGGTCCTAGTGAGACCTCCCCCCCCCCCACCTTCTAGGTTGCAGACTGCCAATTTTGTACTATATCAAGTGGTGGACACCCTCACAGAGCTGTCTGGCCTCATCTTATAAGGGCAATAATCCCATCACAAGGACCCCACCCCCATGACCTAAATCACCCCCAAAGGCCCCAGTCCTAACACTGAAATTGGGCATTAAGTTCAACTATGAATTTGGAGAGACACAAAAATTTAATACAGGATGTGGGCCTAGGCCCGTATAATGGTTATACCTCAATAAAATGTTTGCTTAAAGAAATAAAAGTGGCTGGGGTAAGAAGGGGAAGATGGGAAATGGGAGATGCCCACTGAGGGGTATGAGTAATGGAAATGTTCTGGGATTACATGGTGGTGACAGTTGCATAACATGGTGAGCATGTTAAAAAACCCCTATATTGTACACTTTAAAGGGGTGAATTTTACAGCATGGGAATATCTCAGTGAAGCTGTTACATAATTTTTTAAGTTATGTCCTCCTCTCCTCAACCTCTTCCTCCAACAGCTCACTGCCATTCAGAGTAAAAGTTCTTTCAGTGGCAGGAAAAGCCTCCACTCTCCACCTCCCAGTGCTCTGGCCTCCCTCCTGGCCTTCAGGCCCTCTAGCCTCTCTCCTGGTCATGTGCTCTGCCCCTGCCTCACAGGCTCTTTGCTGTTCCTTGGACAAGCCCAGGCCCAAGCTCCATGGTGTCCCACTCCCCCCAAGGCCCCATCCACCATCCTGCCCTGTGCCCATCATGATCCACCACACCTACTAGGGTGGAAGCCCTAGAATTCCCACCTGCTGTGGTCCATAAAATAGTTCCCTACCTACAACACCACCCAGTGGCAACCCCTTGAATGTTGGTTCCATGACAGGACTGTCCCCAGGACACACACACAGACCGATGCTCAGGGAAACCCATGGCCAGGTGGGCAGAGGGATCCCATCAACCTGGGTCTGAGGACTTCAGCTTCAGCTCCCCCACCAGCCCCACACCATGTTGGGGACCAGCTCACCCATCAATACCGCTCCTGTGCCAGGCATAAGCCGGGGTGAGTGGTGGGCCCTGGAATCCCCACTCCCATTTGTGAGTCGAGAGGAAACGGCCTTCCCCACCCAGGCCTCCAGCTACACGGGCCTCTAAGACCTAGGGGGCCCAGCCCACTGAGGAGGACAGTCACATCCTGGCCAAGCACACAGAGGAGGGCAAGGGCTCTACCTTCTAGACGGCCACAGTTGGAAGAAGGCCATCAGGATAGCCTCCCTGGTAGAGCTGTGGGAAACAGTCTGTTCCCACTGAGACACCCACATCCAGGCTACTTCCTGTTGCAGCCAAAAATGGTGCTGGTTCTCATCTGGAAGAGACTTCAAGTCCCTGCCCACCTTCCTCGCTATTCACGTCCTCACCATGTGCCAGGGGAGACAGGAAGGCTGCCTTTGCTGGGCGCACAGGAGGCCATGGCAGCAAAGTGGCCCATGTGTCCTGCCACTGCACCATGGCCTTGGCCCCTAGGGAACGCCCACTGCCACCCACTCCCCAGCCTCACAGGGCCAATGGGGCCAGGCAGTGGCCTCCCTGCCTCCTGCTAGCAAAGCCTGGATCCCGCACCAGGCCCCACACCCCTACCCCACCCACACACCCATCCCCACCCAGGTATTCCTTTAAGACACCACATCTTGCAGGATCATTAAAAAGCAACAAAGAATCCAAGAGGGAATGAGGGGAGGAAACTGGTGGCTTCCTTTCGGGCAGGGAGTTCACCCTGCCTCACCTCACTGCCAGGTTGGAATCTCGCAGAGGCTCCCAGAGATTATGATTATTACCTGGACTGAGTAATGGGGCATGGAGGATCAGGGCAGAGAAGTTTGCCAGCCCCTTTGCCCCACAATGGCCCCAAAGCGGTGGGCAGCTGTGCTGGGAGGAGTGGGTGCAAGGGGCAGTTGGGATACTGCCCGGTGGGACCGGCGCAGGCTCAGGATGGGGCCGCCGGGACCAGGCCACCAAGAGGATGCCAGTCCCTGGAGACGAGCCAGCATCTCCGTACCCAGGCCCTCCCTCATGCCATGCGAAGCCAGGCTTCAAAAGGCGATCCCAAAAGGACAGTCCTGAAATAAGGGGAAGCTAACAAGAACACAAGTAACTGAGTCAAAACATTTGTCAAAATCCCGGGAATCCATAATCTGAAGAGTGAGCCTTACCTGAATTTAGGTAATAGTAAATACTAACAATAATACAGAGGTATTGGCTCACCAATTCTAACTAGCATACCTATTGCCACTATATGGGAATAACAGGGGGAAGCGGGGTTTGGGAGTGAGGGCGTCAAATAGAAACTCTAAACTTTTGCTCGATTTCCGTAAGCCTGAAACTGCTGAGAAGCATTAAGCCTGTTGATTTTTTTTTTTTTTTCAAATATAATGGTTGGTACTCAGAAGGCTAAATGTAAGCCTGGATGCCACTGAGGAGCTACTGGGCAATGTGGAAGACAAAGCTTCGGGATTCCCCCAGAATGCAAAGCAAACAGACCTGGGAGGCAACCCTGCAGGAGGCCAAGTCACTCCTGACTTAGTGGACTAGACCCTAGGAGCATCTTCCCCAAAGCCTCCAAACTGAGGAATGGTAGTAAGTTCTCAGGGTTTCCAATGTTCACCTTCTTTCCCCCTTGATTGCTTTTTTTTTTTTTTTTTTTTTTGCAGGGGGGCAGGGGAAGACATGGTGGGCAGGGAGTGTGAGTACAGGAAAGGAACCTCAGAAAACCTGCCAACCTTAGCCTGCTTCCTTGGCCTCTTCTGGCTGCTGCATTTCCCAGTTCACGGCCTGAGGGAGTGTTCTCTCCTTGTATTTGGCTGTTGGTGGTAAATTCCTTTTTTTTTCTGGATTTTTCTTTTTTTAAAAATGTATTTCTTTAGGACAAGTCCCACTGAAGCCTTTCAGAAAAGCAATTCAGCGTTCCCTATCAAAAATTTAAATATGCATATCCTGGATAACAACAATGGATAAACAACAATGCCATTACCAGGAGGCCTCACACAGATCTGAAATGATGTCTGTTAGGAGGGTTTTTCATTGCAGCCATCTTTTTAAAAACTGGAAACAACCCAAGTGCCCATAAATAGGAGAACCATTAAATAAATGATGGCAGAGTTCACACACTGGAATACTCCAAGGCATTTTTTTCTAAAAGAGGTAAACTAATATGTACGGACAGAGAGAAATCTTAGGGCCTCTTGTTGAGGGAAGACAGCTAGAGGGATGGGCGTATGGGTACAGATCCCAGCTACAGATCCATCAAGCTAGCTAGCAAACATATACATATCTGCAAGTTCATGTATGGATGCAAAGGAATGCAAAATAGACCAAAGGGCCAAATGCTTGTTAGCAGTTTCCTCTGGGGAAGGGAGTGCAAGCAGGGGGAGAGAGGCTGAGGGGGTGCTCACTTTTAATTTATTAAATACATATGTCCTGGGTTGAGTCTTTTACCCAAATACATTTATTACTCACCAGCACCATAATGAAACCCTCAATCTGTGCCTTCCACGGTTTCACGCTATCTTTAGGAAGCTGTCTGCAGGAAGAGAAGTGAGCAAGGGGATGGGGAAGGATGGGCGGGAAGGTTGGGGGCAGAACTTCCCCCAGAAGCCCCTGCTCCTGAACATCAAGAAAGCAGAGGAGAGTCTGAGTCTCTGTGGGAAACAGCCACTGGAGCAGAGATGCAAACCTCCTGGATGATCAGGACATCCACACACAGCACAGGGAAGCCCATAGGTACAAAACCGCAAGGGAGTGCGGGGGGCCATAGTCCAAGAGAGAAAGAACACAGGGGCTCGGGGACCTCGGGGACCAAGATGTTCTAGGCCAAAACAGTGGGAGATGATGGGGCATTAATCTGGGGTGGGGGATGAAGCAGAGAATTCACCATTCCCTGTGTGGTGGACATGCCAGCATATGCACCGGGTGGATGTGGATAAGTGTGGTGAGTGGTATGTGCAGTGTGCATGGGTGGTGTGGATGTTTGTGTATGGACGTGGTGTACACGTGATGTGTGTGTGGATATGTGTGGTGGGTAGTGTGGCTCGTCTGTGTGTGCAGGACCAGGGAAGGCAGGTGGGCCGGCAGCCTGGAACATGCAGCAGGGACCAGTTCAGCCCTGGCAAGGGGTACTCAGAGGCAGCCCCCACCCAGCAGCTTGGGCCTCTCAGGCATCATGGGGTGCTAAGTCTCTAAGCAGCTCCTCCTCCCAAAATAGCACTCACAAAGGGGCTGGCAAGGGTCAGGGCAGGCCCCAAATGCTCTTAACATCTTTCTCTTTACCCTTCCCTGGGGAGGGGGAGGTAAGGGGAAAAGCTCAGAGCAAGAGCCCTGCAGTGGGCGCTGTACCAGGAGGGGGAGCAGCTGCCAGACATGCAGAGTCCCTGAGTGAAAGTGCCCTGGGGAACAGAAGCAGCTTGTCCAAACAGCCACCTTTCTGAAATCTGGGCAGAATATCGAATCCTCCGGTGCAGTGTAGGCCCCATGGGAGTCCACAGAAAAAAAGCACTCCAAAAAGAGACTCTGCAGAAAGATGGCCCCCCAAACCCCAACCTGCTTAAAACTTCAGCTACAATGTCAAATCCTTCCTAGATAAAAAAAGCAAACATACATATCTTCCCATGTGACAGACCTTTTAAAGCCTGCTTCCCTTTTAAAGCCATTTAATAAAAATAAAAGTCTCATACAAACTGTGCATGGTAGTGAGCTGCCTTCACGGGGTGGGAACAATGAAACACGTACAGAGGCCTTGGATGCAGCGGGGCAGACTACCAGCCCCATTTGTGTCTCATCTGCAAGATGTCAGATGCTGCTACCCAGCAGGGAAGCAAGGAAGCTATCTTCCAACCCCTGTGATAGGAGACACTCTCACATCACTAAAAAACCTGTACCTGGGACACCTGGGTGGCTCAGCAGTTGGGCATCTGCCTTCAGCCCAGGGCATGATCCTGGGGACCCAGGATCGAGTCCCACATCGGCCTCCTTGCATGGAGCCTGCTTCTCCCTCTGCCTGTATCTCTGCCTCTCTCTCTGCCTCTTTCATGAACAAATAAAATCTTTAAAAAAAAAAAAAAAAAAAAAGCCTGTATGTAATTCACAGACTAGACACAATGGAAACCTAAAATGTATTCTAAAAACCATAAGTTTCTCCTAAAGTGTCTCCTCAAGGACCTGAAGAAATATTAGTGTAGCTAATTATGCAGACATAATCATGCAGACAAGGGCACACAGATGTGTGTTCTAGGAGGGTCCAAGTGTACCCTTTCGTCCTGCAGCCCCTCACTGAAGCCTGGCAGGGGGGGCTCCCCACAAAAGAGGCCAAAGCTAATGGGCACAGCCACTCATTTACCTGGATGTCACACCCAGACTAAAATCTGCAGAAATGGTTCCAAAGCTTCAAAACATACTGGAGGAAGCTAAGTGAATTTATGTCACAACTTGTAGCATTTTTTCTAAAATTTTCAGAACTGCTAAAATTCTAAAGACTGGGAGCCCCTCATGGTGGGAGCTGCCTCATGCTATCTGCTTCGTAACTTCATCACCTGACCCAGCCCATGATGGGAAGGGCCACTGCTGAGGCCTCAGCCTCAACCTGCTGTTCTGCTCACCCCGTTGGGTCACTGTGAAGACAAAGCAGCTGACAGATGTGAAGGCACAAAAACAGCAGGGATGGCTGTATTTGGAGGGGTGAATCCTCATGCTTTAAATTCAGTTATTGAGCAGGCTGACCCAAGCCCACCTCTGACTGTCCAGAAGTTCTTCTATCCAGGCCATGTAACACACATACTGTGGTGCAGATTCATTCTGCTTGATACACAACAAAACTCAGTGGCCGCTGCCCCAGACAGTGCTAATGTGTTAAATACTAGCACACAGACTCCATGGAGCAAAGAAGCCCCCGGCTCGCCCACCACGATGCCTAGCAGGAGGTTTCAGCAAGTACTTGCCAAATCCTGAATGAGTGGAAAAATGGACAGATGTGATGTGTCTTTGAAATCATTGCCTTACAAGTATTCAATGTGTATTTTTAAAGAAAATACACACACAAGATACCTTCAAGTAAAATGCCCAGGGAACAAAGGATAAAAATCAGGAGGCTTTAAGACCAGGGCCTGTCCTCTGACATCCCCGAAGCTTGGGAGGAATTCCCGATAATTGAATGAGAGTGCCTAGAAGAAATGAGGCCAGCTCTACTCTCATCTCCAGGGAATGCAAAGAGTAAAAGCCCTTCCACCAACCAGCCATGGCCCCACTTCACCCCACTCTTGCCCAGTTAAGTGGCTAGCAGCTTGGAATTCAGGGCTTTGCATGAGGTCTTCATTTTTTTTTCTTTTTTTTTAATTTGAGAGAGAAAGAAAGCAAGCACACAAGCAGGGGTAGGAGGCAGAGGAAGAAGCAGACTTCCCACTGAACAGAGAGCCCAATGAGATGCAGGGCTTGAACCCAGGACCCTGATATCATGATCTGAGCCAAAGGCAGATACCTAAACAATTGAGTCCCCCAGGTACCTCTTTTTTTGTTGTTATTTTTTTTTTTTTAAGATTTTATTTACTTGAGAGACGAGAGAGTGTGATCTTTCTCTTAACACTACTGTCTAGGGCTGGATATGATTCCAGGAGGAAAAAAAGCCAGTCCTGAATGAAGGCAAAAGCATAACCAGCCCCATCATAGATTCCAAATCTCTGTGTTTCTGAAGCCCTAGTTTCTCTGTTTCAGATTTCAAAGCATAAAAGGACAAATCTTTGAATAACCCATGCTTCCTAATCCATAGTATATTCTCAGAAATAGAAAGTCTATGGCCCTTCCTTGAAATAGCCTGGCTCTTACATGTGACAAAATGATGCAAAGTGGCATCTCCATGACCCAAATACAAATGCTAGAAATACTTCCATGTCTTCTGAATGGCAATAAAAGTATTTAAAAAACTTAATATCAAGCCCATTTAATACAATTCAAAATAGCTCAGGCAAATACACTATTTGAGAGAATGGATGTGTAATGAAAAATTCAAACAGATAACGGCTATATAAAATTGAAAAAAGAAAAAAATCCCTTCATTGCTATATAGGATCCAAAGATGATGGTCTTGAAATCTCATTTGAAACAATATGTTCCAACCTCCTACTAATCCAAATGACTCTGGTGACGTCTGGCTTCAGCAGCTAGCTGCAAATATGCAGCCTCATTATTGTACTTAGAACGGCAATAACAAGGAAGCATCTCTTACCACCCTTCTATCACTAAAGCTAACATGAATCCATAATCTGCACTGTTACAGCTCCCTTTCTGATAAGAATCAGAAATCATTTTCAGCTGGGCTCAGAGCAGTCTAGGGGACTGTCCACAAGGCCACGGTGTGGGGTGAGTGAGGTGGGCAGGGGTAGGGGAAGCATCATGGTAACTGTCTTTTTGTCTTTTTAAACATGAAACATGTCTGGATGGCTGAGTAAGATGTATGTTGATTTAAAAGCTCTATTAAATTGAAGAAAGAGAAAGAATCCATAAACGGTTCCTGACAGAAGAAGTGAATATCATTAGCCCAAAAACTGTAAATGAAATGGAGGGCAGTGCATTGAATTAAACTCCCTCCCTGACCCCAGCATCTTATCTCCACCAAGCAGGCCAGGAGGCAAGCCGCAGCCACATAGTCCTGTGCAAGCCCCAAACACCAGCAGCACATTATCTTATTTGTTCAGGGGAAGCAAAATGGTCCAGTGCTGGTGGCTGTGTTCTTTCTTCCCAACAAGACCTAACTGCTATTGTCCTTCTCTGGAATCCAGTCACCCTAGATAAAGAGTGGGAAAACAGCCAGCAGAACTCAAACTGCTCCCTCGTAAGCTCTTCCCTCGTAGATCAGACCTCAGTGCATAGTTTCCAAATCAAAAACGTAGAACCATGAACAGAGAACCTTCTGTTCCAGAAGATATTTATATGAAGTCAGAATCAGAATCACATCTTATGGGGATGTCTGGGTGGCTCAGCGGTTGAGCCTCTGCCTTCAACTCAGGGCGTGATCCTGGGGTCCAGGACCAAATCCTGCATCCGGCTCCTTGCAGGGAGCCTGCTCCTCCCTCTGCCTGTGTCTCTGGCTCTCTCTGTGTGTCTCTCATGAATAAATAAATAAAATCTTTTAAAAAATCACATCTAATGGTTGTTTTTAAAAAAAAAAAAAACACAGTTAATCAGTGTGCCTTACTGCAAAACCTAGAAGATGTTTAACATTTATAACCAGAAACACTGCTTCTTATTGGAAAACCAGAAAATATAAGTTATCCATATAGTGATCCTCCTTTTTTGGAAAAGCAGCACATTTATGAAATTGGGATATTCCCCCAAATCAAGACTTATGATCCTTGAAGCTCTAAATATTCTGATTTTTAAATAATGTCATATCAAGCCCAGTTAATAGAATGCAAACTATCTCCGAAGCAGATACACTCTCAGACAGAACTGATATAAAACTAAAATTTTAAATAGATGCAGTGACATAACAAAAATGAAGAGAGAAAAATTGTTTCATTGCTAATAGGATTTCCAAAGATGATGTTCTCAAACCAGCCATGGTTTTGGCATTTATAAAAGCAAATCACTGTAGTGCAATGGGATAAGTGTTATGAGAAAATGATGCGCATATATAGTATGAAATAAGAACAAAATTTGAGGATTGACACTACCAGACTTCATGACTTACTATAAAGCTATAGTAATCAAGACAGAACAGTATTGGTGAAAAGAATAGACAAATAAATCAATGAAATAGACTGGAGAGCCCAGAAATAAGCCCGCATAATAACTATCAATTGATTTTTGACAAAAAAGCAAAGGCAAATATAATAGAGTCTTTTCAATGAATGGCACTAGAACTGGACATCCACTTGCAAAAAAAAAGTGAATCCAAACACAGACTTCACATCCTTCATAAAAACTAATTCAAGGGCAGCCCAAGTGGCTCAGCAATTTAGCACCGCCTTCAACCCAGAGAGTGATCCTGGAGACCAGGGATCGAGTCCCATGTCGGGCTCCCTACATGGAGCCTACTTCTCTCTCTGCCTGTGTCTCTGCCTCTCGCTCTCCCTCTGTCTCTCATGAATAAATTAAATCTTAAAAAAAAAAAAAACTAATTCAAAATGTCTCACAGACCTAACTGACAAACACAAAAGTATAAGAGCCTAAGAAGTCAACATGGGAGAAAAATCTAGATCTAGATGACCTTGTGTTTGGCAATGACCTTTTTCTTAAATATTTAACACCAAAGGCAAAATCCACAAAAGAAAGAATAAATAAGCTGAACTTCATTACAATTAAGTTTCTGCTGTATGAAAGACACCGTCAAGAGAATGAAAAGACGAGCCACAGACTGAGAGAAAATATTTACAAAAGACATATCTGATAAAAGCCTGTTATCCGAAATATAAAAGAACTCTTAAAATTCAACAATAAGAAAACAAACAAGCCAATTATAAAATGGGCCAAACATGTGAACAGACACCTCACCAAAGGAGACATACAGATGGTCAATAAGCATATGAAAAGATCCTCCACATCATATGTCACCAGAGAAATGCAAATTAAAACAACAATGAGATACCACTACATACCTATTTGAATGGCCAAAATCTGGAACACTGCCAAATGCTCACAAGAATGTCAAGAAAAGGAACTTTCATTCATTTACTGGTGAAATTCCAAAATGGAACAAGCCACTTTGGAAGACAGAGTGACAGTTTCTTTTTCTTTTCTGACAGTTTCTTAAGATAAATAAACAGACTACTCTTACCATGTGGTCTAGCAATTGCATTCTTTGGTATTTTACCCAAAGGAGTTGGAAATTCATGACTACACAAAAACCTGCACATGCATATTTACAGCAGTGTTCTTCATAACAGCCAGACTTGGAAGCAACCAAGATGTCCTTCAGTAGGTGAACAGATAGACTGGTGATGGAGTATTATTCAACACAAAAAAGAACTGAGCTATCAAGCCATGCAAAGACAGAGAAGAACTTTCAATACATACTGCTAAGTGAAAGAAGCCAAGCTGAAAAGGCTACATAATGTATGACTCCACTTGCAAGATATTGTATAAAAGGCAAAATTATGGAGACAGCAGAAAGATCAGGGGTTGCCACGAATCATAGAGGTATGGGGATGAATGAATAGGAACACAGATTTTTAGGGTGGCAAAATAAATTCTGTTCGGCTGTATGATACTCTAATGGTAGACACACATCATTATATATTTATCCAAACCTACAGAATGGACAACACCAAGTGACTCCTAATGTGAACTCTGGACTGTGGGAGATAATGATGTGACAATGTAGGTTCACCAGTTGTAACTAATGCACCACTTTGGTGGGAATGCTGACAATGACAGAGGCTGTGCAGGTGCCAGGAACAGAAGGTATATAGGAAATCTCTGTACCTTCTGCTAAGTTTTGCTGGGAACTTAGAAACCCTTCCCCAAATGGTCTATTAAAACAAAGAAAATAGCAGGAATTGTCTTTTCCAACTAATTCCAGCATTGTGATCTGAAGGCTTTAAGCAAAGTCCAGGTGCCCCAGATTGAAAACTCCTTCAGCAGCCCCGTCTATAGACTAGAAATGCCCCAATCCTCATGCCTTTGACACAAGACAATGAAGGCTGCTGTCAAGAGGCAGTAACATTTGGCTAGCACAGCACTTTAATCTATTGCTCACTATTAAGATTTCATCAGGAATGACTGCGCCAGGACTTTGACCCCACCAATCACTGAGCACTTCTTGTTTCCTGCCTCGGGCTGCTGAACACTTTATGCTGTGGCTGCCATCCCTGCCCTACCTACCTGAGGACAGACACCTCTGTCTCAGCCTTACCAGGTAAGTGGACAGAGAGTTTTGGTCATTGGCTGCTGCAAGGCTCTAAAAAAAAAGGACATAATTCTTTCACTCAGACTAAATAATTAAATGAAGAAAGGGCTTATTGAAAAGCTACATTCCCTGATCCAAGCTTCCCCACTCGACTGTCAATCTTTTTCATCATCTCTTATTCTAATTCTTCCAGTAGCTATTCCTACCCATCTAAATAATAGTTTTAAACTCTGTTTCTAGGGGCGCCTGGGTGGCTCAGTGGTTGAGCATCTCTCTTTGGCTCAGGTCTTGATCCTGAGGTCCTGGGATCAAGTCCTGCATCAGGTTTCCTTCAGGGAGCCTGCTTCTCCCTCTGTCTATGTCTCTGCCTCTCTCTCTCTCTCGCTCTCGAATAAATAAAATCTTAAAAAAAATAAACTCTATTTCTGAATATATTATTGACTTCAGATAATATTTGACATCCTTGTATGAGAGATGACATTTGTAGGACATCCCAGCCTCTTATACAATTGACTATGATCACAGAACACATGATGGGAGTTTCCATCTGTAGCAGGAGCTCTGGGAGAAACACATACTTCCAAGAAGTTCCCACCC
Source organism: Vulpes lagopus (assembly GCF_018345385.1). Taxonomy (NCBI): domain Eukaryota; kingdom Metazoa; phylum Chordata; class Mammalia; order Carnivora; family Canidae; genus Vulpes; species Vulpes lagopus. The sequence goes on along the minus strand of NC_054827.1, from coordinate 98,346,491 downwards.
AACTCTGGGAACAGATAAGCATCCTTCAGATGGCCTATAACCATGGAGCCTTCAAGATGAATATAGGCTCTTTTCTAAAAAATAAAAAATAAAGAAAGAAAGAAATTTAAAACTCTAGATATGAGGTGGCATTAATTTGGTATGTCTCTGCTAATCATTTAGAAAGGAATTGTCTCCTGCTCACATCTGCATCCTCTGCACTCAGAACCAGGCTCAGATGCCCATGGGGACACATGTTTGCCTGATGCAGAAGTGAGCAAGTACCACTTCAGTCAAGCCAGCTCCTAGTAACACTCTGTGAGTGGCTGAGTCCAGTCAAGTACCAAATCCTTGCTTGTTGCTTTGGTTCTTTCTACTACATGAGGTACTGTCAATGTCCGATGGATAAATGGATTTTAAAATATGATACATACTTACAGTGGAATATTACTCAGCCTTAGAAAGGAATACAATCCTAAATATATAAGAAACCCATAAAACCCAGCAAAAAAATAAACAAACTGATTGTAAAATGGGCAGAGGACTTGGACAGACATTTTTCCAATGAAGACACCCAGACGACCAACAGACACACGAAAAGGTGCTCAATATCACTCATCATCAGGGAAACGCAAATCAAAACCACAATGAGCTATCACTTCATACCTGTTAGAATGGCTAATGCCAAAAAGATGAGAGCTAAGTGTTGGTGAGGGTGTGATGAAAAGAGAACCCTTGTGTACTATTGGTAGGAATGTAAATTGGTGCAGCCACTATGGAAAACTGTACAGAAGTTCCTCAAAATATTTAAAATAGAACTACCATATGATCCAACAGTCCCAGTTCCAGGCATACAACCAAAGGAAATGAAATCAGTATCTCAAAGAGATATCTACACTCATATGTTCATTACAGCACTATTCACAACAGCCAATCCATAACAACCACCTGTTTATCAAGGGATGAATGGATACACACACACACACACACACACACACACACACACACACGATGAAATATTCAGCCATACAAAAGAAGAAAATCCTGCCATTTGCAACAACCTGGATGAATCTTGAGGATATTATGCTAAGTGAAGTAAGCCAGACATAGAAAAACAAACACTATGTGATCTTACACAAAGAATTGAAAAAAGTTGAAACAGAACCAGAGAACAGAACGGTGGTTACCAGTGGTGGAGGATGAGGAAATGGTAAAGATAGTAGTCAAAGGGAACAGACTTTTAGTTATAAGATAAATAAATTCTGGGGGCGCCTGGGTGGCTGAGTCAGCTAAGCATCCAACTTTTGGTGTTGGCTCAGGTCATGCTCTCAGGGTCATGAGATTGAGCGCCATGTCGGGCTCCATGCTGGGCATGAAGCCTGCTTGGGATTCTCTCTCTTACTCTCCCTCTGTCCCTCATTCCCCTCCCCAGCCTCTTTCTTAAAAAGAAAAAAGATGAATAAATTCTAGGGACCTCATGTGCAGCATTGTGACTACAGTTAATAATACCATATTATTTATTTGAAATTTGCTAAGACAGTAGATCTTTAAGTGTTCTCACAACCAAAAGGAGCCCAATGTGGGACTCGATCCCGGGCCCTGGAATCATGACCTGAGCCAAAGGCAGGCTTCAACAGCTAAGGCACCCGGGTGTCCCAACATACATATATTAAATCATCATGTTGTACACTGTCAAAAACACATCACACTGTGCAACACAAATATACAGAATTTTTATTTTATTAATCATACTTTGATAAAGCTGAAAAAATACAGGAAGGAAATCGTGCCACATGCTACATCATAGATGAACCATGAGGACATTATGTGACGTGAACAAACCAGTCGCAAAAGAACAAACACTGTATGATTCCTCTTACATGAGGTTCCTAGTGCTGTCACATTCATAGAGACAGTAGAATGGTGGTTGTCAGGGACTCGCAGGGAAGGGAAGAGAAAGCAGAGTTACTGTCTGATGGGTGCAGAATTTCGGTTTGGGGAGATGAAAATGTTCTAGAGATGGATAGTGGTGATGGTTGCACAGCAATGTGGATGTCCTTAATGTCACTGAACTATAGAGTTAAAAATGGTTCAAATGGTAAATATTGTCACATATATTTTACCATAAGAAAGCTAAAAAGGAAAAAATATTATAATATCCAGGAAATTGAGGGACACCTGGGTGGCTCAGCAGTTTAGTGCCTGCCTTTGGCCCAGGGCGTGATCCCGGGGTTCCAGGATCAGGTCCCACATCGGGCTCTCTGCATGGAGCCTGCTTCTCCCTCTACCTCTGTCTCTGCCTATCTCTGTGCGTGTCTCTCATGAATAAATAGATTAAATCTTTATTAAAAAACTGGGGAGAGGATCCCTGGGTGGCGCAGTGGTTTGGCGCTTGCCTTTGGCCCAGGGCGCGATCCTGGAGACCCAGGATCGAATTCCACATCAGGCTCCTGGTGCATGGAGCCTGTTTCTCCCTCTGCCTATGTCTTTGCCTCTCTCTCTCTGTCTCTCTGTGACTATCATAAATAAATAAATAAAAAAATTAAAAAACTGGGGAGAGGTGGGTCCCTGGGTGGCCCAGTGGTTTAGCGCCTGCCTTTGGCCCAGGGCGCAATCCTGGAGACCTGGGATCAAATCCCACGTCGGGCTCCCGGTGCATGGAGCCTGCTTCTCCCTCTGCCTGTGTCTCTGCCTCTCTCTCTCTCTCTCTGTGTGACTATCATAAATAAATAAAAATTAAAAAAAAAAACTGGGGAGAGTTGCCTTTTCTACAGCACAGGCAGTTCATGGCAAGACACTGGGTGAAAATACGGAAGATTGGCGGGGGGGGGGGGGGGGGTGTCCAGCCACACAACAAGCATAGCCACATGCTTAGCCATGAGAGAGGCCAGAGGTATAGTTTGCAAACCCCAGAAGAGGTTGTGTTTTTTTGGTTTTTGTTGTTTTGTTTTGTTTTGTTTTACCCCTGGCAAAGTCAATTTTTTTAAAGAATATTAAGTTTTCAACAGACTTTAGAAATGAAAGGGCTCCCCTCTACACATGTCAAGAATGAGATTTTCTTTCTGACACTCCATCAGGCCTCGGCAGGGTTGGTTCACATGGAAGACACATCCTCAGCACCTGCTCCTCCAGGGAAAGGCAGACTTTATGGCCTAAAGGGTCACAGAGCCTCCCAGGGTTTAAGCAACAGGAGGAGCAGCCCAGACAGTCACTCACTCCAGATCATTTTGAGAGGCAGCTATGGGGAGAGGTAGTGAGCAGTCAAGTGAATGACAAGGCAGGAGTTAAAAATGGTTCAAATGGTAAATATTGTCACATACATAGAACATGACCTAATGTCTACAAAAGCAAACAGTTTTGGTGCGAAGAATGGCCAGGCCCTGCCAGGCTCCTAGGGACCTGACCTTCCATCTCACCTGGGCTCCTGCCCCCTCTTCATCCGGCCAATGTCCCCGGGTATCACCTAAGGCAACGTACTACTGCTCTGCCTTGCTCCTGCTGAAGGCCAACAGCAAAACAGCTCTGCCCTAAATACAAATGCTTCCAGACAAGATGCAGCAAAATAAAAGCCACATGGGTCCTTGAGATGAATCTGGGGCCTCTCCTGGCTGAGGCTGGCCCATGCAACCACACATGCAGGTGGCCTCAGAGATGAGCCAGGACCTGCCCAAGGCACCATGGGGGACAGAACTGTGGAGCAGGCCTTGGCTACATATTTTCCATTAAAAGAAAGAAAAAAAATGGGCTATCGCAAGCAGGCATGTGAACACAGTGAAATGCTGTCACAGTCCACGCTTTCTAAATAAAACCCACCTAATAAGGAACACCATGATTGCAGCCCATTTCAACATTCTGCTCTACAAGGCCAACTGTTGGGAGATCGGGTTTAAAATCAAAAATCAAAGAGCTGTTCCTCAGTGATTCCCAGGACATGAGGTACACACAAGCAGATATTAAACCCACCCACACACACTGCTGCTCCTGACCTCCACCCAGCATCCTAAAAGTTACCTTACAGATTTCCAACTTCCAAGCAAGACATAATCAGGTACCTAAGTCCCTAACTAATATTGTATGGATTGAGTTACTGGATTAGAACACCACCACCTCTCCAGTTCAGGGGTACCTGACAAAGCTAATACCACCATCGAGAAAGGCTGCCTGTCCATTTTCCATCACTTAGAATACAAATTCCAGAACCCATCCACAACTTCAAGGAAGGACTCAAACAAAAGAGAACTCATGTCCGGCTAAGCAAGGAATGCATCCTTCCCAAATAATGGAGATTCACCAAGCCCTTGTGTCAGATGTCACACACCCAGGGCCCTTGGACTTGCCCTCTCTCCTCTGTCTCCATATCGCACATCCTAAGAGCTACCTCCTGTGCACAGTGGACCTCCCATCCCTACTGCTGGCCATCCCTCTAACCAGACTTTCTACAATACCACAGGCAGAGTGGTAGCTGCTCTTCCATTGGGTTGTGAAAGGGCTGGCCTACTTCTGCTTCCATCAGCTCTGAAGACAGCACGGAAAACCACGCAGCCTCCTCCTGCTGTGCATCCTCCTATGAGGGGAGGAAATGAGCCAGAAAGAGGCTGGAAATGGGGTGTCTAGGGGCCTGAAAGAGGAACGGATTCCTGGCAGATGGGACGGTAATAAAACAAAACACTAGTTTGGAGCCCATCCATGCAAGCAGGCCACTTCTCCTATCAGACTTCTGCCCTCGAGGGCCTGGACCCCCCCACCCCAACAATCCAGGGGGTCTCAGAGCCCACCCTGGCCCTCCACCAGAGGGCAGCATGGGTCACCCCGTGCACCCTGCAGCTCAGTCCCCTCTAGGCTTAACCTGGCATAGTGCCCACGAACCTCCAAAGTGCAAAGTGCAAAGAGCACCAGCACCACCTCCTAGAGGCACTAGGTTTACCTCAGAGAAGGTGGAAATAACATCCCAAACATATCATGAACAACTACTGATAGCTATGGTACCCTCAAGGAACGTTCTACGTGAAAATGGGGTAAAATAATGCAAAAATTCCATGATGTGCAAAAGAAACTAGGAATCTTAACTTGCAAAAGCAGCTCTACCATTTGTCAGAAAGAAGCATCCAGAAATGGACAATGTGATGCCCCAGAGCCCAGGCTACAGTGTAAACAAGAGGAAGCAATGTTTTTGTTTAATGGCTTGAGCAAAGGGATTTGATCAAGGGGAATCCTGCAGTCAACTCATCCCCTCTACCCCCTCGCAGTATCCATCCTCCCAGATCCCCACCGCCTGGACTCACTTCCTAAGGATGACACTGAGTGACCATCACCACAAATTCCAGGGCCTTCCCTGAGGGTCTGTGTGGGAATTCTGTGACATAGATACCACCTCTTGGCACAGTTGGGATAGGGTATTCCTTGGTTCAGGCTTGACCAGTGCCCATGCTCCCCTGCTGGGAGCCACCTCACTGGGATCCCCCAGCCTCTGACTCCCATATGCTGGCCCACTACCTGCAAAAGGGAGCTTCAAGAACCCAGGCTGTATCCTACACTTCCCACCCCACCTCCCAACCCCTTAACCTGTGCACACACAGAGCCACCACTATTGCCTGGGGAGCCCCACCAATTCTGGAGGGGAGCAGATGCCAGGCTGGCATGGGAGCCCACAACATCGCCCATCAGCTTGCCCCCACTTCAGGGCAGAGCAAGTGGCCTGAGGGGTTGCGAACCCATGTGGGCCCCGTGAAAGGGCTGACCCCACAACATGAAGCAGACGGTGGTCCTGAGGGGGTCATGAGACCCCAGGTGCTCACAGAGCTGCCTAATCAAGCCCCCCCCCCCCGCCCACAACAATGAGCCAGTAATAAAAAGGCATCTATCCGGAAGGAGGGGTCAACATTGGCAAATGATCCCCCAATGAGAAAATCCAAGAGAAAGAACTAACCAACTATGTAAGCTAACTGACAGAATTAAACCAGGTGGGCAGACAGGCTAGCTATTCATCAGTCAACAGCTTTCCTGTATACCAGCCATAATAGCTGGGGAATGAGGCTAGGGAGTGGGGAATAACCCCACTGACATGGCCACAGGGGCCAGGAAATACCTATGAATACATCTAACAGGAAACTTATCAAATGTATAGGAACAAAGCAATGAAACACGAGTTAAGGATATAAAAGGCCTTCTGAATAAACCCAAATATCCAGATGAGAAGAAAATACAAAGACATCTCTTCTCCCTCAAATAAACCTCTAGAGCAATCCCAATCAAAATCCCATCAGATTTTGGGATGAACTTGGCTTATTCTAAAGTTTATCTAGTCAAAGAAATGTATAAGGAAGGTTAGAAAAACATGGAAAAAGGAGAATCAATGAACAGGCAGTGGCCCTTTAAGGCAACAAAGCATAACAACAAGTCACAGTAACTTTTTTTTTTAGTATTTTAAAAAATGTATTTATTCATGAGAAACACAGAGAGGCAGAGACATAGGCAGAGGGAAAAGCAGGCTCCTCATGGGGAGATGATGTGGGACTTGATCCCAGGACCCTGGGATCACAACTTGGCTCAACCACTGAGCCACCCAGGTGCCCCAGCCACAGTAACTTAAACAGTTGTCGGCAGAAGAATACACCAATAAATCAGAACAGGCAATCCAGAGATACAGGACAGCCCCAATATCCAGGACACAGCAGCAACTTCACACATGACAAACATGCATCCCAAAACAGAGATGACGATGGTCTATTAATAGATCTTGTCAGAAAACTGTATGTGCATATGAAAAAACTTCCATCTCCACCTCACTCCATACCTAAAAATAAATTCCAGATGAATAAAAAATAAATGTCAAAAAATCTGAACTATCAATATTGGAAGAAAATCTATATAGGAGGTAAGTATATACACTTAGGGAGGAGAACTCCATTCTCTAACTAAAATGAAATTCAGGAGCTATCACAGAAAAGCTTGATAGATTTGACAACATAAAATATCCACATTTTTGTGCCATCAAGGATGCCTTTAAATGAAGGTGAAAAATAAAAGACACTGGGGAGACAATATTGCAAACGTAGAGAGCAAAGGGGAAATGACCCTCCTGTAGGAAGAATGCCTATAAATCCAGAAAGAAAAAAAATGAAAAGTCAACAGAAGTGCAGGCAAGGATGCAAAAAAGAAAATGAAGAGAAGCAATTCAGATTATCATGAAGCACGGAGGGGGAAGCTTGTTTTTGTTCATAAGTTTATATAAGTGATAACTTTATGCCCATATGACCAAGCAAAACAATGAAGACATCATCTATTGATGAGGACATGGGGAAACAGTTGTCCCACACAACTAGCATCCTTTAAAATGCTCAGGACTGGGTCGCCTGGGTGGCTTGGTCAGTTAAGTGTTTGCCTTTGGCTCAGGTCATGATCCCAAGGGTCCTGGGATTGAGTTCCGCATCAAGTTCCCTGTTCAGGGAGGGGATCTGCTTCTCCCTCCCCCCTCTGCCCCCTCCCCCTACTTGGCCCCACCCATGGTCTCTCTTTCACTCTCTCAAATAAAATATTTTAAAAATTAAAAATTTAAATTAAAAAAAATGGCCAAGACTGCTCCAGAGAGCACCTTGGTGATATCTAGTCATGCTGGAAATGCTCAAACCATCTGGCCCCGAAAGTCTGCTTCTGGAACCCACACTACAAAGATATCCCCATGCATGTACAAGGATATATGTGTGAGATTCTACATTCTAGTGTAACCAATGTATGGGCAATGGAAACGACCCAGAAGTTCATCAATAAGTAAAGAGTCAAGGAGCCCCTGGGTGGCTCAGTTGGTTAAGCGTCCGACTCCTGGTTTCTGCTCAGGTCATGATCTCAGGGTTGTAGGATCGAGCTCCACATCAGGCTCCATGCTCAGCAAGGAGTTGGCTAAAGGTTCTCTCTCCCTTCCCCTCTGCTCCTCCCTGCACACACTCTGTCTCTAATAAATAAATAAATCTTTTTAAAAATAAGTAAGCAGTCAAGTACTATATAATGTTAGAATAATGTTACTATGCACAACTGATAAGCCACAATGTCTAAAATGCATTGCTAGGGGGAAGAGATCTAAGTACAAATCATATTGATAATATAATCTCAGTTTACTGAAAAATATTAAACATACATGTACTTGTGTAAAATGTAAGTAAAACATTTCTCTAAACAAATCAACAACAACAACAACAAAAACTTAGGAGGGGGATCCCTGGGTGGTGCAGCGGTTTGGCGCCTGCCTTTGGCCCAGGGCACGATCCTGGAGACCCGGGATCGAATCCCACATCGGGCTCCCGGTGCATGGAGCCTGCTTCTCCCTCTGCCTGTGTCTCTGCCTCTCTCTCTCTCTGTGACTATCATACATAAATAAATTAAAAATTAAAAAAAAAAAAACTTAGGAGGAATCTGCACCAAACTTTAACAATGCTTGTCCTTGCAGGGGGTGGAGCAGGAGGCGGGGTGACTTTTATTTTCTACATTACGTATTTCTCTAAAGCTTGAGTCTTTATAATGAATGCATATTAGCTTTATAACCAGAAATTAAAATTAAGTAAAAAAAAAAAAAATGTACCCAGGCAAAACCAACGGCAAAGGAAGGAATCCCAGATCTAGAGTATGTCAGACACCTTCCTTGCAAAGGAGGCCAGGATCCATCTCAACCCCAAACTCTGTTGCCAGAAGAATGTCTCTCTTCCTCTAGAGATACAAGATTACTGTTAGAAAGCACTATCTTAAAAACAGAGATGTCATATCTATTTAACTATTAGCTCTTTAGCCATTAGCTAATGAAACTACATGCAAATTCTGCATTCCACCAGACACTATGTGACCCCCCAAAAAGTTCAGGATCACCCCAGTACTGCATCCTTTTTGATGTCTTCAGGATCTCCAGGAGGTGGCAGGAGGAGTGTTTACCCTTGGTGGCCAACAATGCTGCTGCCCTGGGGAGACAGGAACTGGGGCAGAGAAAGGGAGGCTTCTCCAGCCCTCCCCTCCTTGGGGTGGGGGAGTACTGCCTCCCAGGTCTTGATCCAGCAGCTCCTGGTTTTCAAGATTCTCAGTGTTTGAGAAATAAACAAGTACTTATAATTCATTACGGAAGGTTCCCAAAGAATTTGCTCCCACACGGAGAAAATACTCCATTTTCCTAAGAACTTGCTTAAAAGTCCAATTTGAGGAAACTGATACAGATTGCCCCATTTTAGGTTCTTCAACCAGAGGAAATTTAAAAATTCTTCCTTCCAGCTCAACAGAGCGAATCCACAAGTCAATTGCTTCTGCAAAAGGAGGACAAAGATCCTCCTGGGGCCCCAGGATTCAGCAGCCTTTCCTTGGCTTCTCAGGGCAGCCAATGGCTCCAGGACAGGACACCAGGCCAAGTGTCCCACAGTGGCAACCAGCCATCTGACTGACATGCAGCAGGGCAGGCTCAGGCAGTTCAGGAAGAGAGGGCTTGGTATCGCTCCACTTGCCAGATCACCAGAAAAATAAGATACTTTAAAAATAATAATAGCTTGTGAGCCCAGGGTTGGGGTCTGGCCCATGAGGTCAGCACCCCAGTGCCGCCAGCATGGTGCGGGGCTTGGGGCCATCAGGAAAGGGATGGCTCCCTGGAAGAAATGGTACCACACCTGAACCATCACCCCACCCTGACTGGCCGCGGGCATGTCACTGGGAAGTCTCTGAAACTCTCCATACAGGCTCCCCTACACGTTATTGGTTTCCTCTCAAAACACCGAAATCAAACCCTGGAAGATGGGCCACAGGGAGCCTGTGTGTTGTAAGACACTGGGGAGTGGGGGGCAGCTAGAATGCTATCCTATCTGAAGGGCTGCTGCGCCATGGGGTGCCATCAAATGGGGGGAGGGAAAGGAGGAGGAGGGAGAAAGAGAGAAGGAAGGAATAAGAGGGAGGGAGAGGGAGGGGGAAGGACTGGATGAGAAGGAGATAGGAAGGGGAGAGGATGGGCAGACGGGAGGGAGGGAAGGCAGCCCCCTCTCTTTCTCGCTGCCAGTGAGCATTGAACCTTTCTGGTGGTCAGTGTGAAGCTTTCATGTGTGGTCCAGCAATTCTACCAGAAATTCTTGTAAGGAGAGAAACATGGTATCTGCCAAAATAATAATAATAATAATAATAATAATAATAATAATAATAATAATGAAAAAGAAGCTGCAAGAATATTTATTACAGCATCATTCACAGCAGAAAAACATTCTCAACAACTCTGATGTCCAAGCCTGGGGGCCCAGATCAATGGATGCCATGCAAAGGCCCAACGGCCAGGGAAGGGGATCCTGACACAAAGGAGAACACGTGTGGGCAGCCATGCACCATGCCCAAGCAGCCAGCCAGGAAGATGCCCACCCGAACCATGGTCCCCTGGCAGGGAGACCTGAGCATTTCAGTTTCTTCTGTCTGCTTATCTACTTTCTAACACAGTGAATCTGCAGGTGTGGAATAACTAAAAATAACATTTTTAAGATAAAAAGTATTCTATATTGCCAAAAATGGCTTTAGCACTATTGAACTGAACCATAGGAAACCGCCTGCATTTGGCCACTTCTGACTTAACAAAAATAAGAGGTTCATGTGGTTCAACTTGATTTTGCCATAAAATCCAGAGGAGTTGTAAGACCTGCAGGAATCATTTCCTCTAACTGGCTGGGGGACCTGTGAGGGGCCATTACTTACGCGAGATCCCCAGCGATGTAGGTACCCTTCCCACCACCAGCCACAGCACCAAGCCTCACCGGTCCCCCACCAAGGGCCTCCTGATCCTGCAGGGACTCAAGCGCCAGATCCCACAGTGACTCGGAGCGCGCATCTTCTCATTCATGACTCATGCCATCTTGCAAAGCAGGTGTCATCTCCGCTACAAGTGGAGGAGCTGGAAGCTGCGCTGGGCTTCGGCAAGTGGGCTGAGCCCCAGGCAGGCTTCTCCAGTTCTGCACAAACCACAGGCACCCTTGCTGGGCACCCATTTACAGGGCAGCAGGGATCCTAATCAGGTTTCTCCCTCCCTTGTGGGGCTCCACCTTTCGCTTTCTGCTGTGCCTCCTCCAAAAAGTATAGGAAGTTGTGCTCATATACGTTAAAGACTACAAAATTACCCAAAACCCAGGGGTTCAGCAGCCAGCCAGCCCTTCCTATGGGAACAAAGCCATTCCTACCACCTACTTAGGGTTGGCCATAAAGCCTTAGCACCAGCTCAGCCCACAGACACTTGGCTCCCTTGTGCCTCCTCAATGAACCCTCAATGGCACACACATCAGCTTTGGTCTGCGATGCCTTTTGTGACAAATGCTAACCCCTACAAAACGGCCTCTGGTCACTAGCTGTAAGTGACCCAGGGGCTGATCAGGGGAGTCCATGTGGAGCTCAGGATATTGAAGCTTTGGTGTCAATGCTTTCTTTTTCTGCACACATGAGAAGGAAGCTCTGCTGTCCAGCCCGTGAGTATCCTGGCTGGGCTCAGCTCACCTGGGGGTGGTCCCCAGCACCTGGGCAGACCACACCTGAAAAACTTGTTATTTTCAAGCACCCAGAAATGTGAAGCACACAAAAATATATATTCCAGATTTTTTTTTTTTATATTCCAGATTTTTAACTGAACTTTCCTCCAGTTTTCCAGCAGATAGTAAAGAAGGAGGGCCATCAGGCATCACAAAGTCAAGGGGGTCTGGAGCTGGATGAGGAGCAACAGCGAGGCTCAGACTTCGCTTTCTAGAACAGTATGAGACACACAGAAAATCTGAGCAGACGGCAGATTTTCCATAGACCCCTACATCCCGTTTCCTGTTAACGTAAGATTAACATCTAATGTTAATGTCCTACATTTGTTACAGTTAATGAACCAGCATCAACACACTGCTGCTAAAGTCCACACTTTACTGATACTCCCTTAGCTTTTCTCTAATGTCTTTCTTCTGTTCCAGGATCCCAACCTGGACACACTACAGTTTGTCATCATTCCTCCTTAGGTTCCTCTTGGCTGTGAGAGCGTCTCCGTTTTTTATGAGACTATTGATTCATCAGCGTTAAGGACTGCCAGGCAGGTATTTTATAGAACGTACTGGAATTTACCATTTTCCTTATGATTATATTGAAGTCATGGGTTTGGGGGAGACAGACCACAGAGGTAAGGTGCCATTTCCATCACGTCCTATCAAGGGCACAGACACTCAACATGACTCATCACTGTTGGTGTTAACCTTGACCACCTAGCCAAGGCAGTGATTGTCAGGTTTCTCCACTGCCAAGTTACTGTTCCCTTTCCATCTGTGCTCTCTGGAAGGACATCACCCAGTATAGCCTACTCTTGGGGATCAGGCTGTACACGCCCCCTTAGCACCCTCTGATTTTTATTAGCCACCATCAGAATGACCACCTCATTCAGGCGTGCATCTTTGCCCTGCTGTCTCACCCTGCAGGAGATCCCTTTTATATAAGAATAAAGATTCTTATATCCGTTGACGATGACCTGTCCCCTTCCAACAAACTCATCAAATCCAAAGCCCCCTGAGGGCAGGGTCCGGTCTTCACCACACTGTTTCCTTTGTGTGTGTGTGCCAGGACCCAGAATGATGCTTTGCACAACGCACACATAAATGCTCACCCCGGAGCTGTGCCAAGGTCTTCAGGGTGGCTAGGCCACCAAGAGTCATCCGCAAGCCGACACGGGCAGGGCGTGCTTCTGGCAAGAGTCCAGCTCCCTAGCTAACTGCCTAGGGCAAAAGCTGATGCTTGCCCAGGCCCACGGCCAACTCCATCCACCCCACCCCCACACTGGAGCACCCCCATCTTTAGGGAGTCTCCATGCAGCAGGACAACAGACAAACTTATAGTATGAGGCCAGGTGATGGTGAATGCCAAGAGGGGAGCAGGGGAGATGCGTTTTAGCCAGGGATACTAGGGAGGCCTCTTTGCTGAGAACATGTCTCAGCTGCAGCACTGAGACAAAGGAAGAAATAGTTAAGAAGTTCCATCTAGTCCAGGAGAGAGGGGACGGGGACATGAGGGGGTGAAGGTTCTGGGTTCAGGGCCACCCAGCTCCCTCACCAGCTTCATAAACAAAGCTTCCACACCCGGCTTGAAGGAAACACAGCTAGAGAGTGCTCGCTGGGGGCTCTGAGAATCCAAGCTTCTAGACTTCTGAACTACACCGCCACATACACAGAACCTGCTCCTAAAATCTCTGTGATGCCCCCACAACAAGCAGATGTGCTCTCACAGCTGTGCCAGGCTGGCTCCCAATGGGCTTGGGGCCCCACAGACTCCAACAGAACTTCCCCTGCCCCCTACCTGGGCATACCACTTGGAAATCCCTTCTGGCCCTGAGACCATGTGGAAGAAGCCACCATGCCTTCCCTGCACCAGGTCAAGGCTGACAGTTAACCAGAATGAAGCCAGGGACACACATGGAACCTCCACCAGGGCTGTAGAGTGACACCTGCCTTGTGTCACCACCTGCCTCCCGTGTATCTCTAAAGAGCAACCATGGAAAAGACCACTGAGACAGGGCTAGTTGTCTCAACGTGAGCATCAGCACAGCAGAGAGGCTGCCCAAATAGGATTGGAAGGAATGAGAAAGAACTCTCAGGTGGAAGGGGTAGGAAAAGCAGGCCAGGGAGACATGTGTGCAAAGACTCTGGGAGTTGCACATAGAGCAAAGCTCTATGCATCATGCAAAACTAAGATCTCTGGGAGCCTCTGTGTGATGTGAAAGGTGGCCTGGAGGGTTGTATGGACAGACAACATCATGGGACCTCCACCCAGATTTCTGGGCTGACCCAGAGTTCATACATAGCCTTTCCCTCCACTCTTGCTTTCTAAAGCTCTTTGGTTTCCTTCTCACTCACCTGAAAGTAAACAGCATGTGATCCCAACATACTCAGGTTGTTTGTGTCCAGTTTTAAGAGCACAGCTCCCTTCACATGCAGGAATAAAAACTCACTTCATCTAGATAACTTATCCATTATCAATTACATGTGTACAGATCTTAGCATCTCACTTGGGTTTACGTTCTCTGATTTCATTTAGAAATGAAACCGTATTTAGAAAATAACGGTTTGACAACATGTTCGGGATGCCTGGGTGGCTGAGCGGTTGGGCACCTAGCTTCAGCCTGGTGCATGATCCTGGAGACCCGCTACTGAGTCCCATGTGGGCTCCCTGCACGGAGCCTGCTTCTCTCTCTGCCAGTGTCTCTGCCTCTTTCTGCACCTCTCATGAATACATAAATAAAATCTTTAAAAAAATACAGCTTGAGTCTAAATATTAATAAGCACTTGTTGGAATGGTAAAATTTCATTATGTCACATTAAATGCAATCTTGATTTTGATATTATTGTTCCAGCAGTAAAATAAGACATGAGTCAGTCTATTGAAAGTTCTCCTTGAAAACTTCAAGATGATGTACTACTTTTTTTTTTTTTCAGCTTGTATTGAAGTAGATGTACTGAAAAGTTTTGTATCAGGAATTCGAACTCACCTATGCAAACCACGACCCAGATTAAACACCTCCAAAAGCCTGGCCCGGCCCTACTATGCTCTCTCCAATCACCACTTCCCAAGGTCAACCTGACTTCCAGTCCCGCAGATAAAAGTTCCCTATTGACCTTCCTATCAATGGACTCTAGGGCCCGGGGTGTTTTTCACTCAACAGTATATGGCAAGACTCATCCATACAGTTGCACACACTCATAGAAGGTCTGCTCTCAGGTTGCTCTATGGCAACCCCAGCCTGCTGGGCGAGTCTGCTGTTGATGTATGTGGGCTGTCTGCAGTTTGGCAATGACCACCACTCTTGCGCATGCCTCATAATGGCTGTATTAGCATCCTGCTGCTGCTATAACAAATCACTACAAAACTGGGTGACTTAAAACACACATTTATTCCCTTGTGGTTGTAGGCTGAAGGCTGAAGGTTGAAAGCTGAAGGCAGTTTCCCTGGGCTGAATTCAAGGCATTAGCAGGGCCGCGCTCCCTCCAGGGGCTTTAGGGGAGAACTCATTCCTCTCCTCTCCCACTTTTTGGGGGCTGTCAGCATTCCTTGACACGTGGCCACACTGCTCCAGTTTCTGCCTCAATGGTTCCACAGCCTCCTCCTCTGCCCAAACCTCCCCCTACCTCTCTCTTAGAAGGACCCTTGACACCTGGGTGGCTTAGAGGCTGAACATCTGCCTTCAGCTCAGGGCGTGATCCCAGGGTCCAGGGATTGAGTCCCGCATTGGGCTCCATGCAGGGAGCCTGCTTCTCCCTCTGCCTGTGTCTCTGCCTCTCTCTGTCTCTCATGAATAAATAAATAAAATCTTGAAGAAGAAGAAGAAGAAGAAGAAGAAGAAGAAGAAGAAGAAGAAGAAGAAGAAGAAAGAAGAAAAGAAGGAGAAGAAGGAGAAGAAGAGGAAAAGAAGAAGGAGAAGAAGAAAAGAAGGAGAAGAAGAACAACAACAACAACCACCACCCTTGTGCCAGTATTAGGGCCCACCAGAAGACCCAGGATTATCTCATCTCAAAATCCTTAATCAAAGAGAGGTTACCATATAAGTTACATTCATGGGTTCCAGCAATTAGGACCTGATTTCTTTTGGAGCCACCTATCAGCCCAGTGGCCATGTGCACTACGTACATTGCATGCAGCTGCATTCAGAGGGGCATTCCTGGTCAGAAGGTATATATGTATTTTTTGCTTCAGTTGGTAACAGCTTCCCAAACCTGCTGTACAAACTTATGCCCCAATCAATAGCAACAATTCCAGCTGCTCCACATCCTCCCAACACCTGCTATATTGTTAACTTCAGCCATTCTGGTAGGTGTGTACTGATATCACATAATGATGGTTAGCTTGACGTGTCACACTGACAAGGCCACAGGGTGCCCAGACTGAACAGTGTCTCTAGGTGTATATGTTGGTCAGGGAGGGAGGGAGGTGTTTCTGGATGAGATCAGCATCTGAGACAGTGGACTCAGTAAAGCAGACTGTCTTCCCCAACGTGGGTGGACATCATCTAATCCATGGAGGGCCTGAACAAAAATGAAAGATAGAGGAAGGTGGAATTCACTCCTTTAGTCCTGTCTCCTGGGACAGCTCATTTCTTTCCCACCTTTGGACTGAGGTTCACACCACTGGCTCTCCTGGTTCTCAGGCTTTTAGATTCAGACTGGATTATACCACCAGCTTTACTGGGGGCTCCGACTTGCAGATCATGGGACTTCTCAGCCTCCACAATCACATGAGCCAATTCTTCATAATAAACACACACACACATACACACACACATGCACGCACATCCCTACCCTATTGATTCTGTTTCTCTGGAGGACCCTGACTAATGCACACGTTTATCATATATTCCGTATCTCCCTGATGACTAATGGAGTCAAGCATCTTTTCATAGGTTTATTGGACCTGTTTCAGGTGAAGTATCTTTTGTCTCCTTTCCCTACTCAGTTGCCTGCCTTTTTCTTATTAATAACATAGCACATTATTTTAAGATGAGTAATTTGTTAAAATATACTAAGCACATGTGTATGGAAGGGGTAAAAGTTTTTAGCATCAGGGCCCGAGATGTGAGGTCCCACTGTGTCCAAATGATCAGCTGACATTAATTCTGGACAACAAACACTCATCGTGGACTCCAGGTCTCTGTCAGCGTGGCCAGTTCCGTAAGGAATGCACGTGAGAGCCTGAGGACCACTCTCGGGAACAGGGGTAGGTGAGATTTAAAAAATAAACCAAATTGATGACTTATTGTCTCCATTTACTTCCCTGAAACCAAAGCTAGTTTCACCTTAAGGATGGCCGTTAAGAAAGTAAACCCTATTTGTACTTGTACAAATAAGTGTGGATTTTACAGTTCTCTTCTGGCTCTGAAGGCAGTGATAGCCAGTCCCTCAAGCAAGGCACTCTTTTACTCCTCACTGTGGATACCATGCACGAGCATGGACAGGCTGCCACACCACCGACACAACCACTTGATTTCTGCTATGAAGCATCAGATAGTAAATACAGCACCAGCTGACTTCTCTATCATGGAGAAGGAAGAAAGCAGCTCTGGGAATCCATCGAAGTGAACTGCTGTGTGGAATTAGGTGCTTGATCAAACCAGCAGGAGAGTGAGCCCTGAGACCCCCCTGTCCACGCCACCTCACCACTCCTCCCTGCCTCCTGGCTGCGGGGTCCGTGACAGAGGTCAGCATGCACACACCACCCCCTCATCAGATGAAGCTGTCTCTCAACAAATCACAGTGCCTAACTGACCCAACAACTAGCAAGCCAGACGAGGCAGGCACTTGACAGTAAGTGATAAAGGAAGCGTCAGCCAACACCCAAGCCCAGCCAGCAGGTGGTGACAAGGGCCAGGCCGAGGGCCTCCTCGTGGGAGGGAATGCTCCTCACCCCTACCCTGGGCCAAAGCAGAAAACAGGCTGACCACTCTCTGAAAAGGAAGGCACTCCATAACAGATGGTTTCTGAGCCACCATAACCCAGAGGATGAGCAGCCGCTGCAGTCAATTCAAGCCTAGAAAGGGGAAGAGAGAACATGGGGTTGTGGGCACCCTGGGGAGTCAGGGCCACAGACAGGAGGCATCTAAGTATCTCTTCAGAGCTGACCAGCCTGCAGAGGCCTCTGGAACCCAGCTTCCTGGCCACAGCACATCTGTCCAGCAGCTGTAGCTCCCCACCCCGTCCCTGTTCCCTCTACCTCTGCATGAGGAGTCAGCCCCCCTCGATATAGAGGACCAGAAAGACACCACCAGGAGCCCTCGCAAGGACCACCAGGCCTCCCAGGCAGTGCAAAGATGGCCATGTGGAAGGCAGGGTGGGCAGGGCAACCAGGCTGAGGTGGCACCTGCCTCTGTGACCTGTGGGCCCCTTATCTTTCAGGGCTCTCTGGCAACTGGAAATAGGGCTTCTCTGTTTGCACAACTGTCCTTCTAGTAAGTCAGAATAGCTGCAGAGGTTAACTCCATGTAGGCAAATTAATAACGTGATTTATGGTTTGTCATGGATTTTGTCGTTTTTGTAGAAGAACAGTGGCAATTTAATCTAGAAAGCCTGTAAATCTCTAAAGGGTAAAATTAAACATCCGTGCCAGCAAGACTGGGTCTTGGCAGCGGCAGCCTCCTCCTACACGAGACGGGAGGGAATCAAGTCCCTGGAGCCACATGGCTCTGAGGGGTGCAAGGCGGGGCCCTGCCCTTCTTCAGCCATGCATGGGCTCCCACACCCCCTCATATGCCTCCCCATACACCCCTCCCCTGGCCTCTCCGTGAGCCCTCAATGGGCCTCTCATGTTCCAACTGGTGGTGAAGCCTGCCTATGGAAAACACTGCCCTAAAGATCTCTCAGCAAAGTGCAGGTCATTTGTATCCAATCCCCTGTGTGCCCACCGCAAGCAAGGACGCCCCAGGGCTCCCAAGGGCCGCCCAAGCCCCTGGTGGTCAGGACACCCCCTCCCCCAACTCCAGCTCTGATCCTCACACGGCATGTATCTGCTGCCAAACAGACACTCTGCCTCCCTGCATGCCCCACTCCAGGCTGGCCCTCCTGCCTGAAGGCTTCTTCTGGCCTGAATTCTGGGGGGAGGGGGGGTAGGCACACCCGCCCATTCCTCCAGGATGGGCTCCATGACCACCCCCACCCATGCTGGGGCTCTCACACCTGCCAGTCTGTGCTTCTCTAGGAGGGCGGTGGCCCCAGAGCCAGAGTCAGGGACTCTGACGACATCCCACAGTCTGCAGCAGCCCCTCTCTGCTCCTTCTCTCCTGACCTCACCCGGCTCTAGACAAGGCTGGGGAAAGGCAGAACAGAGGCGTTCAGACATTATCTGTGGAGCAGATGAAGGAATGGGTGGATGGATACAGCTCCCAACAAAGGGCTGGGGGTACCTTTTTCTTTTTTTTTAAAGATTTTATTTATTTATTCCTGAGAGACACAGAGAGAGAGGCACAGGCACAGGCAGAGGGAGAAGCAGGCTCCATGCAAGGAGCCCGATGTGGAACTCGATCCCAGGACCCCAGGATCACGACCTGAGCTGAAGGTAGACAATCAACCGCTGAGCCACCAGGTGCCCCAGGGCTTGGGGTATCTAAAGTGGAGGCGCCAGCCCGCAGTGCCTATACCACAGAGGACCAGGAGGTGAATGACAGGCAGAGTAAGGGGCTGCTATTTAAGTGTTAGTACATATCCATCCTACAGGAGAGATAAAAAGAGCAACATATACAGAGAGTTAAGGCAGGGGTTCCCAGAGCGAGCAGGCAGGGAGAAGGCTGTCACATCCAGGGGCCCCCAAGGCAGTTCCCCACATGAAGTCGATGTGAGTCAGAGGTGCCTCTGCCTCTGGGGGCAGCACATCAAGTCTAGCAGCACCAGTCACCACTGCTGATTTAAGCACAGAGTAGCCCGGGATCAAGAGGAAAACCATTACTTAATGAAATGCAATTAATTTAGAAGCCGAAATCTGTTAAAGCCCAAAGGAGAGACAGTCAGGAGTTCTTGGTCTGGAGGGGCTGCTGCTCTCAGAGCTTCCAACCCAAGAAACAGCTCAGGGACATCCCCACAAGAACCAAAGGCAGATGGCACATCCATCACCATACGTTGGCATGTACCTCTCCAGCATCCCAAGAACAGAGAAAGGCCACAAGCAGAATCTTCACAGTCCATGGACACAAAGTCACATCTAGTAAGGGCCAAGGGTCGGGCTTGTCCCACTACCATTCCCTAGAGAACACAGCCCTCGACACGACCAAGGCCTGCCTCGGGGGCCCGTGATCTAGCAGTCAGGCCAAGTGGATAGCACTGGGACCCCTGATCAGGATCAATTATCCATCAGTCATCTTCCAGCCTTCACAGCTACCAGGCAGCACCAGCTAGGGATCCAAGGTGTGCCTGGTGTCTGAGGCCCATGGGGCAAGCTGGGAAGAAACTAGTTCTCTCTCTCTCTCTCTCTCTCTCTCTCTCTCCCTCCCCCCTCCTCTGATGATCAGGTTAAATGAGAACTCTATTGTAACAAAATGCTCGCCCACATCTTATCTCACTTCATCTTCATAACTCACTGTAACTCAGTGGCTGGTGAGGAAGGAAACAGACCTACGTGTGCCCTTTTAGGAAGATCTAAGTCAAACTCTGAGCAGTGGCATTCACTGGCTGTTTTGGAGGCAGAGCCGGGCTTTCTAGAGCTTCCGATTCCTAACA
The DNA here is from genome assembly GCF_018345385.1 of Vulpes lagopus. Classification (NCBI taxonomy): domain Eukaryota; kingdom Metazoa; phylum Chordata; class Mammalia; order Carnivora; family Canidae; genus Vulpes; species Vulpes lagopus. Next base: position 98,326,317 of record NC_054827.1, on the reverse strand, counting down.
CAGGCCCCACTCCTACTCCACCCCACCCAGGACAGCTGTCACCAGCTCTGGATAATATGGACAGATGTTAGAGCACATGGCTCACTTATTGCACCAAAAGACGGAGAAATGTAAACTGTGTTTTATTTGAACAATGCACACACTTGCTGCCAGAGGGACCAGAGAAATCCATCATCCCTAAATGCATGCATTCACTCAGTTAATGGGTCTCCTGTTATTGAAACGATGGATTTTTCCAAGACAAGCGATAATCAAACCAACTGGGAAAAACAATACACTATATATTTTTTATTAAATTAACGATGCATACAACAATTCAGAAAAATTCCTATTTAGAGCTGCCTTGCTAGGGAATCAACTCCAGGAATATAAAACCAATCAAATAAAAAAACAGATACAGATATATTACACACACCTATACATACAAAAATAGGTATATATTATACAACCCAATGGTGAATTCTAAATACAAATACTGTTCTCCTGATGATCTACGTATGCAAATTTGTTGAGAACTAAGGCCTGAGCATTTCACACCCAAGTGTCTCTCTGCACAGTTGATGCCTGGGACAGGAGGAGCAAAGAATCCATGGTAGCTCCAAGTGCCAGCTCCAAGTGTATTTCCCTTTACAGACCCACCAAGAATACTATCTGTTTTGCGGGGTGGTGTGCTCCCAACCCTCTCACTGTCCCCGTGAAGGGCTCCCAGGTCATCCGTGACAAATCCATTACTCTCCAACCAGTGCTCAAGTCCACTGGTCACCGGCTATCAGACTCTCTAGACACATATGTTGAAAATTCCTTTAAAAAAAAAAAAAAAAGATTTATTTATTTATTTATGAGAGAGAGAGAGAGAGAGAGAGAGAGAGAGAGAGAGAGGCAGAGACACAGGAGGAGGGAGAAGCAGGCTCCATGCCAGGAGCCCGACATGGGACTCGATCCTGGGACTCCAGGATTGTGCCCCGGGCCAAAGGCAGGCACCAAACCACTGAGCCACCCAGGGATCCCCAATATGCTGAAAATTAACCCCTCTGTGGATCACATAGGTGGTCACCAATCTTACTCATGTCCACCCAGGTGAAAAATAAGTATGATACCAACTAAGCTGAGGTGGGATGGGTGCGGAACACAGGCCTCAGGCTCTCTCCGACTCAGGCCGGAATCCCAGCACTGCCCTGTAGTGTGCTCCTGGACAAGTCACAGCCGCCTGGTCCACAGCCTCCTTGTTGCCAAGATGAGAAAACAGATCTGAGTCTCGGGCTCAGCAGGACATTATTTAAAAGGGCAAACACAGGGGAACAGAACTCAACTAGCAGAAGCACCCACCAATGTGTGTTTAACTGGGTTGGTGTCCCCATCAAAAACCATCTTCAAATGCTGGGCTCTTTGGTTTTCAGAACACTATGGGATAAAAATATTTTCTCAGTCATTAGACGCAAGAAACTCAACCACATGTTTTTTTTTTTCCTTCTTGATTTTGATTCTTCAGACACAAAACAACAGATGTAGCACCTGATATGAGAACAGCTCCTGAGAATATGAAGCCCCCACACTGCGTTCTCTTACACGACTGGAGTGGAAACTACCCAACCTGACCCCTCAGGCTCTCAGTACAATGGCAAAAACCACAACAGGCCTGGAAGCCACAGAGGCCCCCCTGCCAAAAAAGCCTGAGGCATGGCAACGATAGTGCACATTATTTCAATACTAGAAAAAAAAAAATATATATATATATATACACACACATATATTCAAATGTGCCCCAAGACAACTGCAGGCAAGACATATAAGGTAAGCATGAGAGAAGCAGAAAGACTCCCAAGGCCAATGACTTGGCCAAGGCCCCAGGGATGAGTAGCAAAGCCAGGTTCTTTGAATGGAGCTCTCATTACTCCAAACCCCACAGTCCTTCCCAACCTCACGCTGCCTTCGTCCTAATAACATGGGTGCATCTTCCCTGGGCAAGAGCACAGCACAGGCAAGAGAATCAGGTGGGGGAGGCTTCGGAAGCGGAAGGCTGGCAAACACGGGGCGGGCAGAACGGCTGGGAGCCTTGAGATGCCGGGTCTGACATAAGGTACAAGACAAGTTTAGAAACATCCAGATGGAGGAAGAAGGGAACCTGGGCGAGAGGGGGCCTCGTTCCCAGCACCTCAATGTCCCAGGCAAACGACACAGAACTGGCCCCAGCAGCAGGGACAGCCTGGCCGCCCACTATCCAAACAACCAAAAATCCAAAAAAGAGCTTCTGTGAAGAACCGCATTCACCCATTCTTTGGGCCGGACTGCCTTCCCGAACCTGCTGTCTCCCAGCCTATACGAAAATGCGCCTGCACGGTATAATCCCACAGCTCTTTCCAGTCTGCCCACTGTGCACGAGGTTCTGTGCTGATTTCTAGGAAGGATCCAACCAACCGTGAATACAAATGTGAATACAGCTCAGTTCCAGCCATGGGGCTTGGGAAAAGGAGGAGCTAGGGGGCCAGGCTGAAAGGAAGAAGGCCTCTCCTGGGGTCTCACTCATTCATGAATCCACTGAGGAGCACTGAGGGTCTAGTCTAGCAGGTGCCTGGCACTGTTCTAGCTGTCAGGAATACAGAGGAGAATGAGGTTTTACACTGGAGTGGTAAGAGTCAATAAATTAAAAAAAAAAACAGGTATATAAATAATAAGTTGAACATTAAGTACTAAGAAGAAACATAAAGCAGGGTGAACAAAAAAGAGGGAAGTGATATTCATTTATGCTGGGGGGGGGGTGTCAAGAAGCTGGCACAGAACCAGAGAACTGAAGAAAGTGAGGGAGTGAGGCAGGTGGACATCTGGAGGAAGCCACGCCAAGGAGCAGGAACAGCAGGTGCAAAGGCCCTGAGGTACACATGCGCATGGCAAATCTGAGGACCAGCCGATGAAAAGGAAAGAGTCCATATTTAGCTGGGATCATCAAAGACAGACACAAGGGCCCCAGGCCAAAGGGGCAAGCAGAGACAGGATGGGAACAACCCATGGCAAGCCTGGGCAGTGATCCTGTCTGCCTGGAGGGACCATGGTTGGGCACAAGGAAGGGAGCTTGAGAAAACCAGACCAAGGAATGTGGGTGTGGAGTGAGCACTGGGAAGCCACAGAGGGCTCAAGCAAGAAACACCAGACCTAGCCTGGGCCCTACCTTCCAAGAGGCAACCCCACAGCCAGCACAAAATCCCGATTCACATAGCAATGGTACCCTACCCACATGTAGCGCTCCCAAGCACACTGGGGACCCGTGAATCCCATGGATAGAGCCTGGCTTGTGAGCTTGTGGTTACTGTCCTCCCTGGGCTCCCTCATGTGCCCGAGAGAGGACAGGGAGGGAATGAACTGAGTTTGGGAAAGGCGATGGAAGACCGCCCACGCCAGCTGACTCAGCCTGTGCCAGCAGCCTCCTCGGAGGCCTGAACTGGACCCAACCCAGGTGGTGGGCGGGGGACACAGAGGGAGGATGGAGCCACAGAATCCTCCCTGTGGGCACATGGTCCAAACACCAACAGACACCTGGGCTGGCTTTGGTGAGCAATCATCAAATGGGACCTATACTGGGGACTGAGCCCTTTGACAGTCAGGACCCAAACATCCCCATTCCTCATGGCCACCGGGCACGGTGGGACCTACTACCACCCCAGGCTCTCTCTCTCTCACTCTCTCCATTTCTCTCTAAGGCCAAGCTGCAAGGCAGGCATGCTGGTTTCTGCCCCTTGTTCCAGAAGGCCCTTGAGGCCAGCTGGGGATATAGATGTTCAGGGCCTCTGTACACAGCTGCCCCTAGCCCTCTCTGACTTCGGTGACAATAAAGGTCTCCCCAAGAGTTCAGCCTGTGTTTTCCCCAGAGGCCCTCACCAGTGGAGTCACCAGGTCCAGCATGCGGAGCCAGGACAAGAAGGAGCCAGGCCTTGTGTGTCTCTCTCTCAAGACAGGCGCACATGGCCGCCCAATCCAAACAAAGCCCAGCCTGAGGCTAACCTCCCCGTCCAATGTGTTTTTCCTCTGAGTTCCTCAGTTGTAGTCTAGGAAAAATCAAGGTGTTTTAGCGCTCCCTCTCAGCTTCCAGGGATGTGACTGGTGTCTTTTACAATTAGCTTTTATTTTTATCCAGCATTTCTTAGCTTACTTGGCAAATGGAATTATTTGTGCACCTCCATTTCACAATCCATCCCCACCAATTATTCCTGTGAAACTAATATTTTATATTTTTAAAAAGGCAAAGGAGGGAGTTATAACTACTCAGGGGATAGTTATGCAAACAAGTTAATGAGCCATACCTTGGGTGCCAGAGGAAAGACCCATGGGGAGCGGGAAAGGGTAACAAGTTGACCATTGCCTGCTTCACTCTCTTGATAGCGCCTACTCTCTCTCTCTCTCTCTCTCTCTCTCTCACCACGCACACATACACACCATCTGGTTCAGCCTGCACTTCTCCCAGGCACAGAAGCCAGTACTCTGGAGATGGAAAGGCAGGCCGCTGGGGGGAGGGGCACGACCACTGATCTCTAACCAATGACCCAGTGAGGAGGGGTCTGGAGACCCCTGCTCCCACAGAAGACCCTGGCAGGGCCCCATCGCTATTGCCACCCCCCCCCCGGACCAACACAGCTCAGGAGACCACCCCAAGGGGCTCCCCACCAGGGCTGGTGGCATCCACTGGAGAGGCTCCCAGCGCGGCAGGGTGAGCAGCAGCAAGCCCCACCTAGTCTGCTAACTCCCTGGACACCACCCAGAATCCCGGCAGCTTCCATGTCCCAGTGGTTCTTCACTCGGGAGACCCTCTCTGGCCCCGGCTGCAGATGCGAGCAGCACAGACGGTCACCCTGGAGCGACGACACAGGGCAGGACGTCCTGGCAGCTCTGGACTGAGCAACATCACAGAGAACCTCGAAGGTTCGCCTCAGGAAAAGCGCTGCTTCTACTCTCGAAGCTTTCAGGTCATTATTTCTAAAACGGCTGCTGTTTCTCAAAGAGGCAGGGGGGAACCCCAGGAAGAAAGACGGAGGTTGACGAGGCCAGGGACAACTGAGCCCACAGGAAGAGGTGCTGGAAGTCCCGATCTGGGGGCCTCCACCAACTGCATGGCCATTTGTGAGCTGTTAACCACAGACTGGAGTCTGGCCCCGGTCAGGCAGTAAATCAACAGATCTGGGGGAAAAAATTAAGTCCTCCTTCTGCAAGTAAATACTAAGTTCAGACAAGCAGGCTCCATCTCTGCCTGCACCCGCGGCGGCGAGGCTCAGCCAGGGCGGCCCCCCGCGGGCGCCCTCCGGACCCTCGTCTGGCCCCAGCCCCGGCACCCCGAGGCCCGCCGCCCAGCTTGGGGGCTGGGGCTCGCGCTGCGCCTGGACCTCGGGGCCCGACCTCCCAGGGGCGCCCGGCCAGGCCGGGCCAGGCGGTGCGGGCCGCGGGCACCCGCACCCCCAGCTCCGAGCGGGCCGCCAGGAGGGCCGGGGGGGGCATTTTCCATTGAGGACTCGGTCTCTCCGGGGCTCATCAGGAACGGACGTGGGAGGGGGCGAAGACCGGACGCGCCTTCCCGGGAGGCAGGGAACCCAGAGGCGACCCCAAACTCGGGGCTTGCCCCGCACGGAGACGGGGGCCGCGGAAGGCACCCGCCGCCCCGCCAGCCCGCCGGGACCCGAGCGGGCAGCCCCCGCCCCCGGCCAGCGCCCCTTCGCGCACGGCCGCCCCTCGCCGGGGATGCGCGAGCCTCCCGCTCGGCCTGGCCGCGCCCGCCCCCGCCCCCGCCCCGGACCCCGCAGCGCCGCCCGGCCGGGGGCAGCGCTCGGGCCGCAGCCTCCGCGCCCCGGGCCCCCCCGCCCCCGCCCCCGGCCCCGGCCCCGCTCACCTGGCCCGGGCGCCCCCGCCCCGCCGCCGCCGCCGGCTCCGTCCGCGAGGCCGAGCGCCGGGCCGCCGCCGCAGCTCTTTGTGAGCCCGCGCCGAGCCGCGCACCGAGACTGCTAATGAGCCCGGGAAGCTGAATAGCGGCGGGCGCGCCCCGGACGCGGCGTACGGCACGCAGGGCCGCCTCTGCCCGGCGCACGCGGCGCGGCCGCCCGGCTCCCCGCACCGGCCTGCGGCGGCCGCCCCCGCCCCGCCCCGCCCCGCCCCGCCCCGAACACGCCGCGGGCCGGACGGCGCGGCGGGCAGCCCCGGAGCGCGGGGGGCCGGGCGCGCGGACGGTCGGCGGGGGGCGCCCGGGGCCCGGGGCCTCTGGGGCTGTCTGCAGCCGCGGCGCCCCGACTGCCCGGGCCGGGGATGTCCGGATGCCCAGGCGCGCCCCGGACCTGCGCGGGGGGCGCCCGGGGCCCGGGGCCTCTGGGGCTGTCTGCAGCCGCGGCGCCCCGACTGCCCGGGCCGGGGATGTCCGGATGCCCAGGCGCGCCCCGGACCTGCGCGGGGGGAGCCGCGGGGCCCGGCCCTCCGGCGGGTGGAACAGGGGACGGCGAGCGCCCCCGCGAGCGTCCGCCACCTGCCCCGGGCGCCGCGCTGCCCCCTGGCGGGCTCGGGGGCGCGTGCGGCGCGGAGGGGCCGCGGCGACCGCGCCCTGCTCGGCCCCGCGCGGCTGCGGGCGGAGGCCCCACTGCGAAGCCCGCGGGGACCGCAGCCTCTCGGGAAAGCCCCCATCTGGGCGGGGAGGCTCCCCGCCGCCGGCCTCCCGCGCGCGGGCTGCATCCCGGCCCTCTGCAGCCTCTGGCGTCCCGCACCCTGTGCTACCTGAGCCCTCCTCTGCGGACCTCCCCCACCTGGGACCTCCCCGAGCTCTCTCTCCTCGTCGTCCCGAATGGAGACGACCCTAACCTCGTCCGCGTCCGGATGCCCACGCACCCCACCCACGGAGCGTCGCCGATGCCCCCCTCCAGCGTGAAGGATCCTCTTTAAAGCCCGTGAAGGGTGTCCTGAGGACGCTGTTGTCACGTTAGACCCCTCTGGCCCTTTCATTCTGCCCTAGGGCGGATGTAGTAACCTGTGGGCTCTGCTGGGATAGATGCACGGGGTGCCTCGATGTCCAGGACAAGGGCTCAGGTGCCTCCTCCCCCATATCCTGATTATTTGCTTTCTGTTTTCTTCTGTCCTTTGGCTGGATTAGGGTGACAATGTGATGGGGGCATTTCTGAAGAGGAGCGCGGCAGGAGGAAGAGGAGGCCTGGCTGGGGGGAGGGGAGCCCCTGCTGCAGCTACTCTGAGGGCCAGAGCTGAGACCCTGAGGAAAAGCAGAAGGGCGGCGAAGCTAAATCCTGAGCCAGGCTAGCACAGGCTGCTGACTTGGTATGGACCTCTTGGGGCCTTGATCCCCCTCCCATTCCCATCTCCCCTCTGCCAGCCCAGTGAACACTCACAATACCCCGAGGGCCAGAGCCTGGAGTCAGGGAGGAACTGGTCCTGGTAGCGCAGCTTCATAGCCCAAGCGCCAAACAAAGGCAGAGAAAAAGGCAGAGTCCAAAAGCCAACCAGGGGCGGATTCCTGACCTCCTGCCTCTTGGCCCTCTTGCCTCTGAGATGAGCTTATCTCTCTCTACTGTTTGTGTTCCACCTACTTAAGCATTCTGTTTATCTAGCCTTTCAAGGGCCCTAGCTTTTCCCCCCAAATGCCAAAGACTGGATAGAAACAATTGGGAAGTAATAATTCCATAGCCTTAAATGTCGAGTATGAATCCAAGTACATTCACCTTGCCTTGTTCCAATGTGGTCAAATTCCTCAGGAAAGCAGACACCTATGCCTGGAGATGATCCCGACAGCCTTGTGTGTCTGTGAATATGGGTGGGTGGCTAATTCTGCACTGTTCCCTCCAACAACTCTCCTAGAGCTCTTCCCATGGGCCAGCTCTGGGCCAACCACTGGGGTTAGACCCTGTCCCTGCACATAGGAGCAGTGGTGGCTGATGCCCACAGTCCACAGGGTCAAAGGCACAGGCCTGCCTCTGCCTCACTCGGGGCTCCTAAATCTGGTGAGCTCTAGCCAACTGTCACTGTTCAGAGAATTTTGAAAGAGTGTTGGAGCAAGAAAGACATAAGTCTTCCATGAAACTTAAAAATCCAGAACATAAAAGATTGCTAAATCTGATTTCAGAAAACTTCCTGCATGCCAATCTTCACCATAAGCAAAGTCAATGACAAATCAGGAACGAAATATTTGAAACTCAGGACCAATAACCCTTCATTTCCCTAATATACACATACCATCAAAAATAAATAAGAAAAAAAGAACAACTCAGTAGAAAGAAAAAAAAAAAGCAGACCAAGATATGGAGCAAACAGTTCACCCAGAAAGAAACACGAATGACTTTTAAACATCTGAAAAGATATGCTTCTTATTCATAATTAGAAATGCAAGTTGAAACTACACTTAGACACCACAGTTTTTATCTCTCAGAGACCCAGGAGTGCATTAACACATTATGTCCCAAGGGCGAGGGGACTCTTGCAGACTCCTGCACTGCTTGTGGGATTGGAAATTGGTACAACTCCTGTTGAGGAAGATTAGATCACTTCTATCGAAATTATAAATGCACAAGCCATTTGACCTAAAAATTCAGTTTCTAGGAGATTTTCCCTTTTCTATTAAAGACTTTACTTATTCCTTCATGAGAGAGACACAAAGAGAGGCAGAGGCACAGGCAGAGGGAGAAGCAGGCTCCCTGCGGAGAGGACCAATGCGGAACTTGATCCCAGGACCCCGGGATCATGCCCTGAACCAAAGGCAGGTGCTCAACCACTGAGCCACCCAGGTGCCCCTCTAGGAGTTTTTATACGAATATACTACAGACATGCAAAGCAGCCATGAGTAGAGTTACCTCTGTGTCATTTATGTGGTCAGTGCCTACAAACAGCCTTGGTCTTGGTATCCCATGAACAGCAGACCATTAAAAACACAAGCGCATATCCACTCAAGTAACATGCAGCCACAAAAGGAGGAAAGAAAGAAAAATGATGGACTATATGGAATGCTCTCGACACGCTGTTAAAAGAAAGAAGAGAAAAAGGTGTGTGTAGTGTTCCAATGTGTGTAAGACAGAGGACAAGGAGAAAGAGGGAGTGTACACATGCCTGCAGGCAATCATAAAGCCTCTCTTGAAGGATCATCAGAAACAAATAAATGTTGGTCATCTGTGGAAAGGAAACTGGTGGCTCGAGGGGGAGTGACAGGATGAATGACTTTTCACTGATCCTATTTTTTTTGAAGTATATAATATTATTAGTTATCCTAAAACAAAATTTTAAATTATCATTCATAACCCTGGTTCTTAACCCTCTAAAGGGTAACAGACTTCTTTTTATTTTATTTATTTATTTATTTTATTTTAATAATAAATTTATTTTTTATTGGTGTTCAATTTGCCAACATACAGAATAACACCTTCTGAAATCTCTGTTCCTTTCTCCAGGGGAGAAGAAAACAATAGACACTCGGATCCAGAAACTAAGATGAATACTGCCATGACCTGGAGGAGGGGCCACATGGTCATGGGACCTACCACCTCTTAGTGGTAGTATTCATGAATTACAGGCTTGGTGCCAATCCTGTTTAGCCCAGAGGAGCTCCCCTCCCCACCAGAACAGATTTCTTACAGGGCATTTATAAAGTGGAGTCTAAATCTTGCCAATTCTTCAGCTTTCACCATAACTTAGTTTTTAAAAATAACACACGCCTTCCTTATATAGGGCAGAAGATTAACGCTCTGCCTTATTGGCTGCGGAAGACATTCCTTTATAAAACTCTTGCATGATGGAATATTAACTTTTATTCCTAAGCTCAGTATGTGAATGGATTTGACTCACAAAGACATGTTCCCTGTCTGTGGGGATAGCAGAACAACAACTCATCTCCGATAAAGTTACCGCCGGGCCGCGTTGGGTCTCATGTCTCTTACTAATTCCAAGCACTTGAGCTTTTCTTCCTTAGCTCTTCACGCCTTCATCCTTGTGTAGTCAGGGTGCCTTGAACTGGGGAGCCAGGTGTCTCCTCCAGCTAAGGTACCAGCCAGGACAAGGCCTCAGGTAGATCACCTGAAGCCTCCATAATAGTAGAGTTTCCTCCTCTGTTCAGATGAGAAAGCTGACCTCCAAAATCCCCAAGGTCCAGGGCATATGATAAGAAATGTCATCTAAACCACCCCCATGAGAATCTCTTGATTCTCTTTGTTCAGGATTTAAGTCAGTGTGAAGACTCTGACTTCAACCAGCGTCACACTCTGGGTTTTCAAGACCCCACGTTTTACTTTCAAAGATACAGAGACACATATTATGAAAATGCCTTTAATAACCATGGAAGCAAAGTACCTTCCTAAAAAGTAAATACGATTGATTTTTTTTTTTTTTTTTTTTTTTTTTTTTTTTACTTATTTCAGGACACAGATTCTACAACAAAATCCAGGCTTTATAGCAATAAATGGATGATTATAATTAATGAAATCCCTGGCTCCTGACCCTCCAGATTCTGGCCTCAGGAACCACACAAAAGAGTCTGCAGGAACATGGGGTAGAGCCTTTATCCTCAAGTAGGACCGTTGAGGAGGGACCCCTTCTGTGGGTGCTGACATAGGTCTGGGAAAAGCAGAGGTCTGTTGTTTTCACAAAAGAAGTTACCCACTGCATTTCGGGTGATACCTACAAGGCAGACCTTCTTTGCCCTAGAGACCCTCTAGTGTAGATAATGGCAGGGAGGTAGTAAAGACCATGAGGTATGGATGTAGATAGTCTGTATCATACAGATGGTAGGTAAGTAATGCAGCAAAGAGAGCAGAGTGGGTGAAGTATGGTTCAGTGTAGTCAGCCACTTGAGCATGCCTAGTCCCAAGGAATAGAATGCATCAGCACCAACAATCTCAGTGGGGTGGAGAGGATGGACTGGATTGTGGAGGGCACAAGGCTACTCTGACACCCTTTATTATATGATTTTGGTCAAGGGGACAGGGTGCTAGAGGTGGCTCGGTCTTCACAAGAAGGTGAGCCCTCTTGGGGGGGAAGGACTGTGACTCCAACTGCTGTTCTCTGAGATGCATCATGAAGGAAGCCACAGAGGGATAGGGTAACCCAGATCAAAGCCTGGAGGGGTATCCAGACAGTAATCTAGGACTCCATGTAACAGTTCTAGAAAGGTCTGTTTTGGGCATGTCCAGAGGGCATGTGTTTGGGGACCAGTGGCCAGGCACAGTCACAGACTGGGGGGAGAACTCACTGTGGAACTTCATCATGGTAGGGGCCCAGAGGGGCCAAGAGCTCCTGCAGGACCCATCTTGAAGGCTCACTGTTGACATCAAGAAGCTTCTGCCTTTGAGGCCTGACTGCATCTGTTCTGGAGATGCTGAGCATTTGGAAGGGAGGGATCTGAACCCTCTCCACAAGGGGTACTTTTAAACAGGATGCCGATAGGCAGACTGAGCACCAGCAATTAACAAGAAAAGGCAAATCAGCTGTACCCAGATTTGTGACTGGTATTTGTGAGGTGGGTAGTGTGATAAGGCGACATATCCTTGGCTCCGAACCACAGAGCTCACCCTTCTGCTCTTCCCGGAGCACAGAGGGTATCAGATGTTTTGTGTAGCTTTGAGTTGTCCTTCTTGTTAATGGCCACCCAGATGTTCCTCTGTGGAACCATACTTCCCTCATCCTCCTCTTAGGAGAAGGGGCCCCTCTGCCCCCCTTTCCCTTCCCACGGGATGAGCACATGAGTTGGGCCAAGCCAAATCTCTACATTCTATCCCCCTCACTCTAGGACTTAGCTCAGGGGTGGATGTGTGATCCAAGCAAGTTCCTAAGATTTGGTCTCAAGACTTTTGCTGGAAATACTGTGAAAGAGATACCTTCTCCACTGAGTTTGTAAGAAGTGAGGATAATGCAAGCCTAGAGCTGCCAGGCCCCCCTGTGAAGAGGCCTGCTGGAGACTGAGACTAAGACAGAGGAAAGCCGGGCTACAGGAGGCAGTAGGCCACAATGACATCATGGAAACACTGGATCCAGCCATGCCTGATCTCCCTGCCACTAGACTTTTTCAGTTATATAAAGTCAGTTTGAGTTGAGTTCCTGTCCCCTGTAACCTTTAAGAGTCTGGTCTGATATAATGAGAATCATGAGGGCTATTTGTTATAGCTAGTACCAGTAAGTACTAGGAAGAAACAGAGCCACGAGATTCCAGAAAGAACAGCAGCATTCATTGTCACAGGGCCTACTTCAGTTCCAAAAACAATCTCACTTGAGCACCTCTGGAACCTTGGAACCACTTCTTAATGGGAACTTTAAAAACTGGATACATAAAGCTTGCAGAAGGAGAGGTCTGGGGAGGATTTCAGAGAGCTGCCTCTGTGGCTGGACTGCCTGTCAGCTGGAGAAGCTCAGGCCATGCTGGGTCACGATGGGGTCAACCGTGGGAGTGTTGCTGTAAGGAATGCCTTTATAATCATTAGTGCTGGGCTCTGCAGGGACCTTCAGCTTTGCATGGGCTCTAAGGACGACTGTACTATGTGGCTTTTCCCGGGGCAGAACCCTAGGCTGAATGACCTCACTCCAGGCTCAGGATTCACCTTGTCTTGGAACCTGCTCTACTTGGTTTATACAAGATTAACCACATTTCCCCATCCTACATCAGAACTGGCAGCCTAACCCAGGCAACTTTGCAACATCTGGCAGTGTCCCGAGACATTTTGAGCTCTCGCGGGTGGGGCTAATGCTACGGGCATCTGGTGGATACAGACCAGGGATGCTGCTAACCAGACTACAGATGTACAGGGCAGCTGCCTACATAAGGAATGACTGATTTGTCCCAAGCCCAGCTGTCAATGGTGCGGAGACTGAGAAACTCTGTTGTATTATCTTCTAATGTGTCCATTTATTTACATGGAAAAAAAATCTTGTAAATATGTAAAAATGACCTGTTCCCTGTCCCTCACCCCCAGGCAGAGGCTTAGAGCCCCCATCCCACATCTAGGTACAAATGCAGGCCCTGTACCAGAGGGAGGGACTGGCTCAAGGTGTGTTCACTGGCTCCCCATCCACAAGCATAACACTGCTGGTTGAGTTCTCCGGGCCTTGGTCAGGCAAGGCCTGACGACAACCTTGACACCTACCTTAGGGGGCAAGGTGACAGATAGATGGTTCCCTGGCAAGGAGAAGTGCTGTGGGCAGGGCTTCCTGGAAGGAGTGCATCAAGCCCTCCCTCCTTCTCCTTGGGGTTGCCTTGCCACCCCCCTTCCCTCCCTGCCCTTCCCTCTAACTCCCTATCCTCCCCTCACTCTGCACCAATCGCTGGGCTGGATCCCAGCTATTTCCTTGGGTCTGGCTGCCTGTCTTGGAAATAGTCCTAGAACCCTTTACACTGAATGCACTGACCCCAGGAAGCCTCCTTATAGCTTCCAGAGAGAGGACTTTGAGGTATTGTTCCCTTGCAGCAGGGTTCCTTTCTCTCTGGAGTGGGATCTTTGTTGCATTGTCAGGGAAGCTCTTGTTACAGACGCCCCAGGCAGAAAGTCCAGCCTTCCGGGCAGTGCAGGGGTCCCCGAGTGGGCCTGGCAGCATCCCATCCCAAGTCCCACAGGCTGGAGCCTGGCAGGCAGCAGAGGCGAGCCACCCCACACCCCTGCCTGACGACTGTTCCATTTTCTCAGTTACCTTCCCCCCCCCCCCCCAGGGACCCTGGCAACACCACTGCTTCCTGGAGCCTCTTTCCTGTGCTGTCCCAGAGAGTCTCCTACCCCCCTAGAGCCAACCTGTGGGGGCTGGGTGCTTGGCCAGCCTGTATTTTCCTACGTGGCTTTGGTTGCTGCTTGCAGGTCTTTATTTATTTGCATGATCATTCAGTTAGCAGTTCTCTCTGACACTGGAGGTTGTACATTCAACCGATGCATAAGGCTGCTCCAAATCCACTTCTGTGCCTGAGCTGCGGCCATTTCAGCCAAATGGATAACCCCAGGGCTATATCATGTTTGGGAATATTTCATGAGTTTAGGAGGCCACTTTTTGGACAGCAAGGTAGGTAAAGATACATGCCCGCGGCTACTCAGTTCAGGAGAACCCAGGGCATGCCACCGTAGCATATCAACGTTAGGACTTTACATGTTAGCAGTTGTTACGGGCTGAATTGTGACCCCCGCAAAGGTATTAAGGTTCTAATCCCCAGTACCTGTGAACATGACATATTTGGAAATAGGATCTTGGCAGATGATCTAGTGCAGATGAGTTCAGTAGGGTGGGCCCTAATCCACTATGACGGATGTCCATATAGAAAGGGGGGATCTGGACAGATTGGCACACATGGACGGAAGATGAGGCGCAGACGCTGGAAGAAGACCATCTACAAGTCAAGGAATGCCTGAAGCCGCCAGCAGCCAAGACAGAGGCCGGGAACAGATTCTCCCTCATGGCCCTCAAAGGGAACCAATCCTGCCAACATCTGCATTTCGGACTGCCAGCTTCTGGAACCATAAGATAATACAGTTCTGTTGTGGAAGCCACCCAGGTCGTTGGGCTTGGTTACAGCAGCCCCGGAGAACCAATACCTCTTCGAAACTTGGATGCTTCCGCGGCATGTTGCAGCCAACACCAGCTGTGCCCACGTGGTCCCATGTACACCCCTCTCCAGCCCTGATGCCTCTTTCTCCTCCACTGGTCCCTCTGCTCTCCTTGGAGAACCACCACTGGCGAGCTGGAACTGCCAGAAACAAAACATCCTCCAGGGCAGGTCCTGGTACAGGAGTATGGAAGCTCTCTTACCTCTAAGTGAGACAAACCTAGAGGGGTAATTGACTCCTCCAGCCCCACATAGGATCCAGCTGATCTGGGAATTCAGCTGAAAATGCACCCTTCCTCAGCTTCTTCCAGAGCCCCCTCACTGGGCTCTCCTGGGAGCAGTTCCCTACAAGCCACCTCCACAAGCACCTTGATCTCAGCCCCCACTTTCAGGGCTCAGACCAAAGAATGGGGGTATAGAAGTGGCCTCAGGAGACAGACCCTGAGGCTGGGACTCTGGAGACAGCTGACTCACCAGGCAGAGGTGAGTGGAGAGCATCCCACCAGCTCCCCTCCTGGGGCAGTGCAGTCCTGTGTTGAAAAAAAGTGGAAGCCAAGTGGAAGGTGCTTCCCTGATTGTGCAGAATTCCCAGTGATGGAAGGGAAGAAGAAAAGGAGGGAAGACGATCAGCCCAGCCCACTTCAGGGCATGTGGCAGCCTTTGAGCAAATCCTCCTGTCTGCATCGGAGAAGGCTTGGCCCAGGTCACTTTCAGAGAAGCAGAACTGCAGAGATGGCTGCACGTGGAGCCTCCAGCAGTTCTCCTGGAGCAGAGGTACATCCCTGTTAGCAAAAGAGGGAAGCCCTATACTAGGGGGTCCCGGAGAGACAGTGGTGAGGGAAAATCCTCCCCTAGACAGACTGCAGGCAGTGTACCTGGTCACCCGCCTCGATTGGAGGGAGAAGTGGCCTAAGGTTGGACATATTGACGCACAGTCGTAAGTGGCAAGGCCGGCTGATCAGGGCCTGAGGAGCAGAAGTGGGAGCTCTGTGCTGTGGTGGCCACATGTGGATGGGCCCATGGGAGCAGGCACACTGTAGGAGGACCTTGGTGTTGCACATTAACGCCCACCTCACAGTGTCTAGAGCAGAGGAAGTGTGACATAAGCAGGTGGACAAGGGGATTCCTCCAAGAGGTGTCCACCAGTGTCTGTCCTCAGCCAGTGCAGGGTTTGCACAAGGGGCTCATGAAGAGTAGCCATGGTGGCAGAGAAGGAGGCTGTGCATATCCCAACAGCCTGGACTTCCTCCCACCGAGACTGATCCAGCTACTGCCATTGCTGAACATCCCACCGGCCGGCAACATGGACTATGCTGAGCCCCAGATATGCCACCACCCCTCAGAGAGCCCCAAACAACTACCTGGTGGCAAATCGATTACCCCTTCTGTTCTGCAAATTCCAATAGTTCACTCTGACTGGGGCTGTCACATATTCCAGGGATGGTTCAGCATTTCCTGTCAGCCCCACTCTTGGAGGACTCACGTTATCTGATTTACTGACTTGGGATCCTGCACAACGTTACCTCGGACCAAGAGGCCCACTTAATAGCAAGGGAGGTATAGAGAGCAATGACCACATGATCATCAGATCCATGTTCCTCCAAGATTTTGCACCAACTGGAAGCTTTTGGCCTGGGGAATATGGAAAGAGCCTCCTGAAATTGCAGCTAAATTGTCAGCTTAGAGATACATTGTACCAGGTTGGGCACTGCTCTTCCGGCTGGCACAGGCCTTCAAGCAGAGGTGCAGAATGACTGGATACACAAGCCTTGGAGCCAGCAGCGGTCCCCGCTGCTGGAATGACCCTGCTCATCATCTTTCCTAGTGACCTGCACAGGGGATTGGTACTTCCCACCACCACAATTTTAGGTTCTGTGGGTCTCCTGAGGGTCTAGAGGGCCTCGTTGCCAGAGGGGAAGAGATCTTCCACTGGAGACCCAGAAGGAGTCCTGATGGACTTACAGCAACAGGTGCCACCTGGTAATTTGGAGTTCCCTGTGCCAGGAGACAATGGACACCAGAATGGGTTACCACTGTGTAAGGAAATTGACCCTAATTGCCATGTAGAGAGAAGAACCAGGAGAACCATACTTGAATTGGGGACCCATTGTGGCACCTCGGGGTGCTCCCATGCCCGATTTGAATCCTAACTAGACAGCACTACAGCCATAACCTGGTAAGTGTGTGGTAACCAGGGGCTCAACCTCCAAGAGATGGAGGTGATCCCGCTGGGCACACCACCCAGCCAGCAGTGCTGGCCAAGCGTGAGGGGAGTTTAGGACACATGGTAGCAGTATATATAGTTTCCTGGGGAGCCCATAGCAAACTACCACAGACTGGACAGCTTAAACACCAAAATGTCTCACAGCCCTGGAAGCCAGATGTCCAAACTCAAGGGATTTAAGTAGGGTGAGCTCTTTCTGAGGGCCATGAGGGAGAAACTGTTCCAAGCTGCTCTCCTTAGCTTGTCAATTGCCGTCTTCTCTCTATGTCTTCACATCGTCTTCCACTTACCCACATCTGTCCCTCTGTCCAAGTTGCCCCCTTTTACAACGACACCAGCCATATTGGGTTAGGGCCAATCTAACAGCTTCATTTTAGCTTGAGCACCTCTGTAAAGACCCCGTCTCCAAACACAGTCACAGTCTGAGATATTAAGGACTAGGATACAATATGTGAATTTGTAGCAGGGGATGAGGGTGCTGGGGGGAGGGGAACACAATGCAGCCTATAACATGGAGGGAGATATTGAATATCATTTTAGGCCTCAGGACCAACTACAGCTATGGATCTGAAGCTCATCCCATTGACCCTCCCTGGCAAGATCTCCCTTGGATAATGTCACCAACCATGCTCCTGAAGAAGCCAGGACAAGATAATGTAAATTTACTATGAGAAGCAAGCAGCCCTGAGAAATACAAGGGCTGGGCTTAGGAGGCACCGTGGGAGTTCCTGTTGGGTCATGAGGACTCTTTTCACCATCGTGCGCTCCTGGCTGCAGCTGGCACCACACGTCTCTAGAGATCTGCCCCTGGGCTACTGAGCTTGCTGTGGGTGGAGAGCTGGGCATATCTGAACTTTGTAGACCCTCAGAACAGCCTGAAGACAATGACTGTTGTATACAATGGTAAAATAAAATCATAATAATAGCAACAATATTAATTGGCTTAAAGTGGGTGTCTTCTCTGCTTAATCACTGGACATCTATGGTTGTATGTTGCAGAACATCTGAACTAATTTGGGGAAATGATCTGAGCCATTTCTAGAGAAAAGCTGCTCAAGACTTGTACCCAGGGTGCCATTTCTGGGCAGGTGGCAGCTGAGGAAGACAAGATTCCTATGGAGCCGTTGAAGCAAAGCTCCCTGGAGTCATCTGCTTGCTTTCAGGAGAGGGTGTGTCTATCAGTTTGTATTGCTGGGGTAATAAATGACCACACACTTAGTGGCTTAAAACAACACAACTGAGTATTTTAACAGATCTGTAGGTTAGAAGTCCTTCATGGATCTCACTAGGCTAACATTCAAGGTATTCACAGGGCTTTCCTTCTGGAGGCTCCAGGGGAAATGCCGTGCCTTTTGCAGCTTCTAGAGACCACTCACACACCTAGAATCATAGCCTCCTTCTTCCATGTTCACAACCAAGAAAATCGTATTTCTCTAGTCCTGCTTTTGTCTCCCACTGACCACAAATTTTAGGGAATCAAGGGATTAGCTTCTGCCTCTCCAGGTAATCCAGGATAATCTACCCATCTCGAGGTCCTTTTTTTTTTTTTTTTAAGATTTTATTTATTTATTCATGAGAGATGCACAGAGAGAGGGAGAGGCACAGACAGAGGGAGAAGCAGGCTCCCTATGGGAGCCCAATGCAGGACTCAATCCCAGGACCCCGGGATCATGACCTGAGCTGAAGGCAGACACTCAACCCCTGAGCCACCCAAGTGTCCCCCCATCTCAAGGTCCTTAACCACATCAGCAAAATCTCTTTTTCTTGTAAAGCAAATATTCAGAGGTTCCAGAAATTAGGATGTGGGTATCTCTGGGGGGCATTGTTTTTCCTACCACAGCACAAAACACAAAAGGTCTGTACATAGGAAGCAGTGTGCATCATGTTTAAGCAACCACGGTTAAGCATGGGCTGTGACCCTGGGTAAGTGTCTCTCTTCTATACAGCTCCAGGTTTCTCAGCTGTAAAATGGGGGAAATATTATTTGCCTTAGGGTTTTTTTGTAAGAGTTGAAATAGGTGGCACATGTATATCTCCTAACCCAGAGCCTAGCATGTAAAAAGTTCCAATTCATGTCAGTCATTATCATAATCATTACTGTGGTGGAATGGAGACATCCTCCTATGATGGGCTTTTGCCTACCTGACATTTTTTTTTTTAAGTCCCACCTGAAATTTCAGGTTCATGGGGTTCCAGGCAGGGCTGAGATTCCTCAACTGAAAAATGGGGTCATTTTTTCTTCTTTAGAAAATTGTTGTGAGAATTTAGTTAATCATTAATCATGTATATTAAAAATACTCTCATGCCACACACTGACCTGGGGCCTGGACTGTAGCAATAGCAAACTGGCTTGAGCCCCTGCGACTGGCACATTGATAATAAGTGGGAGCAGACAGCAGGGCAGCATGCATGGGCACGGATGCTCAGGCTACAGACTGGGAAAGATGGACCACGAGGCTTGGCCAGGCAGAATGTGCTAGCACTGAAGACTTCATCTAAGATTTGGCTGTTGTAGTTCAAAGTGACATCAGAGTCAACTAAGGTGGCTAATTTACTCCTCCAATACCTGTTTAAATGATTCTAAATGTCAAAATCTTTCTTTTAAAATAGCCAGCATGGGTTTTATTTCCCAGCCTGGATCCTGATACAGTACTAGTCATGTTCTTCAGAAACAGACACTCCAAGATAGATTCTGGGGTTAATCTGGTCATGTCCCAGGCCTGGAGCACAGTGATAAGCTCCTTGACAGTGGAAAATATGGTCCTAGCAAACTATACCATGCTGGGCGTCACCATTCCGACCTGCAGTTGCTTTGAGTGGAGCCCTACTAAAGCCAGAGCCCAGGTGACTGCTGCCCTTAACTGCAGTAAGGATGGCTTCAAGGACTGTGGGACTGGATGACTCTTCGACTCTTCTTATTACACCAGACACCATACAGAAAGAAAATGACAAACTTATGGTTGAAACTTCAGCTCAAGTCACAGTCAGAAAACCAGAAACTTTTGTCATTTTCTGTGCTATAGCCATAGAGTTACCTTTGCCTACAGTCAGAGACTGTGTGAATATTCCAGAATTACAATGTCAGTTGAATTCAAAGACTTGACAGGTACCCAAGTGAGCATGGAAGGCAGTATGGCCCTGAGGTTTGGAATGCAATATATCAGTAGATTCAGATGAAGCTGAGAATCGTGAACCATAAGTCTGTCTGAATCTGGGTCTGTTCCCAGCTCATGGAATGGGCCTGCTCTCTTGTGTCTAAGGAGACTTGCCTTCTCTTGCTTAAAGACCTGGTGCTTGGCCTCCTATAGACCAGGTCTGACAGTGGGAAATGTCACTGTAGAGATGATCCATGAAGTGTCCTTGGTAATGGTGGGATTCCACAGTGACAGAAATCAAATGGCAGTACTTAACTACCAAAGACAAGAGAGAGTATTTATTATAATGAGCAGTAAGATAGAGGTAACCAGAATGCTTTGAACCACATGACTTTTGACAGTGGTTAATGGAACCCTAGAGAATGAAATTACTAGCAGCCAAATTTCCAGACTGAAGCCAGTTTGCAGACCCAGAGTCTCCTTCATTAAAAGGGAGACCTAGCATCCAGAGAAGAGACCCTGCAATATTGGCACAAATACATGCTGTAAATCTCCCTTAAATTCTTCCTTATTGGACTTTTTGGCTGTTTACTAGGGTCATGTATATGGTGGATAAAGGGAAATGTGGACCTTTTGGAGATTTCTGGACACTGGCTCTGAAGTGACATTAATTCTTAGGACACGGTATAACAATTTTTATTTTTATTTTTTTTAAAGATTTTATTTATTTATTCATGAGACACACAGAGAGAGGCAGAAACACAGGCAGAGGGAGAAGCAGGCTCCACGTGGGGACCCCAATGAGGGAACTCCAGGATCATGCCCTGAACCAAAGGCAGATGCTCAACCACTGAGCCACCCAGGCATCCCAACAATTTTTAGAAAATCAAAAATGCCACTGTATTCTACCAGTTAAAGTGGAGGCTTGTGGTGGTCAGACAAATGGAGTTCAGGCCCAAATCTGACTCAGAGTGGGCCTAACAGGCTTGTAGACCTACCACATAGTTATTCCCCCAGTCCAGAATAGATCATTGGAATAGACAGACGTGGCCCCTTGTGGAGTCCCCAGATCGGCTCCCTGGACCCATGGGATGAGGGCCATTGTAGGAGGAAGGGGTAAAGAACTAGTCTTCCCTGCTGGGATAACAAATCAGAAGTAGGATTGCATCCTGAGAAGCTGCAGAGATCATGATCACCATCAGAGACAGGAAGGGGCAGAGTGAGAGGTCTGTCACAGCCCCGTCTGATTTGCCTCTTTAGCCTGTGTCAATGGCATATGGATCTTGGAAAATGACAAGGGATTGCCATAAATCGAATCTGGTGGTGACTCCCAACTGCAGCTGCTATTCCAGAGGTGGTCTGGAAATATTTCAGATGTGTGTTCTGATGGGTGCAAAACATAGTGCCTGGCACCTGGTATGTTTTCTGCTATCTGGCTGTTTCTTTCCTCTTCCCCCCACCCCACTTCCTCAAGTGAACCTAAACTGGTTAACATTTTAGGTTCTAACTGAGCATGTGACTGAGTTGACATGATCCTACGATCATATGTGGCTGATGAAACTTCATCCAGGCAAAGTACAGGAGGGTAAACAGTGGGATGCATGGGAAAGCTCCTTGCTTGCCCCTCCAGATGCACTCTTACCCTTCCTCCCCTGCTCTATGCCCAGGAACCTGACCTCTGTAGACTGTGTCTATGGGGTCCCTGGTCTCCTAGCTTCCAGTGGGCTTGCTCAATGGGAGATACTGGCAGGGCACTGGAGGAAGTAAAAAGGGTGATGGTGGATCTCCCCCACCTCTTTTCTTTCCAGAACTCCATGAACTGGCCATGTTCTTCTAGCAAAGACCACAGTACCTCACAGGCCTTTCCCACAACTGCAGATCTTACTGGATTTCCATAATGGATCCCTCAACTTGCTCCTAGGGTACTAACAGCTTCCCAGTGCTGCCAGCCCCAGAGTGCTACATTGTGGATTTCTCTTAATCTTGCTCCACCTTTGTAGGAAGTCCTTGCCCTAAACTCTTCTCATTTATTTCTTCTGAAGGAACCATCTGTTTCCTACTGGGACCCTAACCCATTTAAGGACAAGGATTAATTCATTCATGTAATATTTACCAAGTAGTTACCATGTAATTAGTGTTAGGCATTGGGGAAACCATTGAAATGAAACCAGACACACTCTTTGCCCTCTCAGAGCTTTCTGGGAGAGATGGGCATTAGTCCAACAATCACACAAACAAAGGAAAAAATCACAAATTAAACAGAGGGAAGGATGAGCACTTGGCAAAATCTCATAGTGGGAGAAGGTAGTGTTTTTCCCTTTAGGTTTGAGTCAACATTCCAGGTAGTGGGAACAGCATGTGCAAAGGCTTCAGAACTGGCAGGAGCATAGCTTGTTTGAGGAATTTAAGAAAGGCTTATATAGAGCAGGCTGGAGGGACAGGAGGGTATGTGCTGCTGACAAGCCAGGCCTATTAGGCCTCACCAAAGTCTTTACCCAAATGAAGAACCAGTAAAGCCATCAGAGCATGCAATATACAGCCTTTGAGACAGCCTGGAGATCCACACCTCTTGAGATTCATGCCCAATATTCCTCTCACTTTGAGTGCAGGTGGACTCATCGGCTTGTTTCTAATGTACAGAACACAGAAGAAGTGATAGGAGGCCACGTCTGGGACTGAATTACAAAAAAGATTGGGGTTCCATTTTGGATGCCTTCTCTTGTTCTCTCTGTCTCTGTTCACCAGTTGCCACGGATGGGCTATGTGGTGAGGAGCCCAGGTGAGGTCATTTCCAACATCCACATGTGTGTACCTGCAAACAGATTCCCCAGCCCCAGCTGAACCTTCAAGTAACTGTAACTTATCTACAGCGTCTCTAGAGACTGCGACCCGGGACACTCAGCTAAGCCATGCCCAGATTCCTGATTCATAGAAACAGAGGGTAATAAATATTTGTTGTTTTATAGGGGCAAATTTTGGGGTAGTTTGTTATATAGCAAAAGGTCATTAATATAGAGCATATTTCATTCATTCAGCAAATACAGAGGAACTATAGACCAGGCATGCTATAAGTGCTGACATGATACATTTTATAAATTTTATACAATTTTTGAGTAGGTAACAATGTAACATGGTTTGAAATTACAAAGTAACAATAGGTGACTTAAAGAAAAAAGTCTCTCCTGCAGATACCCAGCTTCTTCACCATGGCTTACTTAATGTTAACAGTTTCTGGTGTACTCTTCCAGAAAGATTTTATGCACGTACAAAGGTATGGTTAATCCTTGAACAACATGGGTTTGAACTGAATGCATCCACTTAAATGTGGATTTCTATAGTACAGTACTGTAAATGTATTTTTCTCCTGATTGTCTCAATAACATTTCCTTTCCTCTAGCTTACTTTATTGTAAAAAAAAATACAGCATATACTACATACAACATATGAAATATGTGCTAATTGACTGTGCTATTGGTAAGGCTTCTGGTCAATAGTAGACTACTGGCAGTTAAGTTTTTAAGGGGTCAAAAGTTATACACAGCTTTCGACTCCATGAGAAGGAAGGAGGTAGGAAGGTGGCACCCAAACCCTGGCATTGTTCAAGCGTCAAATGTACATTGGTTCATAACATCATTATGCAACTTGTTTTTTATTTTATTTCCACAAAACCATATATCTTAAGGAACATTCTATGTATGTACATAGAGAATTGCCTCATTGCATTTCACAGCCATATAGAATTCCATTATATAAATGCACCCCTTTACCTGTCCCCTATTGATAAACCCTTTGGTAATTTCCAATCATTTGCTATTATGAACAATGGATGGTGCAACAAATAATCACCACAATATAATATTTTCCCCTATAGGGTGAATTTGTAAAAATGTATCCAAAAGTATGCAAATGCATAACTTTGATAAATATTGCCAAACTACCATGGCAGTGGTACACCTGGATGGAAGCTTCCTAATGTACTTGGCCATCAGTGACAGTAGCTTCTGTTTCCCCACAATTGTCAACAGTGTTATCAAATGTTTTGGTCTTTGCCCATCTGATCAGTGGGAAATAGTATCTCAGTAAGGCTTGAAGTTAGCCTTCCTGTATTCTGTGTGAGGCTGAGACTCATTTGACATGTTCAGTAGCTGCTGCATATTACAGGTGTGTTGTAATAATAATAATAATAATAATGAAGGAAACAAAAAAACACTCAGGCTGCCAGAGTGTAGAAGGACTGTGGGACCAGAGCGGATGCAAGAAGCCCAGACAAAGGAGAAGGGAGTGCAGCAGAAGGATCCTGAGCTCTTTGAAAGCCTAAATAAAGAGGCCTTTGTAAGCAGTGTGTGTGTGTGTGTGTGTGTGTGTGCGTGTGTGTATGGGCACATGCGCACTTCGGGAGCTGGAGGCTTGGGGAGAGGCAGTGCCAGGATTTATACTCAGTCTCTGGCTTGTGCAACTTGAACAAAGATGGTGCCCTTCACCGAGATGGGCAATACTGAAGGAGCGCCAGATTTGTTGGGGAAGATCAATTTTGTTTTCCACTGTTGCTATGAGAACCACTAACTTTGTGCCTTTACTAAATGCTGTGTGTTAGTTACTCCTACACCAAAGCGGAGTTTTAAATTTCAACACATATCTTGCATTTAACATATTTAAAATACTAACCAAGCTAGTAAGTCACACGTGCAAAGAATCAGTCCGTCCGTACGATGTTAATGATTTCTCTGGTCTTTTACCATGTGTGGAGGAATCAGGGCAGGAGAAAGTGGAGGAGGCTGGGAATCACCTGGAGCTGTGCTCAGAGCCCTATGTAGCTACTTCAATATAAACTCAAGCAAATGGGGCACCTGGGTGGCTCAGTCAGTTAAGTGTCTGCCTTTGGCTCAGGTCATGATCCCAGAATCTTGGGATCCAGCCCAGCATAGGGCTTGCTGCTCAGTGGGGAGTCTGCTTCTCCCTCTGCCTGCTGCTCCCTCTGCTTGTATTCTAAAATCTTTTTTAAAAATAAACTCAGGTAAGTAAGGCAGGTGAACGGGGCTCCCTGAAATTGGTTTTCTCCAACTGTGACCTGTGAAGCCAGGAGATGTCTCTGAAGTTAGTTCTTCAACTTTTCACTTCTGAGGAGCCTTCTGATCCGGGGTGTGTAATTTAATGTTCTCCAGGTGTCTGAGTTAGATCCCATCTCGTCCCTAAATGTGTTATTCCAGGTGGAGGAGAGATTAACTACCAAAAAAAAAAAAGTATTGTGTACAATTACATATGTACATATCTTCTTGGAAGAGAAAAAAAAAAACCTATCACCTAAAATACCAACTACACTAGACAGATGATATTGTGATAACCCACATCACTGTTAACCCCATAACCCCACCCTTCTCCTAACCCTCCAGCTCAGACCCCTAGCTGGAAATATTGTCCCCAAGCCACCAAAATCAGAGAATACATCAGTCAAATTCCTGGCTTTTCTACTGCCGAAGCCAAGGTCTAGATATAAGAGAGAAAGAATAATTCCCTGCTCTTCTGTCTGGGACAATGATTCTCAGACTGTGGTCTCCCAAGCAGCAGCATTAGCATCCCCTGACACCTGGTTAAAAATGAAAATTCTCAGGCTTC
Source organism: Vulpes lagopus (assembly GCF_018345385.1). NCBI lineage: Eukaryota > Metazoa > Chordata > Mammalia > Carnivora > Canidae > Vulpes > Vulpes lagopus. Next base: position 98,300,864 of record NC_054827.1, on the reverse strand, counting down.
ACCCCAGACCCACAAAATCAGAAGTTCTCACATGTGGAGCTCAGAAATCTTTAACACCCCCAGGTGATTGTGGTGTCACAGAAAAGTTTGGGAACTGTAAGATGAGAGAGTTCCAGGTCACAGCGTGGAAGAATAGATTAAAGATAGCAGAGGAGCTACCTGAGCAGTGGAGCGTAAGGCAGCAGCCACATAAAACTCCTTGGGGACCAGCCAAACATGTCCCCACTAGGCCTGGAGGCTGGTGGATACAGATGGTACCCACCTAACTAGGTACTCTGACCCATGACACATTGAACTGAGACTTGGTCAGAAATCCAGGGCCCAGGGGGAATAGCAGACACCTCATTAGATACCAGCAGGGAGGGCTAAGTAGGCACAAGGGAAGACACCACCCACACTATTGCCAGCATGAGACCGAGGACCCCTAATGAGGCCCAGATGTTGCTCTGCCGCTGCCACCTCCAACCCCGTCTGGTGCCAGACTGCGCTAGACACAAGTGTCCACTATCAAGAGAGCAGCTTGACTACATGCTAAAATTTCTTCCTTCTACATAACATCTTTAGACATGGTAGAAAATATATGTAAAATCAGAGTAATAAATTCAGAGCTAAGACTGAAGTCAAAAAAGGGAACTTCCTTGGATTCAAAATGGTAAAGCTTTTCTTAAAAAAAAAAATGGAAAAGAAAGGAAATGTGTATGGAAAACAGAAGAGGCTGTAGCCATCTGTAGCCTGGAGGCCAGGACCGGTTCTGGCTGCATGGAGATGCCTCCAGCTGGCTGCCTGCAGGGAGCAGTTCACAGCTCAGAACACACTAGGGAGAATTTTCTCAGACAAGATAAGAACCAAATATTAAAAAACCCAAGGAAGTTTTATGCCACAGATGCAAAACAATACAATTAATGGAAGAACCAAGGGTATAGTGATAGTAGAGCATCTGAAAAAAAAAAAGAAAAACCCAAACCTTTAAAATACATATACCTTTGAGAGATAAAGGAAGAACTCATTAACTCATTCAAGAACCAATTTTGATTGTTGGAATTTAAAAAAAAAAAAGCAATTAAATACGGAGGCTGAACAGTCAAGGTGCTGAAGAGAACTTGAAAAGTATCATGCACGTGTGTGCGTGCATATGCATCACACACACACACACACACACACACACACACACACACACACACACACATATGGACCCACACAGTGAATCTTTGACACATCAAGGATAAAGAAAAAAGAGGAAAGCCTCTAGAGAGAAAAAGTAGATTATAAGCTAGTTATAGGGAAATAAAAATCAGGCAACATCAGATTTCTTATTAGCAATCTTTGATACACAAAGACAATGAATAAGAGTTTCAAAGTGCTGAAGGAAAATATTTATATAACTTCAAGCCCAGAATTCCAAACCCAGAAAATTATCTTTCACGAGTGAGAATGAAACAGACTTTCAGGCACTCTTAGAACTTTTCACCTGGGTGTCTTTGCTCAAAGAACTACTAAAGGATGATACATGAAGAAAAATGAACCCAGGAGGAAGTAATAGAACTCCAGAAGTATTAGTGAGCATATAAGCCAGTAAAACACTTGAATACATTTATAGAAATTTTGATTTGTTGGAATTGGGGGAGTGTCTTTGAACAGCAGACTGGGAGTAAAATTCGTTGGGCAGGAATAGCAGACTCTCTCCTAGCTACTTGAAGTAGAAAAGGAACCTATTAAATGACACTGAATAAATCACAGAATCTGCAAGAGGGCCAGAAACTCATGGCAGGAACTAGGTGGCAGATACAGTGCTCAGATTATACTGTGGAACACCATAGGAGAATTTCCTGCCATGCCTGTTGCCACCTCTACTAGTCATAGGCAAGTCACTCTTCATAGTTCATACTACAACCACTGCAGCCTTTGGAAAACTAAATGTCTACCACTGAGGCCATAATGGATTCTTCATGACACTTCTTGATCTCTCTCCCTTGAATAAAATCTTACTGAGTCTGACCAATTGCTTGCTTGTACTCCTTATGCTAGGGAGGCTGAGATGTGAGTTTTTTGTTCCTGCTTTGGGGAGAGATGGACTCAAAAGATAAGGAGTTCCTTCAAACTTAGAAAACTGTGAAGATGTTGAATAGCCCCAAAAAGCAGACAATTTTCTGCTATGGGCAGGAAAAGAATGCCAAAAAGAAAGGAAGGAAGGAAGGAAGGAAGGAAGGAAGGAAGGAAGGAAGGAAGGAAGGAAAGAAGGGAGGTAAGAAGGCAGGCAAAGTATAGTATATACAAAACAGAAAATAAGATGTTAGGAAAGAGTCCAAACATGTCTTTAATCACAGTAAAAATAAATGGGTTAAATTCACCAATTACAAGACAAACACTCTCACACTGAATATTTTTAAAAATATATTTATATACTAATTTAACAACAGAATATATTTGTACAATCATTATATACTTGGCAGGAAGTTGATGATCCACTCAACCTGGGTAAGTTGAAAAGAGTTTATAAATACTAGTTATTTGAAACAAACAATAAAGTAAGCCTTTTGCAAGTATGATAAGAAAAATCAACATTAGGGCCAATGAGGGATGAGAGACTATGGCTGCAGAGATACTTTTCAAAATCATAATACATAGGGGCACCTGGGTGGCTCAGTGGTTGAGCGTCTGCCTTCAGCTCAGAATGTGATCCCAGGGTTCTGGAATTGAGTCCCACCTTGGGCTCCCCACAGGGAGCCTGCTTCTCCCTCTGCTCATGTCTCTGCCTCTCTTTCTTTGTCTCTCATGAATAAATAAATAAAATCTTTTTTAAAAATCATAATATATAAAAGGTATATTGCTGGTTTTAAGAGGACAGAATTAAGATTTATCTGCCTCCTTCTATTAAAAATCACTCTGAAAAATTAAAACACCAAGAAACAGAAATATGAAATCTATTTCAACTAAAGGAGACATCTCCAATCCTCAACTACAGTATAGGAATATATATGCATAAATATATCTATATCATATATCTATGCATCATATTTATCTGAATCTACATATTAAATTTTTCAAATTAAATAATGATTGTAAGATTGGACTTAAAGAAATAAAAGCAAATGTAGTTACTTTCTGCTTATAAAAGATATGTTAAAAATGTAGATGCAGAAAAATTGGGCTTTTTTTTTTTTTTTTTTTTTTTTTGCATTTCAGTAACTTTATTGAAAGGTATAGCCCTTAGTACCAAAACATAACGGTAGTTGGTTAGGCTACCTCTGCCAACTCAGAATTAACACTGATGTCAAATTATTGAAATATGTCAGCTTTTTGGGAAAACTGAAGTTATCCATAGTCTTTCTTGGTCAGCCCAATTTTTCTGCATCTACATTTTTAACATATCTTTTATAAGCAGAAAGTAACTACATTTGCTTTTATTTCTTTAAGTCCAATCTTACAATCATTATTTGGGCTGACCAAGAAAGACTAAGTGAAAACAGGTGTAACTATATTAATATCAAAATAAGCCTTAATGAAAGAACGCTATTTGAGATAAAGACAGTATTTCATAATGGTAAAGGGGTAAAGTTACTAGTAAGAAATGGTAATTCTAAATTTGTTTATAACTAATTACATGGCTTTTACGACACACAGGTAAACCTTAACAAAATTAAGAGAAGTAAATTAATGATAATTGTAGGGAATTTTAATATATCTCTCAGTAATTGATAAAACTGACAAAAACATCAGTAAAGTAATAGAATCTTTGAACAATACATGTAGCAAACTTGATCTAAATAAAATATGTGGTACACATTGAACATGCGGAACACACATTCCTTTCAAGTACACATGCAACATTTATAAAAATTAATCACATCCTACCTAAGCGAATAATGACAAATTCCAAAGAGTTTTAATCATATAAATATTATTTAGTCACAGAATTACATGTTTAGAAATTAAGCAAATAGTTTTTAATAACTTATCTGTCATAAGATGCAAAATACATTGTAAAATATTTTGTTAATGAGAATACAACACATTATAATTTGTGAGATGCAGCTAAAGCTATAGCCAGAGTGAATTTTTTAGTCGTAAATGGATATGTTAGAAAAAAATAAAAGCCTGAAAATCAGATAAAAATCAAAGAAAATAAAAGAGAATTAACATGAACATATTAGTTAAATTAATGACATAGAAAACACAGTATGGTAAAAAGGTTTTATAAAAGGTCAAGGTTTGCTTTTTTGAAAACACTGGTAAAATTGATTACTCCTAGCAAGACTGATCAAGAAAAAGAAGATACACGTTTCTAATATGAAGAATGAAAAGGAGCACATCACTGGCAGACATTATAGGCATTAAAAACATAAATGGGTATTATAAAGAAATTTGAAATTTTGATAAAATGAACAGATTCATTTGAAAAACACAACTTACCCAAATGAAGAGTCATACTTACATGAGAAATTGGATCTATAATTAAATCTGTATAAGATTCAATTCAATTATGTAAGTCTTGAGGTAGACATAATCTTGAGGTAGACAAAATTCTTAAGAAGGATACAAAAAGTACTATAAGTTAAGGAAGCAACAGATAAATTTTGTAATTTAAAAATTAAAAACTTCTGGAGATCCCTGGGTGACTCAGCCTGCCTTTGGCCCAGGGCATGATCCTGGAGTCCCAGGATCGAGTCCCACATTGGGCTCCCTGCATGGTGCCTGCCTTTCCCTCTGCCTATGTCTCTGCCTCTCTGTCTCTCTGTGTCTCTCATGAATAAATAAATAAAATCTTAAAAAAATTAAAAACTTCTGTTTATCAAAAATAATCATTAAAGAAGTGAAATGGCAAGACACAGCCTGGGAAAAGATCATAGATCTATGTACTTATAGAAACAGATATATCTCCTAGCAAAAAATTATATCCAGATTATATAAAGATACAAGGAATTCCTAAAATTCAATGAGAAAAAGGCAGATACCCAATAGAAAGCCTGGATAAAGACTTGAACAAATACATCACAAAAACAATATCCAAATAATTTTTTTAAATGTGAAAGATGTATTTCCAATTTCATTAAAAATAAATAAAATATACCTTAAAACCACAATGACACACTCACTTATTTGAACAGCTAAAATGTGAAAGATGAACAATACTGACTGTTAGCCAGGATGTGAATCACAGGTAAGTGCCATATACTACTGGCAGGATTTTGAGCTTGTACAGGCTTTTTTGAAAATTGTCATTACCTACTAAAACTGAAGGATTACATAACCCATTACATAAAACCAAAGATATATATAAGAATGTTTATGGGGGGCTGCCTGGGTGGCTCAGTCAGTTAAGCATCTGCCTTTGGCTCCAGTCGTGATCCCATACTCCTGGGTTTGAACCTGGATTTTGGCTCCCTGCTCTGTGGGGAGCCTGTTTTTCCCTCTCCCTCTGCCTCTCCCCCTGGTGGTTCTCTCTCTTTCTTTCTCTCAAATGAATAAATAAAATCTTAAGAAAAAGATTGTTTATAGTAGTACTATTTACAATAGACATTATCTGAAAACAATCTAAATGTCCATCAGTGGTAGCACTAATAAATACATTTTGATATATGTATACAATGAAAGCAATGAAAACAAACTAAAGCTTCCTACAATTACGTGGATGAACCCCATGAGTATATTTATGACCAAAAGAAGCCAGAGCCAAATTAATACCTCTTGTATAATTACAGTCATATAAAGGTAAAAATTAGGAAAACTATCTAATTAGCAGCTAAGGTATTGGTTACCTCTGCAGTGGAGAAAGGGAAAAAAGATTGGGAAAGGATATGAAAGGGACTGCTGGGTGTTTATAAAGTTCTTTTTTTTTTTTTTTAATCTGAATGATGGTTACAAAGCAAGTTCACTGTGTCAAGTTCCTCAAAGAATAAATTTATGATTTATACATGTTTCTTTACACATATATTTTGATCCTATAAAGTGACAGATTAGGTTTTATTCCAGAAATTTAAGGATAATTTAACATTACAAAGTTGTAGTAAAAGATAAAAACCATGTGAGCCATTGAGTTGATAGCTCCCCTCCCAATACTCCAAATAAAATCAATAGGCTTTCATACCTGTTCATCCACTAAGAATAAAAGTGAAATTTATAACCTGGTTAGGGCATCATGAAAGATACTACTTGTTGCTTACCTGTTATCCTTTATCCCTTTCTTCCTTATTAATGGAAGAGGTAGCAACATGCCCAGTTATAATACTCACTGCTTGCAGCCAAGGATTGTGACTTAACTCAGTTGCAGCCAAAAAAATGAAAATGGAAGTGTAAACCTGAAACTTTTGAGAAATCTATGTTTTTCAGATAAAAGGAGATAGACTTAGCCTTTTGCTCTTCCCACTCTTCCTGCCTGAAATGCAATCCAAGGCCTGGAAGAATAGCAGCCATATTGTGACTGTAAGAACAAAAGCCACACAGTAAAGATGATGTTGCGAACTTGGAAAGAGACCTAGACTGTCTTTCTCTCACATTTGAGGTGACAAAAATGAAACCTATGTTTCTTTAAGTCATTGAATCAGTTTTCCTTTTTATGCAGCTAAATGCGGTCCTAACTGATGTATTTACCAAAAATCTATATCAAGCATCATGTTTAATAAACAATAAAGGCCTTAAATCTAGTAATAATACAATGATGCCTCTTTCACTGCTGTTAAGCAACACTGTGTAACTATTCTATGTGATAAAGTCAGACAATAATACATAATATATAAATGTTAGAAAGGAAGCTGAATAACAATTATTATTTGCAGAAGTATGATTGCCTCCCCAGTAATCCTAGGAAAACCAACTAAAAAACTATTAACCTATTAAAATAATTCAGCAAGGTGATCAGATACAATACCAAACCTATGAAAATCAAAAGTGTTCATCTACATCTATATATCTAGCTTTATACTACATCTATAATTCATCAACAAACTAAAAAGGAAAGATGGTGATATTAATAATAGAGTATAACATTTAATTGAAGGGCATAAGAGAATGACTGAGGGCAGCCCGGGTGGCTCAGAGGTTTTGTGCTGCCTTCAGCCCAGGGCCTGATCCTGGAGACCCAGGATCGAGTCCCAAGTCAGGTCCCTGCATGGAGCCTGCTTCTCCCTCTGCCTGTGTCTCTGCCTCTCTGTCTCTCTGTTTCTCATGAGTAAATAAATAAAATCTTTTAAAAAAAAAAAAAAAAAAAGAGAGAATGAGTAGCCAAAGCAATCTTGAGAAATAAGAACAAAACTGGAGATATCACAAACCAGGCTTCAAGACATACTACAAAACTGTAGTGATTAAAACTATGTAGTACTGGCACCAAAAAAAATCAATGGAACAGGATAGAGACCCCAGAAATAAGCCACACTTATATGGTCAATTAATCTATGACAAAGGAGACAAGAATATACAATAAGGAAGAGACAGTCTCTTCAATAATTGGTGCTGGGAAAGCTGAACAGCTACATGTAAAAGAATGAAACTGGACCACTTTCTAATACCATACACAAAAATAAACTCAAACTGAATTAAAAAGATCTAAACATGAGACATGAAACCATTAACATCCTAGAGAAGAACACAGGCAATGATTTCTCTGATATAGCCATAGAAACACTTTTCTAGATATGTCTCCTAAGGCAAGGAAAACAAAAGCACAAATAAACTTTTGGGGCTGCTTCAAAATAAAAGACCCCTGCACAGTGAAGGAAACTACCAACAAAACAAAAAGGCAACCTACTGAACAGCAGAATATATTTGCAAATGATGTATCTGATAAGGGGTTGATATCCAAAATAAATAAGGAACTTTTACAACTCAACACACACACACACACACAAAACAAAGCCAAACAATCAATTAAAAAATAGATAGAGAACCTGATTAGGCATTTTTTCCAAAGAAGACATACAGATGGTCAACAGACAGACAAAAAGAGGCTCAACATCACTAATCATCAGGGAAATATAAATCAAAACTACAATGAGATATCACCTTATCGCAGTTAGAATGGTTAAAATCAAAATCATGTGAAATAATGATGAGGTGAGGAGGTGGAGAAAAAGAAACTCTTTGGGTGGGAATGTAAATGTTACAACCACTGTGGAAAACAGTATGGAGGTTCCTCAAAAAATTAAAAATAAAAATACCATATGATACAGTAATTCCACTATTGGGTATTTACTCAAAGAGAAAATGAAAACATTAATTTGAAATGATATTCACCCTATGTTTATTGCAGCGTTACTTACAATAGCCAAAACATGGATGCAAGGTAAGTGTCCATCAATAGACAAATGGATGAGGAAAATGTGATATATATAGATAATATATAGATATGTCATGGAATACTATGCAGCCATAAAAAGAATGAGACTGTGCCATTTGAGACAACATGGATAGATCTATGGATCTAGAAGGTAGTATTCTAAGTGAAATAAGTCAGACTGAGCAAGAAAAATACCCTGTGATTCCACTCATACATGGAATCTAAAAAACACACAAAAAGTAGAATCACATCTATAAATACAGAGAACAAACTGAAGATCACTAGAGAGGAGGAAGGTAAGGGAGTGAGCAAAATGGATGAAGGGCAATGGGAGATAGAGGCTTTCCATTATGGAATAAATAAGTCACAAGAATAAAAGGCACAGCCTAAGGAATACACTCAAATGATATTCTAATAGTGATGTTATGGAATAGATGGTAGCCACACTTGTGGTGAGCATAGCATAATGTATAAACTCATTAAATCACTAAGTTGTATCCTTGAGACTAATGTGATATTAAGTTTCAACTATACCAAAACATTTTTTAGAAAGACAATGAGGGGTAAGAATGACAAATAAATAGAGAGATGTACCATCTTAATGGAGGGGAAGCATACACTATGTAAACATGTCAATAACCCCCAAATCAATCTACATATTCAATGCAATCACAATTAAAATCTAATGATGTTTGCACAAAACAATTTATCTTAATCTTCAGAAGAATGAATGCGGTTTCAAGAATAGCCAAAATGATTCTGAAAAAGAATAAGAAAGTGGGAGAATTTGCCAACTTGGTGTCAGAACTTTTCACATATCTTAAATAATCAAGTAGTGCAAACTGGCTCTGGGATAGGCCATTTCAACTGAAAATAATAAAGCATCCAGGATCAGATACATGTTTATGTAGAAATTTTGTATGTGATGGAAGGGGTAGTTTAATTCAGTAGAGAGAACTGTTTGTTTAGTAAATGATGCTGGGAAAATTAGCCATCCAATTGGAAAAATATGTATAACACTGTATGTTAACTATATGGGAATTAAAAGAAAAGGAAAAATAAAATTAGCTTAAAATAAAATTAGAGAAAATAAGTCAGTAAAGATAATTTTAGATCATTAAAATAAAATATAGGAGAATGCCCTTAAATGTATTAGGGGTATCACTTAATTCAACTCGAATGAAAAGAATGCCTTCTAACACCAGATATCTAAATGGGGAAAAAAACCCAAAGGAAATGACTGCTAAATCTGACAGCAAAATCTTTAAAACTTCAGCATGACAGAAAAAAAAGGAAGAAATAACAAGTCACAAAAAGGGAGAGATTTTCAACAATCACGACTTGTCAATGATTAGTGTTCCAAATATGTTAAAAAAAAAAAAAAAAGAACTCCTACAAATCAATAAGAAAAGGGAGCCCTGCCAATAGAAAAAGTGGGAGAGTGACATGACTGGCAAATAATGCAAGAAAAATTTAAGTATTCAAAATCCTATTAAAGTTATTCAACCTTACTAGTAACTATAGAAATGCAAGTTAAAACAAAACAAAACAAAATACTGTTCCCCTTCATTAAGTTGAAAAATAATTAAGTTTGATAAGATCAAGCATTGAAAGATTTTGGATAAACAACTACTCTTATAAATGACTAGTAGCAATGTAAGGATGACCACTTTGTAGTATATGTTAAAAATAAAAATGTGAAATATTTTGAAAAAAATGTCCATTCAGGTCCTCAGCCCATCTTTTAATCAGATTGTTTATTTGGTTTTGAGTTGTATGAGTTCTTGTTTTTTTTTTTAATTTTATTTATCTATTCATGAGAGAGAGAGAGAGAGACTGAGAGAGGCAGAGACACACAGGCAGAGGGAGAAGCAGGCTCCATGCAGGGAGACAAGCTGATGTGTGACCTGATCCCAGAACTCCAGGATCACACCCCGAGCCAAAGGCAGGCGCCAAACTGCTGAGCCACCCAGGGATCCCGAGTTGTCTAAGTTCTTCATGTATTTTGGATACTAACCCCTTATTGGATATGTCACTTGCAAATATCTTCCTCCATCCAGTAGATTGTCTTTTTGTTTTGTTGGTAGTTTCCTTCACTGTGCAAAAACTTTTTATTTTTATTTATTTTTATTTTTTAAATTTTTTTAACTTTTTATTTTTATGTAGTCTTAATGGTTTATTTTAGTTTTTGTCTCCCTTACCTTAAGAGACATATCTAGAAAAATGTTTCTATAGTCAATGTCAGGGAAATGACTACCTGCGCTTCTCTTCTAGGATGTTAACAGTTTCATGTCTCACATTTAGGCCTTTGACTCAATTTGAGTTTATTTTTGTGCATGGTATTAGAAAGTGGTCCAGTTTCATTCTTTTACATGTAGCTGTTCAGCTTTCCCAGTACCAGTTATTGAAGAGACTTTTTCCCATTGTATATTCTTGACTACTTTGTCACAGATTAGTTGAACATAAAAGTGTGGGTTTATTTCATAGGGCTCTCTATTGTATGCTACATGGAATAAATTAGACTGAGAAAGACAAATGCCATAAGATTCTTCTCATAAACGGAATCTAAAAAACAAACAAAAATAAACCAACCAACCAAAACCAAAAACAAATGAACAAAAAGCAGAACCAGGCCTATAAATACAGAAAAGAGATGGTTGCCAGAAGAGGAGGGAGGGGGAAATGGGCACAATAAGTGAAGAGGATTAGAAGATACAGTTTTCCAGTTATGGGATGAATAAGTCACAGGAATAAAAGTCACAGAATATAGTCAATGATATTGTAATAGTGTTATATGGTGATAGATGGTAGCTACAATTGTGGTGAACGTAGTATAATGTATAGAGGAATTGAATCAGTATCTTGTACTTGAAAATAATGAAACATTGTGTGTCAGCTATACTCAAAAAAATTTAATGTGAAATACTATGACCAATAATGCTATCTCTAAGTGTCCATTCTAGAAAAAGACACATATTGCTAAAGAAATTTGGAAAAGATGTTCTCTGAAGCATTGTATGACACAGTGAAACACTGGTGATAACTACTTAACAGGGAAACACCTCAAATTGAATTTAAACTTAAAAAAAACTTATGATGTTAGCACAATCCTTGGAACACAGTAAATGTCTAATAAAATATATTTATTAAAACAACAGGGAAACACCAAATAAGATATGGTGAACTAGTAAGCAGAGTATGCCAAGTGCTCTTATTTACAGAGGTACATCGTGAGTACATTGGAAGAAATGAATTTTAACTGTGAGTATTCAGGAGAGGCTTCATGAGGAGATACAATTTGAGCAAATACTTGAAGGAGAGTTGGGGATTTCTATGGGCAAGAAAAATGGGGTGAAGGATATTCTAGGTAAAGAAAACAAGAGTGTAAGACACAAAGTTCAGGGAATGCATACCACTATGAGTCACCATGATAGAGACTGAATAGCTGAATGTACCCTTTCCAAGACTTTATTCCTTCTAGGGGGACCCATAGGATGCAGATGTGATCAATGAGACAAGGAAGAGGTGTGCTGCAGGTTGTGTGTTTGCTCTGTTCCTTTCCTGATAAACAGAAAGACATTGCTTATGTGTCCCCTTTCTCTGTCTTCCTGCTCTACATGCACATGGAATGTATACACAGATATCTACACCCCTACCCTTACTCCTAATCCTACACTTACCCCTACACCTAACCCTATGCCTACTCCTACCCCTATCACTAACCCTACCCCCACCCCAGCCCTAAATCTACACCCTACTCCTATGCCTACCCTTAACCCTAACCCTAATGCTACTCCTTCTAATCATAGGCTAAAAGAATCAGGGATGGTTAACCCTGACATTACGGAGCCACTCAACCAATGCCTGCAAATGTCCACTTCAAATTACATAAGAAAAATTAACTCTATTTATTTAAGCCATTGTACTTAGATTTTTTCTCCTACTTGCAGCTCAAATCATTCCCAATTGATTTAGCATAAAGTATTTTTAAAGTATGACCATCACAAAAGAGAGGCAAAAAGAACCCCCAAAATAATGATGAAAATCTCATAGTAAAATTGTTGACTGTTGGCTTCCCAAACAACCACCAAAAACTCCTGTTGATTAAACATACCTAAATCTATTAGGCTGACTGCAGTAGGGAAGAAAATCATGTTGACAGATCTTAAAAATGTCTCAAAAGTGGGAAGATCAGTGAAGGATATTGATAGAGTTTTAGGTCCTGAGCTGGATGATTTTCAGGAGGATCTTACAATTTGAGAAAGTGCATCGATGGGTAAAGTTTATTACCTGAAAGCTTTGGATCATTGGACACCATGAAGTAGGGTTCTCAGAGAGCCTTGATGAGTATGTCGTGAGTCCTGATAAGTAAACTATTTTTGTTAGTTCACTTTTGTTCGAACAAGTGTTTTCTGAAGTACTAAGTTATTTTGCTATATCCCAGTGATGTTTAGTATAGGCATAGGACAAAATTTTGACTGAATTCTCCCAGCTGAGTGCAGAGGACAATTCAACCACACTGGAGCAGGTCAAAAGGTTTTAGGAGAGACATGTTGAAGAAGATGAAAATTAAAGCACCCTTTAAAGAAACATTTAAAGCTGTTTCAACATATTGATATATGATAAAGCAATTGACAGCTTTGGGGTCCTATATAACTAATCAAGCAAAGAAACAAAATTCAATTATTTATTCAAGGAAAAGTAAAGCATTTTGCAAAGAAGGAAATAATAGACACTACATAACTCTGCTATAATCATACATGGAGTGTAAAATATAATTGCCTAATATTAATCTAACCAAAACTATTGTTTGCATGATGGATACATATGTGTGAAGTAAGAGATTGATTTTATCTTCCATAAAAATGTTAAGAACTGAAAAATCAAGAAATAGTAGTAGAAGTATGTTATTTAATATTAAAAGAATCAGCTACAGTATTTTAGAGGGACTCTGTCTGGAGAGAGGGAAATGAACAAATGGGGTGTTGGTGTTGGTGGACTGCTGTTTTCTATTAAAAGTCTTGAGAAGTGTTTTCTTTAAACTATGTGCATAAAAATCTTTAATACATTAAAAAAAATTTAAACCTATAAGACATTCATAGCCTGAGACTGAGTTTGGATCAGGACTGAGTTTTGTGGTCTAATTATTTTTGACCCACTTTTACCACATCTTTCGCCACAAACTTTCTTAGTCAAATTGACCTTGAGCACATGTCAAAGTTTATTAACTTGCTAATAAGGGAATCAGTGAGAGGGTGAAAGAGTACCCAAGAGGGTACAATGTGGGGTTATGTATTTGGGAGATAGAACACATACATAATCAGCTAGTTTTTGAAAACAAAGTCAAGAATGCAGTTTTCCATCACTTGGACATAGAAACACCATGTTTCTATGAGTTCTGAGATAGAAAATCAGGAGGCTTTCTGTTCCTGAATTTTATATAAAGTAAAAGAAGAGTTAATTAACATGTTATTTAAATAAGTCCAGTACAAGAAAATGATGTAAAGCTCTCCCAGCTCATTTTACACTAACCTATAACTTTAATTCAAAGCCTAATAACATTGACAAAAGGTCCATGGCGGGGGGGTTGGGGACAGATGACAGGGGAACATCTGTGGTCATTAAGTGAATAACAAAGATTTGCCTCCCAGATGACCCAATTAACAGGGAAAAGTGAGTAGTCCCCAAACAAAGGTTAGATCAGATTGTGGAGGAGGGCTGACTTTGCACACTGAGTGCACATGCTGCAAATGAATTTGGGGATCAAACTGTTTGTCCATTTTCTAATTTGAGGACACATATTTTTAATGTTTCACACTAAAGTAGAATCAGGCAACCAGTAACATTATCGTTGCCTGGTTTCTAGAGTGAAAAAAATCATAAAATAACCCTCAACTATCAGATTAGAGTTTTAATGACTCTGTCTCACAGCATGCTTTGGAGGAATGCCTTAATGGGGCTTTTGAACATGACCCTAATCATGCTGAAAGTAATGGATTATGTGGATAGAGCACCTGGTTTTTCTTTGATATATTCCTGGAATTTATGTGCTAATTTTTTATTTAGAATTTACACATTTATAGTTTTCTTTTGTTGATTAGTCTATTTTTTAATTATTAAATTTTTTATTGGAGTTCAATTTGCAAACATATAGCATGACACCCAGTGCTCATCCCGCCAAGTGCCCCCCTCAGTGCCCATCACCCAGTTACCCCAAACCTCCGCCCACCTCCCCTTCCACTACCCCTTGTTCATTTCCCAGAGTTACGTGTCTCTCCTGTTTTGTCACCCTCACTGATATTTTCACTCATTTTATCTCCTTTCCCTTTACTCCCTTTCACTAATTTTTATATTCCCCAAATGAATGACACCATATAATGTTTGTCCTTTTCCGATTGACTTATTTCACTCAGCATAATACCCTCCAGGTCCCTCCACATCGAAGCAGATGGTGGGTACTTGTCATTTCTAATGGCTGAGTAATACTCCATTGTATACATAAACCACATCTTCTTTATCCATTCATCTTTCGATGGACACTGAGGCTCCTTCCACAGTTTGGCTATTGTGGACATTGCTGCTAGAAACATCGGGGTGCAGGTGAATGCTGGCATTTCACTGCATCTGTATCTTTGGGGTAAATCCCCAGCAGTGCAATAGCTGGGTCGTAGGGCAGGTCTATTTTTAACTCTTTGAGGAACCTCCACACAGTTTTCCAGAGTGGCTGCACCAGTTCACATTCCCACCAACAGTGCAACAGTGTTCCCCGTTCTCCACATCCTCTCCAACATTTGTTGTTTCCTGTCTTGTTAATTTTTCCCATTCTCACTGGCCGGAGGCGGTATCTTATTGTGGTTTTGATTTGAACTTCCCTGATGGCCAGTGATGCGGAGCATTTCCTCATGTGCTTGTTGGCCATGTCTATGTCTTCCTCTGTGAGATTTCTCTTCATGTCTTTTGCCCATTTCATGATTGGATTGTTTGTTTCTTTGCTGTTGAGCTTAATAAGTTCTCTACAGATCTTGGATACTAGCCCTTTATCTGATAGGTCATTTGCAAATATCTTCTCCCATTCTGTAGGTTGTCTTTTAGTTTGTTGACTGTTTCTTTTGCTGTGTGGAAGCTTCTTATCTTGATGAAGGCCCAATAATTCATTTTTGCTTTTGTTTCTCTTGCCTTCATGGATGTATCTTGCAAGAAGTTGCTGTGGCCAAGTTCAAAAAGGGTGTTGCCTGTGGTCTCCCCTAGGATTTTGATGGAATCTTGTCTCACATTTAGATCTTTCATCCATTTTGAGTTTATCTTTGTATCTGGTGTAAGAGAATGGTCTAGTTTCATTCTTCTGCATGTGGATGTCCAATTTCCCAGCACCATTTATTGAAGAGACTGTCTTTCTTCCAGTGGATAGTCTTTCCTCCTTTGTCGAATATTAGTTGACCATAAAGTTCAGGGCCCATTTCTGGATTCTCTACTCTGTTCCATTGATCTATGTGTCTGTTTCTGTGTCACTACCACACTGTCTTGATGACCACAGCTTTGTAGTACAACCTGAAATCTGGCATTGTGATGCTCCCAGCTATGGTTTTCTTTTTTAATATTCCCCTGGCTATTTGGGGTCTTTTCTGATTCCACACAAATCTTTTTTTTTTCCCACACAAATCTTAAGATGATTTGTTCCAACTCTGTGAAGAAAGTCCATGGTATCTTGATGGGGATTGAATTAAATGTATCAATTGCCCTGGGTAACATTGACATTTTCACAATATTAATTCTTCCAATCTATGAGCATGGAATATTTTTCCATCTCTTTGTGTCTTCCTCAATTTCTTTCAGAAACGTTTTGTAGTTTTTAGGGTATAGATCCTTTACCTCTTTGGTTAGGTTTATTCCTAGGAATATTATGCTTTTGGGTGCAATTGTAAATGGGATTGACTCCTTAATTTCTCTTTCTTCAGCCTCATTGTTAGTGTATAGAAATGCCACTGACTTCTGGGCATTGATTTTGTATCCTGCCACACTGCCATACTGCTGTATGAGTTCTAGCAATCTTGGGGTGGAGTCTTTGGGTTTTATATGTACAGTATCATGTCATCTACAAAGAGGGAGAGTTTGACTTCTTTGTCAATTTGAATTCCTTCTATTTCTTTTTGTTGCCTGATTGATGAGGCTAGGACTTCCAATACTATGTTGGATAGCAGTGGTGAGAGTGGACATCCCTGTCTCATTCCTGATCTTAGGGGAAAGGCTCCCAGTGTTTCCCCATTGAGAATGATATTTGCTGTGGGCTTTTCATAGATGGCTTTTAAGATGCTGAGGAATGTTCCCACTATCCCTACACTCTGAAGAGTTTTGATCAGGAATGGATGCTGTATTTTGTCAAATGCTTTCTCTGAATCTATTGAGAGGATCATATGGTTCTTGTTTTTTCTCTTGTTGATATGATCTATCACATTGATTCCTTTACGAGTGTTGAACCAGCCTTGCATCCCAGGGATAATCCCACTTTGTCATGGTGAATAATCTTCTTAATGTATTGTTGGATCCTATTGGCTAGTATCTTGTTGAGAATTTTTGCATCCATGTTTATCAGGGATATTGGTCTATGATTCTCCTTTTTGGTGGAGTCTTTGTCTGGTTTTGGAATTAAGGTGTTGCTGGCCTCATAGAACGAATTTGGAAGTACTCCATCTCTTTCTATCTTTCCAAACATCTTTAGTAGAATAGGTATGGTTTCTTCTTTAAACATTTGATAGAATTCCCCTGGGTAGCCATCTGGCCCTGGACTTTTGTGTCTTGGCAGGTTTTTGATGACTGCTTCAATTTCCTCCCTGGTTATCGGCCTGTTTAGGTTTTCTATTTCTTCCTGTTCCAGTTTTCATAGTTTGCGGTTTTCCGGAAATGTGTCCATTTCTTCCAGAATGCCTACTTTATTGGTGTATAGCTGCTCATAATAAGTTTTTAAGATTCTTTGTATTTCCTTGGTATTGGTGGTGATCTCTCTTTTCTCATTCATGATTTTATTAATTTGAGTCTTTTCTCTCTTCTTTTTAATAAGGCAGGATAATGGTTTATCTATCTTATTAATTCTTCCAAAGAACCAACTCCTGGCTTTGTTAATCTGTTCCACAGTTCTGGTCTCTATTTCATTGAGTTCTGCTTGAATCTTTATTTACTCTCTTCTGCTGGGTGTAGGAAGCAGAAGAATTTGCTATTTGCTGGTTTTTCTCCAGCTCCTTTAGGTGCAAGGTTAGCTTTTGTATTTGAGTTCTCTCCAGTTTTTGGATGGGTGCTTGTATTGCGATGTATTTCCCCCTCAGGACTGCTTTTGCTGTATCCCAAAGATTTTGAATGGTGTATCTTCATTCTCATTAGTTTCCATGAATCTTTTTAATTCATCCCTAATTTCCTGGTTGACCCTTACATCTTTTAGCAGGATGGTCCTTAACCTCCACATGTTTGAAATCCTTCCAAACTTCTTCTTATGATTTAGTTCTAGTTTCAAAGCAGTATGGTCTGAGAATATGCAGGGGATGATCCCAATCTTTTGGTATTGGTTAAGACCTGATTTGTGACCCAGTATATGGTCTATTGTCGAGAAAGTTCCATGTGCGCTTGAGAAGAATGTGTATTCAGTTGCATTTGGATGTAAAGTTCTGTAAGTATCTGTGAAATCCATCTGGTCCAGTGTATCCTTTATTTTTTTTTAAGATTTATTTATTTATGAGAGGGAGAGAGAGAGAGAGAGAGAGGCAGAGACACAGGAGGAGGGAGAAGCAGGCTCCATGCCTGGAGCCCGATGTGGGACTCAATCCTGGGACTCCAGGATCGTGCCTTGGGCCAAAGGCAGGCGCCAAACCCCTGAGCCTCCCAGGGATCCCCTGGTCCAGTGTATCATTTAAAGCTCTTGTTTCTTTGGAGATGTTGTGCTTAGAATATCTGTCAATTGTAGCAAGCAATACATTCAAGTCACCAAGTATAAGTGTATTATTATCTAAGTATGTCTTAACTTTGGTTATTAATTGATTTACTTGGCAGCTCCCACATTCGGGGCATAAATATTCATGATTGGTAGGTCCTCTTGTTGCATAGATCCTTTAAGTACGTTATAGTGTCCCTCTTCATCTCTTACTACAGTCTTTGGGATAAACTTTAATTTCTCTGAGATAAGGATGGCTACCCCTGCTTTCTTTTGAGGACCATTTGAATGGTAAATGGTTCTCCAACCTTTTACTTTCAGGTTGTAAGTGTCCTTATGTCTAAAATGAGTCTCTTGTAGACAGAAAATAGATGGGTCTTGCATTTTTATCCAGTCTGAAACCCTGCGCCTTTTGATGGGGTCATTAAGCCCATTCATGTTCAGAGTTACTATTGAAAGATAGGAATTTAGTGTCATCATGATACCTATTCAGTCTGTGTTTTTGTGGATTGTTTCCTTGGACTTCCTCTTTCTTTTACAGAGTCCCCCTTAATATTTCTCGGAGAGCTGGTTTGGTGGTCACATATTCTCTTTCAGTTTCTGCCTCTCTTGGAAGCTCTTTATCTCTCCTTCTAATCTGAATGAGAGCCTTGCTGGATAGAGTATTCTTGGCTGCATGTTCTTCTCATTTAGGACCCTGAGTATATCCTGCCAGCCCTTTCTGGCCTGCCAGGTCTCTGTGGAGAGGTCTGCTGTTATCCTAAAACTTCTCTCCGTAAAGGTTGGGATCTCTTGTCTCTTGCTGCTTTAAGGATCTTCTATTTATCTTTGGAATTTGCAAGTTTCACTATTAAATGTCGAGGTGTTGAGCATTTTTTATTGATTTTAGGGGGGGATCTCTCTATCTCCTGGATCTGAATGCCTGTTTCCCTCCCCAAGTTAGGGAAGTTCTCAGCTACGATTTGTTCAAATACACATCATGGACCTCTGTACCTTTCGGTGCCCTTGGGAGCCCCAATTAAACGTAGATTTTTTTCCTTCTGAGGCTGTCATTTATTTCCCTTAACCTAGCGTTATGATCTTTTGTTTTTCTCTTTTTTCCTCAGTTTCCTTCCTTGCCATCAACCTGTCTTTTATCTCACTCACTGGTTCTTCTACCTCATTAACACTTGTCGTTAGGACCTCCAGTTTGGATTGAGTCTCATTTAATTGATTTTTAATTTCAGCCTGATTAGATCTAAATTCTGCAGTCATGTAGTCCCTTGAATCTTTTATGCTTTTCTCTAGAGCCACCAGTATCTTTAGAATTGTGCTTCTGAATTGGCTTTCTGCATTGAATTGGATGCCTTTTTATTTATTTATTTTTCCAGAGCACGAACTCTTCTCACTGTAGTGTTCCAGCTGTTCTCTCTTTAAATCTTAGGTCGAATTCGTAGGCTTTCAGGATGATTTGAAAGTTATCTAGGTAATTTCGTGGGGACAGGTGACTTTATCTATGAGAATGGTTCAATTTTATTCTTCTGCATGTGGTTGTCCAATTTTCCCAGCACCATTTATTGAAAAGATTGCCCTTTTTTCCATTGGATAATCTTTCCTGCTTTGTTGATGATTAGTTGACCATAGAGTTGAGGGTCCATTTCTTAGCATTGATATGTGGTTTTTTTGTGCCAGTACAATATCATCTTGATGATCACAGCTTTGTAATATAGCTTGAAGTCAGACACTGTGATGCCATCAGCTTTAGATTTCTTTTTCAATGTTCCTCTAGCTATTTAGGGTCTTTTCTTGTTCCATACAAACTTTAAGGTTATTTGTTCCAGCTCTGTGGAAAATGTTGATGGTATTTTGATAGGGATTGCATTGAAAGTGTAGATTGCTCTGGGTAGTATACACATTTTAATAATATTTTTTCTTCCAATCCATGAGCATGGAATGTTTTTCCACCTCTTTGTGTCTTCCCCAATTTCTTTCATAAGTGTTCTGTAGTTTTTAAAGTACAGATCCTTTACCTCTGGTTAGGTTTATTCCTAGGCATCTTATGGTTTTTTGTGCAATTGTAAATGAGATCAATTCCTTTATTTCTCTTTCTTCAGTCTCATTGTTAGTGTAGAGAAATGCAACTGATTTCTGCCCACTGCTTTTGTATCATGACACATTGCTGAATTCCTGCATGTGTTCTAGCAATTTTGGGGTGGAGTCTTTTGGATTTTCCACATAAAGTATCATGTCATCTGCAAAGAGTGAGAGCTTGACTTCTTTGCTAATTTTAATGCCTTTTATTTATTTTTGTTGTCTGACTCTTGACGCTAGGATTTCAAGCAGTATGTTGAACAACAGTGGTGAGAGTGGACATTCTTTTTTTTTTTTTTTTACCTTGTTTCAAACTTCATTCCCAGGCTTCTTCAGCTTAATTAGCTGCAAAGAATGAATTTTGTATAATCAAAAACTGAAAAAAAGCTGCAGCGTCCAAGGGGCTTGGGTTTAAAAATATTAGAGATCTAGATTTTATCAGATCCATGAGCAAAATTTTTTAAAGCAGTCATAATATAAAATAGCACCTCCTAGTAACTTCTTCAAGATCTATCTTCTTCAGAAGTTGACTCAATTCAGTTTGCTTCATTCTTGGCAGCTTCATCAAAATTTTCCACAAGATCTGGAACTTCATCATCATCATCTCCTCCAGTAGCAAGTGGTGCTTTTCCATCCACAGATTGTGTGGGCAGAGCTTCAGCAAGTCTTCTTAAACTAGTCAGACTGTCTGCCCAAGCTGGTTTAAGATACTGGGTAACATTTCTGTCAGCTGCTTTGTCTCAGCATGGCCTTTAATGGTGAAAGTGTTAGCTGCCAGCGATGCCTGAACTTTAGGGTTGTTAAAGTGGATCACTGTTCCTTGGTTTGTGAACATATTCACTTCTTCAATACCAGAGATATTGTTTACCCTTACCTTCTTTAAGGAAAACTGAAGCTTTTTATCATCTGCTGTAGCTGTTTTATGAACCACCTTCTTTCAGTGAGCAGTTCCTTTCCCACCAATGAGCACTTGTGCTTGCAGTTTGGCGAGTTTCTCCTGGTTTGTGATAGTTTCTTTCATCTTGTTGGAGCAGAAATGGGACCGCACGGGGGAATAGGGTTAGCACTCAGGGGGCCTTGGCAGACCAGCTGAGATGAGTTGCACACATGCGGGGACGCAAGATCGAGAGTGGACATTCTTGTCATGTTCCTGACCTTAGAGGAAAAGCTCTCAGTTTTCTCCCATTGGGAATGATATTCTCTGTGCACTTTTCATAGATGGCTTTTAAGATATTGAGGTATGTTTCCTCTATACCTACACTGTGAAGAGTTTTAATCAAGAAAGGATACTGTATTTTGTCAAAGGCTTTTTCTGCACCTCTTGAGAGGATCATATGGCTCTTGTCCTTTCTTTAATTAATGTGATGTATTACATGGATTGATTTGTGAATGTTGAGCCACTCTTGCAGCCAAGGAATAAATTCCACTTGGTTGTGTTGAATAATTCTTTTAATGTACTGTTGTATCCTACTGGCTAGTATCTTGGTGAGAATTTTGGCATCCATATTCATCAAGGATATTGGTCTGTAATTCTCCTTTTTTTTTTTATAAAGATTCTATTCATTTATTCATGAAAGACACACAGAGAGAGAGAGAGACAGAGAGAGTCAGAGAGAGAGAGAGAGTCGAAGACACAGGCAGAGGGAGAAGAAGGCTCCATACAGGGAGCCTGACGTGGGACTCAATCCTGGGTCTCCAGGATCAGGCCCTGGGCTGAAGGCAGCACTAAACCACTGAGCCAGCCCGGCTGCCCTGTAATTCTCCTTTTTGATGGGGTGTTTGGTTTGGGGATCTCGGTAATGCTTGCTTCATAGAGTGAGTTTGGAAACTTTCCTTCCATATCATATTTTTTTAAAGAGCTTCAGAAGAATAGGTATTAATTCTTCTTTAAATGTTTGGTAGAATTCCCCTGGGAAGCCACCTGGCCCTGGACTCTTATTTGTTGGGAGAGTTTTGATTACTGATTGTGAGTCTGATCAGGTTTTCCATTTCTTCCTGTTTCAGTTGTGGTAGTTTATACATTTCCAGGAATGCATCCATTTCTTCCAGGCTGTGTAATTTGTTGGCATATAGTTGCTCATAATATGTTCTTAAAATTATTTGTATTTCCTTGGTGTTGGTCATGATCTCTCCTATTTCACTCATGATTTCATTAATTTTGGTCCTTTCTCTTTCTTTTTGATAGATCTGGCTAGGGGTTTATCAATCTTATTAATTCTTTCAAAGAACCAACTTCTAATTTTATTGATCTGTCTTACTGTGTTTTTGGTTTCTCCTTCATTGAGTTCTGCTCTAATGTTTATTATTTCTCTTCTCCTGCTTAGTCTAGGCTTTATTTGCTGTTCTTTCTCTAGTTCTTTTAGGTATAAGTTTAGCTTGTGTATTTAAGACTTTTCTAATTTTTTGAGAGAGAGTATTTTGGAATGTACTTCCCTTTTAGGATTGCCTTTGCTGTATCCCAAAGGTTTTGAACAGTGTTTTTTCATTTTCATTTGTTTCCATGAATTTTTAAAAATTCTTCTTTAATTTTCTGGTTGACTCATTCATCTTTTAGTAGGATGCTCTTTAACCTCCAAGTGTTTGAGTTCCTTCCAAATTTCCTCTCATGATTGAGTTCATGTTTCAAAGCATTGTGGTCCAAAAATATGTAGGGAATAATCCCAATTTTTTGGTATCAGTTGAGATCTGATTTGTGACCCAGTATGTCATCTATTCTGGAGAATGTACCATGTGCACTCAAGAAGAATGTGTATTCTGTTGCTTTAAGATGGAATGCTCTGTATATCTATGAAGTCCATCTGGTCCATTGTGTCATTCAAAGCCCTTGTTTCCTTGTTGATTTTCTGCTTAACTGATCTTTCTTTTTTTTTTTATTTATGATAGTCACAGAGAGAGGCAGAGACATAGGCAGAGGGAGAAGAAGGCTCCACGCACTGGGAGCCCGATGTGGGATTCGATCCTGGGTTTCCAGGATCGTGCCCTGGGCCAAAGTCAGGCACCAAACCGCTGCGCCACCCAGGGATCCCCTTAACTGATCTTTCTATTGCTGTGAGTAGGGTGCTAAAGTTCCCTACTATTATTGTACTATTATCAATGTGTTTCTTTACTTTGATTATTAATTGGTCGACATAATTGGTTCCTCCCTAGTTAGGAGCACAAATTTTTATAATTGTTAGATCTTCTTGTTGGATAGACCCTTTATGTATGATATAGTGTCCCTCTTCATCTCTTACTAGTCTTTGGTTTAAAACCTTATTTGGGGCAGCCCTGGTGGCGCAGTGGTTTAGCACCACCTACAGCCCAGGGCATGATCCTGGAGACCCTGGATCCAGTCCCAAGTCAGGCTCTCTGCATGGAGCCTGCTTCTCCCTCTGCCTGTGTCTCTGCCTCTCATTCTCTCTGTGTGCCTCTGAATAAATAAATTTTTAAAAAATCTTTAAAAAAATAAAACCTTATTTGTCTGAGATGAGGATTGCTATCCCAACTTTCTTTTGAGGTCTAGTAGCATGATAAATGGTTTGCCACCCACTTATATTCAGTCTGAAGGTATCTTTAGGTCTAATTTCATTGATTTCCTCTCTTAAAATGAGTGAAAATATCAGTGAGGGTGACAGAACATGAAAGACTCCTAACTCTGGGAAACGAACAAGGGGTAATGGAAAGGGAGGTGAGCAGGGTTTGGGTAACTGGGTGACGGGCACTGAGTGGGGCACTTGATGAGATGAGCACTGGATGATATGCTATATATTGACAAATTGAACTCCAATAAAATAAATAAAATAAAATAAAATAGTCTCTTTTAGACAGCATCTGGATGGGTCTTGCTTTTTCTTTAAGTCCAATCTGATAACCCTGTGTCTTTTGATGGGAGCACTTAACCCATTTACATTCAGAGTAACTACTGAAAGATATGAATTTAGTGTCACTATATTACTTGTAAAGTCTCTGTCTCTACGAATTGTCTCTGTTCTTTCTGGTCTATGTTACTTTTGGACTCTCTCTTCACTTACAGATCTCCCTTAATATTCCTTGCAGGACTGTCTTAGTGGTCCCAAATTCTTTCTGTTACTGTCTGTCCTGAGAGCTCTTTATCTCACTTTCCATTCTGAATGAAGGCCTTGCTGGATAAAGTATTCTTGGCTGCATGTTTTTCTCAGTTAGTACCATGAATATATCATGTCAGTTCTTTCTGGCCTGCCAGATCTCTCTGGACAGGTCTGCTGATAACCTTATGTTTTTACCCTTGTACATTAAGCACCTCTTGTCCTGGGCTGCTTTTAGGACTTTTTTCTTTATCTCTGAAATTTGCAAGCTTCACTATTATATGTTGGAGTGTTAATTTTATTAACACTGTTTTTATTGATTAGGTAGGAGGGGTCCTCTCTACCGCTTGGACTTGAATGCCTGTTTCCTTCCCCATATTAGGGAAGTTATCAGCTATAATTTGCTCAAATATTCCTGTTGTTCCTCTCTTTCTTCTCCCCCAGGGTCCCCAATAATTCTAATATTATTTCAATTTATGGCACCACTGATTTCTCAAAAGCCTCCCCTCATAGTTCATTAGTTTTTTTTCTCTCTTTCCTCAGCTCTCTTCCTTTCCATCAACTTGTCTTCTATGTCACTTACTCTTTCTTCTGTCTCATTTACCCTAGCTGTTAGCGCATCCAATTTAGATTACTTCTCAGTTTAAGCATTTTACATTTTGGCATGATTATATTTCATTTCTGCAGTAAGAGATTCTCTAGTGTCTTTTATGCCTTTTTAAGCCCAGCTAGTAAGTTTACAATTGTTATCCTGAATTCCAGCTCTGATATCTTACTTATATCCATATTGATTAGATCTGTGGCAGAGTATTACTTCTGGTTCTTTCTTTTGTTGTGAATTCCCCCTTCTAGTGATTTTGCCCAGAGAAGAATGGATGAACAAGCGAAGAAAATAAAAAATATCAATCATGATCTGAGTGAAATACACTAACAAATCTGAAGAGGTCAGAAACCAAAACAAAAAAGAAAAATAAAGAAAAAAATGGGGGGAGTGGGGAGAGCATAATCTTCCAGGATGGACAAGACAGGATGCTGCACTTGGTCCTGAGTGTATTCTGGTCTCTGTGTTAGAAGACACTAAATCCCAAAATTGCAAAGAAAGCAAAACTTATACACATACAAAAATAAAATTGAATACAGTGAACGGAAGCCAAAAATGAAGAATATATCTAAAAAATGCAAATGTAAAAAAAATGAAAGTTAAAAAAGACTTAAAAACAAAGAGCTGATAAAATAAACCAATTGAATAGAAAAAAAGAAATGGAAATTTTTATTTTATTTATTTTTTAAAAGATTTTATTTGTTTATTCATGAGAGACACACAGAGATAGGCAGAGACACAGGCAGAGGGAAAAGCAGGCTCCATGCAGGGAACCCGATGCAGAACTGGATCGGGGTCTCCAGGATCACGCCCTGGGCCAAAGGCAGGCGCTAAACTGCTGAGCCGCCCAGGGATCCCCAGAAATGGAAATTTTTTTTTCATAATTTTTTTTTTATGATAGTCACACGGGGAGAGAGAGAGAGAGAGAGAGAGAGAGAGGCAGAGACATAGGCAGAGGGAGAAGCAGGCTCCATGCACCGGGAGCCCGACGTGGGATTCGATCCCGGGTCTCCAGGATCGCGCCCTGGGCCAAAGGCAGGCGCTAAACCGCTGCGCCCCCCAAGGATCCTGAGAAATGGAAATTTTTAAACACATCTAAGTTTAAATTTCATCTAAGCAAATCATGAAAAAAAAAACCATCAAAATCTATATACTATTTTCCCTATACTATACTGGAGTTTTGCAGTTTTGTGTGGTCTGCAAACTTGGTGTTCCCTGTTCTTCCTACTGGACTCCTGTGGGAGGGGCCTGCTTTCCTGATTCTCTGGGGGCTCAGTGTAGGCTGCTTGCTGTGGGTGGCTTTTGTTCCATGAAGGCTTTCTGCACCTCTTTAGAGAGTGAACATAAAAATGGCCACACCCTGATCTCTAGCCTCTAAGCTGAAAGATCTGGTGTGTTCCAAACTCTGCTATCCTCCCTAGAGAAGTAAAGGGTTGTGGCATTTATCCATTTTGCAAGGCCTAACTCAGAGAGCATTGGCCAAATGGTGCCTACACTCACTCTGCCCCTCCTGGAGTAAGGTGGGGGCGTTGCCCCATTTCTGTTCTTTACAGGGCCTGCCCTGTAAAGAGAGTTGTCATCCAGTGGGGCTGTAGTTCTCACTTTATAGCAAAAAGAGCTGAGAGCCCCATCCTGGGCTTACTGACCCGTAACCGGTTTCTCCAATCCAATGTATGGAAACTCCACAGCCTCAGTCGCCCTGTTCTATGACCCCAGGGATCCTGAGACCCCACTGTCTTACCCAGGATTCTACCCCATTCACCACGGAGCACCTTTCAGGCAGGGATGTCTCTCACTGGAGCAGATTTCTAAAGGTTCCAATTTTGCCCTTCAGGGCTTTATCACTTTCTGGTAACTGGCTTTTACAGGCTTCCCCCCCACCACCCTGCCATTTATCTCTTCTATTTCTCTTCTCCACACTCCTTACCTTGCAAAAAGTGGTCACTTTTCTATTTGTAGAATTCCAGCAATTCTTTTCTCCCATCTCAGGTTGAATTCATAGGTGTTCAGAATTATTTGATAGTTATCTAGTTAAATTCAGGGAACCAGATGAAATGAGGTCTCCATCTTGCCTCATCTCCTCATCAAAACAACTTTTAAAGAGAAGAACATACTTGTAGGCTTTACATTACCTCATTTCAAGACTTAGTACAAAAGCAATAATCAAGACAGGTTTTATAGACAAAAGATGTACGTAAAGACATATAAATATAAAGACATAAAAAAACTTACAAAATAAAATCCCACAAAAATATCTTAAAATGTATATTTGAAAAAATAGCTGGAGGCATATACAATAAATTGTTAAGTAGTTATCCTGGGGGTAGAGATGGTCTACCCCTAGTGAGAGGTCTCACTTCATATATGATACATTTTTATTATAATTGAATTTTTTCATTTTAAACAAGAAGTTTAAACAAGACACTTGACTTGAAGAGAACACTGTCTAGTATTCATTTCTTTCAGGGTAATTTATCCCTACTTAAAGACAGATTGCCCTACATGTAACAGCTATGCACAAAAAAAGTTATGAAATTTTCCTTGGTTTTACAATGACAAATGAATAACATTAGAATTCTCTAATCGAACAACATATGCAAGGATTTTTATGTTGTTCTTTTATTTGTTAAGTGGCGAAAGCAAAATAGCTTACTGGAATATAAAGATAAGAGCTGACTGAGCATGCCACCAATGGAGAGAAGGGGTATTTTCATAGAAGCAGTATTTTTCCCGATCCCATCTCCATTGGATGTCAGTCAAAATATACCATTGGCCATTTAGTTTTTTAAAAATGCAATATGCTTGTGCACATACACAGTTGCTTTATCTATAATAAAGAAAGGGGAAAACAAAAGAATAGAGAATACTATACTGTGGTGGTCAGGATATGGTGGATCAAATTACAGTTTTATATTTGAGACTGTCTATTTTTAACTTTTTGAGGAACCTCCATACTGTTTTCCAGAGTGGCTGTACCAGTTTGCATTCCTGCCAACAGTGTGAGAGGGTTCCCCTTTCTCCACAGCCTCACTAACTTTGTTTTGTGTGTTGTTAATCTTAGCTATTCTGACAGGCATGAGATGATATCTCATTGTACTTTTGATTTGTATTTCCCTGATGATGAGTGATAGGTGACCATTAGTTGACTGTAGACCATTTCTGGGTTTTCTATACTGTTCCATTGATCTATGTGTCTGTTTTTATGCCAGTACTGTACTGTCTTAATGACTACAGCTTTGTAATATAGCTTGGAGTCTGGAATCATGATGCCTCCAGCTTTGCTTTCATTTTTCAGGATTGCTTTAGCCATTTGGGATCTTTTGTGATTCAATACAGATTTTAGGATTGTTTGTTCTAGATCTGTAAAAATGTTGACGGTATTTTGATAGAGATTGCATTAAATGTTCAGATTGCTTTGAGTACCGTGGACATTTTAACAATGTTTGTTCTTCCAATCCATGAGCATGGAATATTTTTCCATTTCTTTTTGTCCTCTACAATTTCTTTCATAAGTGGTCTATAGTCTTCAGAATATAGATCTCTTACCTCACTGGTTAGGTTTATTCCTAGATATCTTATTGTTTTGGGTGCAGTTATAAATGGGATCAATTCTGGGATGCCTGGGTGGCTCTGCGGTTGAGTGTCTGTCTTTGGCTCAGGGCCTGATCCCGGGGTCCTGGGATCGAGTCCTGCATTGGGATCCCTGCAGGGGTCCTGCTTCTCCTTCCGCCTATGTCTCTGCCTCTCTTTGTGTCCCTCATGAGTGAATAAAATAGAATCTTTAAAAAATATATAAACAAGTAGGATCAAAAAAAAAAAACAAGTAGGATCAATTCCTTGATCTCCTTTTCTACTGCTTCATTATTGGTGTATAGAAATGCAACAGATTTCTGTACATTGATTTTATATCCTGAAACTTTGCTGAATTCATATATTAATTCTAGCAATTTTGGGTGGAGTCTTCTGAGTTTTCTACCTAGAAATGTCATCTGCAAATAGTGGAAGTTTGATTTCTTCCTTAATGATTTGGATGCCTTTTCTTTTGTTGTCTAATTGCTGAGGCAAAGACTTCCAATACTATACTAAATAACAATGGTGAGAGTGGACATCTTTGTCTTATTCCTGACCATAGAGGAAAAGCTCCAGCTTTTCCCCATTGAGGAATATATTGGCTGTGCGTCTTTCTTATATGGCTTTATGATGTTGATGTATGTTCCATATATATCTACTTTATTGATGGTTTTTATCAAGAATGGATGCTGTATTTTGTCAAATGCTTTTTCTGTATCTATCGAGAGGATCACATAGTTCTAATTCTTTCTTTCATTAATGTGGTATATCACATTGATTGATTTGCAAATATTGAACCACCCTTGCAGCCCAGGAATAAATCCCACTTGGTTGTGGTGAATAATTCTTTTAATGTCCTGTTGGAATCGATTTGCTAGCATCTTGGTGAGAACTTTTGCTTCCATTTTCATCAGGGATATTGGCCTGTAGTTCTCCTTTTTAGTGGGGTCTTTGGTTTGGGGATCAAGGTGATGCTGGCCTCATAGAATGAGTTTAGAAGTTTTCCTTTCTTTCTTTCTTTTTATTTATTTTTTCTTTCTTTTCTTTTCTTTTCTTTCTTTCTTTCTTTCTTTCTTTCTTTCTTTCTTTCTTTCTTTCTTTCTTTCTTTCTTTCTTTCTTTCTAACAGTTTGAGAAGAATAAGTACTGATTCTCCTTTAAATGTCTTGCAGAATTCCCCTGGGAAGCCATTTGGTCCAGGACTGTTGTTTGTTGTGAGATTTTTTTAAAATTTTTTTTTAATTTCTTATTTATTTATGATAGTCACAGAGAGAGAGAGAGAGAGAGAGAGAGAGAGAGAGAGAGAGAGAGAGGCAGAGGCAGAGACACAGGCAGAGGGAGAAGCAGGCTCCATGCACCAGGAGCCTGATGTGGGATTTGATCCCAGGTCTCCAGGATCGCGCCCTGGGCCAAAGGCAGGCGCCAAACCACTGCGCCACCCAGGGATCCCTGTTGTGAGATTTTTTTATTACTTATTCAATTTATTTGTTGGTTATGAGTCTGTTCAATTTTTCTACTTTTTCCTCTTTCAGGTTTGGTAGTTTTTAGGTTTCTAGGAATTTATCCATTTCTTCTGGATTGCCCATTTCGTTGGCATATAATTGCTCATGATATTCTCTTAATAATTGTATTTCTTGGGATCCCTGGGTGGCGCAGCAGTTTAGCGCCTGCCTTTGGCCCAGGGCGCGGTCCTGGAGACCCGGGATCAAATCCCACGTCGGGCTCCCGGTGCATGGAGCCTGCTTCTCTCTCTCTCTCTCTCTCTCTCTCTGCGACTATCATAAAAAAATTGTATTTCTTCAGTGTTGGTTGTTATCTCTCCTCTTTCAGTCATGATTTTATTTGGGTCCTTTCTCTTTTCTTTTGGATTAGTCTGTCTAAGGGTTTATCAATTTTTTTAATTCTTTCAAAGGACAAGCTCTTAGTTTTGTTGATCTGTTCTACTATTTTTTTGTTTATACATCATTTATTTCTTCTCTAATATTTATTATTTCCCTCCTTTTGCTGGCTTTAGGTTTTATTTGCTGTTCCTTTTCTAGCTCCTTTAGATATAAATTTAGGTTGTATATTTGAAACATTTCTTGCTTCTTGATGTAGGCCTGTATTGCTATGTACTTCCCTCATAGGACCACCTTTGCCGCCTCTCAAATGTGCACTGTCATGTTTTCATTTTCATTTGCTTCCGTGTATTTTTAGTTCTTCTCTAATTTCCTGGTTAGCCATTCATTTTTTAGTAGGATGTTCTTTAACTTCCATGTATCTGTAGTCTTTCCAATCTTTTTCTTGTGGTCGACTTCAAATTTTATAGGATTGTGGTCTGAAAATGTGCATGGTATGATCTCAATCTTTTTGTACTTGCTGACAGCTGAATTGTGACCCAGGATGCGATCTATTCTAGAGAATGTTCCATGTGCACCTGTAAAGTATGTGTATTTTGCTGCTTTAGGATGAAATGTTCTTAATACATCTGCTAAGTCCATCTGGTCCCAGTGTTCCTTATTGGTTTTCTGGTTAGATGATCTGTCCATTTTTATGAGTGGGGTATTAAAATCCCCTACTATTATTGTACTATTATCAATGAGTTTCTTTATGTTTGCTATTAATTGATTTATATATTTAAGTGCTCCCATATTGGGGGTATAAATATTTACAATTGTTAGATCTTCCTGAGGATAGACCCCTTAATTATGAGATAGTGCCTTTTTCATGTCTTCTCATAGTTTTTTATTTAAAATCTAGTTTGTCTGATAAGAGAGCATGGCTACTCTGGCTTTCTTTTGATGTCCATTAGCATGATAGATTGTTCTCTATCCCTCACTTTCAGTCTGCAGGTGCCTATAGGTAAAAAATGAGTCTCCTGTAAGAAGCATATCAATGAGTCTTATTTTTTTTTTTTGAGTCTTATTTTTTTAATCCATTCTGAGACCTGTGTCTTTTGACTTGAGCACTTAGTCCATTCACATTCAGAGTGATTAGTGATTGATATGAATTTAGTACTAGCAAATTTGGTGTTTCTGGTGATGTTCTCTGTTCCTTTCCAGTCTTTGTTGGTTTTGGTCTTTCTTTCTCACTCAAAGAGTCCCCTTTAATATTTCTTGAATGGCTGGTTTAGTGGTCAGGAACTCATTTAGTTTTTATTTGTCTGGGAAACTCTCTCTCTCCTTCTATTCTGAATGACAGACAGCCTTGCTAGATAAAACATTCTTGGCCACATATTTTTCTCATTCAGCATGTTGAATATATTCTGACTTGCCGAGTTCCTGTGGACAGATCTGCTGCAAACCTGATTTGTCTTTTCCCTTGTAGGTTAAGGACTTTTTTCCCTTGCTGCTTTCAGGATTCTTGTCTGTGTATTTTGTGAATTTGACTATGGTATGTCTTGGTGTTCGCCAGCTTTTGTTGATTTTGATGGAGTTCTCTGTGCTTTCTGGATTTTGATGTCTGTTTTCTTCCCCAGATTATGAAGTTTTCAGCTATAATTTGCTCAAAGAAATCTTCTGCCCTTTTTTTCCTATCTTCTTCTTCTGGGACTCCTATGATATGAATATTACTACACTTTAAGGAGTAAAGTGTACTCACTGAGTTCTCTAAGTTTACATCTGTGATCCAATCCTTTTACTTTTCTTTTCAGCCTCATTATAATTATTCAGAATTTTATCTTTTATATCACTGATTTGTTCTTCTTTTTCATTCATCCTAGTTGTCATTGCATCCAGTCAGCTTTGCATTTCAGTTATAGTATTTTTTACCTTGGCCTGACTAGTTTTTAGTTCTTTTATCTTTGCAGTAAGGGATTCTCTACTATCTTCTAAGTTTTTCTCAAGCCCAGCTACTATCCTTATGATTATTATTTTAAATTCTGTCCAGGCATCTTATTTATATCTCTGTTGATTAAATCTTTAGTTGAGACTTCTTCCTATTCTTTTTTTTGAGGTGAATTCCTTGTCTTGTCATTTTGTCTAGGTCGCGGTGTGTGTGTGTGTTAGGAAATCCTGTTATATTCCTGCTCCTGAGAGTAATGGCTATATTAAGAAGAGGTCTTATACTGTTTTGGGGCTGATGCTTCAAGAAGTGTTTCAGAGTGTGCAATATGCTATTGTGTTTTGGCCAGTTTTCCCCTTGGAGGTCCGTGCTCTGCAGAGTTTCTTCTTGCCTGCAGTGGGGAGTATTTGGACTTTGTCCAGTGTGTAACAAGTTTTAACTAGTTGTGTTTTGGTCTGCTTGCTCAAAGAAGCTAGATCCTATTTCCCCTAGAGCTGAAGCTTTACAGCACTATATTATCAGTAGCCTTGGCGTGTGGCAGAGGTTTGTGTTAGTCTTCTGGGGGAGGGGCCTGCTACATTGATTCTCAGGTGGACTTGCCCTAGTGGAGATGCACCTGCAGGGTGCAGGGTGTTGTGGCTTGGTGTTAGGGGTTCCAACTTCTATGTTGCTCACTGAAGTTGGTCAGTACTGATGGCAGGGAGTAAGGTGGGGGAGCTGAGTCACCCCGCTCTCTCCACCCAGACAAAGTTTGAGCCTGCCACTCTCCAGGAAGCCCTCAGAGGTGAATGAACATTCTCCCCTCTTGTGTCCCTGACTTCCATCAGATCCCTATCTACACCTTGTCTATGTCCAAGCTGTCTGCCTGTCAGGCAGCACAGTTCTCCTGTGTTTTATCTCAGGTATATGGCTGGGTTTCAAAATTCCAAAGTTAAGGGACCCGGTGCAGTATGGACCCACACTGATTCTCTGGGGGAAGTCTCACCAAGCTGTAGCCAGTGTTAATTTGTCTCAGAAAAACAGTGGTACAATTACACAGTGGTTTAGAGTTTATGGTAAAGTGCACCTAAAACCCAGCACCACGGTTTACTGCCCTCAGCAGGTGTCTCTGTTCCTATGCTAATGACTGGGGCAGCATGTTGGTGTTTGCCAGATCTTTTGTACCGAAAGGCAATGCCATCTCCCCCAAATGCACTCCACAAAATGGGACCATCTCTCTCCATGCAATCCAGGGGGGTCCTTAGATCATGCTGTCTGCTCCCTGGCCTCCACACTCCTTCCTCACAAGAGCACCATTAAGCCCACCTGCCATGGTGCTGGTGATGGTGAGAATTCTAAAGCTTCAGATTGTGCTCCAGTCAGCCTCTTTCATTTTCCTAGTCAGTGGTTTATAGGAAGAATTTTTCTTGTGCAATCCCCTTCATGATGCTTTCACTCTCTCTCTCTCTCTCTCTCTCTCTCGATCCTCTCTGCATGATCAGAGCTCCCTCCCCTCTGCAGCTTTCCAATTTTTTCCTCCCTTAAGTAACTCTACAGCTCCTACCTTCCATGATGTGACTATTTTTCTTCCTCTAGATGTGCAGTTTGTTCTCTCAGTCCTCAGATCAATTTCTTAGGTGTTCAGAAGGATTATCTGTTTATGATTTATCATTTATTTGTCTGTTTGAGGGATGAAGCAAGCATAGGGTCCTCCTACTCCTCTGCCACCTTAACTCCTCCCAAAATTGTAAAAATTTTTTCCTTGACTTTTTGTTTTTTGAGATGTAATTGTGTAAGTTTAAGACGTACCATGTGTTGATGTGATACACTTGTATTTGCAATATGTTTACTGCCATAGCATTAGTTAATATCTCTATCACATCACATAATTATCATTTGTTTTCTGTTGTGAGAACATTTAAGATCTAGTCTCTTAGCAACTTTGAAGTATGCAATAGAGTATTGTTCACCATAATCATTGTGCTGTGCAATAGATCTCCAGAACCTATTCATCTTCTAGTTGCAAGTTTGTCCTTTGACCAACATTTCCTTGGTTCCTCCATAACCTCCCCCCTCCCCTAGTCTCTGGTTTCCACCATTCTCCTATTTCTGGGTTTAGTTTTTTAATATTCTACATATAAGAGATTAACACTGTCACAGTATTTGAATTTCTCTGATTTATTTCACTTAGCATAATGTCCTCAGGGTCCATGCATGTTGTCACAAGTAGCAGGAGTTCCTCTTTTCTCATGGCTGAATAATATTTCATTGTGAAGATATATGGATATAATCCTCTTTATCCCTTCATCCACTGACGGGTACTTGCATTGTTTCCATCTCTTGGCTATTGTGAGTAATGCTGTAGTGACATGAGTGTACAGATATTTTTTGATTTATAAGCAACAAGATTGAAGGTCTCAGTTCATTTTATTTAATGTGGATTGAGGAGTCTTAGTGCCTCATCTAATTGCTTTCTATTGGGCTGTCTTCTGGCATTATTCCATTAGTCTGCATACAGAGATATTACGGGAAATCGCTTTTGAAATTTTCTTCTTATTTATCACAGGGATACTGTTGAGAACATTTTCCATAAGCCCAAAGTGTCTTCTTTATGAGAACCTAAGGAAAAATTTCTCTCAGGTATCATTACTAGTAGAAAATCTGATTGTCTTAGATTATGGGTGAGCTTTTATCTTCTGGAACTCATGCAATTTGCAGCTGGTTGTTTTCTTGTGTTGTTTGGCTACTAAGAAGATCAGAAACAAATGTGTGGCTGACATCTGGAAATTGAACAGAGACTCATGATGGGCATGACTTCACAATTTTACTATTATACTCTAAATTCCCATTTACTGTGACTTTTATTTTCTTAAGATTTTACTTATTTATTTGAGAGAGAGAAAGATTGCACAAGTGGAGGGAAGGGCAAAGGGAGAGGGATAAGAAGACTCTCCTGAGTCTGGAGCCCAATATGGGGCTCAGTCTCAGGACCCCAAGATCACAACCCAAGACAAAGGCAGACACTCAGCTGACTGCCACCCAGGCATCCCTCATTTATTGTGAATTTTAAAATCTATTCAATTCTGTTGTATTATATGTTTCTTTGTAACACACACATACACACACACACATATGTACAGTGTTGTCCTCAAATGAGGCAATGTTACATAAAATGAATTTAAAGTCAAAAACAGGGCAGCCCAGATGGCTCAGCGGTTTGGTGCTGCCTTCAGCCCGGGGTCTAATCCTGGAGACCCGGGGTTGAGTCCCACATAGGGCTCCCCCATGGAACCTGCTTCTCCCTCTGCCTATGTCTCTGCCTCTCTCTCTCTCTCTCTCTCTCTCTCTCTCTCATGAATAAATAAATAAAATCTTTTAAAAAAAGTAAAAAACAAGTTAAATGTTGAAATTCATTTTCCATTGTCTTTTTCTGCAGCTTATATCAGGATATCTTGCAACAATGGATACTGATTTTGAAAAGACCAGCTCTCTGCCAAGAGGCTTAGAAGTGACGTTTACTTTGGTCTGTCTCCCAGCCTGCCCAGATCAGAAGATTGATTTGAGCATAACCCAAATGAACCTGTCTTATATGGGTAAACTTACATTAACCAAACCAATAGAAATGATATGAGTCAGAATTTTGTATTATTAACTTAGGATGAAAAGTATATTCATCATGTAGACCTTGGATGCTGGCCTTGACTTATAAACATGGAATGACACCTGAAAGAATTAATCTTTTTTATCTGAAAGAATTAATCTTATGCCCCAAAATAACAATAAACAAAACACAAGGCCCAGCAAACAGCTGGGAAGGTATGCTCTGGGATAGTGATTAGAAAAGCTCTGCTAAGTTCCAGCTCATTGATTATCCCTTTTTCCTGTTCTCATTCTTCCTTGTTATGTCCATAGCTTTGCTGCAAACAATTAAAAGTTTAGTTAGTAAATTATGTTTGCATTCCTGTTTTACATTCTGAGCTTATGTCTTTATTCTGATCACCTTTACAGGAATTTTGGGGATAACTGTTTAGTTATACATTTGAAAACAATATCTTAGTTTTCTAAAAAAGATTCCCAATCACATCCACTATTTGTGAATTATAGTTGTGTACCTGGCAAAGGGCAACCCTATTTTCCTTAACTCTGCATTCTCGAAAGGAGCTTCTTGGCACTTCTCTTATTAAAACATGGCAACCTATCTCACTTACAAAAGCCAATTCTTTTGATTGATAAAAATGAAGAGACATTTTGGCTTTTAAACAACAAAGATTGAATTAAAACTGTGGTAGCTTTCTATATCCAATAAGCATTTCAAAATGAAATACTTGTTCAATTGGTGAAAAGCTCAGAACTAACACCTATTATTATTTTAAAGTCAGCAGGGTGGCAGCATCCACACTCACACCCTGTGGATATTGGGAACCTGTGTCACATTTGTAAGTTTCCCTGAGACACAGAAGCCTGTTGTTTCTGTAGCTGCAAGCTGAACGTGGTTTCTTGACCAAAAGGTACATACAAGCCCATAAAACTCTATTCATTCAACAGCTCTGAGAAAAGGAAATCAGAAAACACCTTGGTAGAGATACAGAAAAAAAAGTTTATTCTCCTACCCTGGACTCCAGGAATAATTTTCAAGACTAGATAGTCTCTTTCACTAGGACATCACTCTGGTCCTGTTCTATTCTAGGAATGTACTTGTTGCTTGAGTGCCCACATACACTATATGCCACTGTCATGTAAACGGAACAAGGAACCACACATTTAGATGAAATATCTAGACATATTCAAGTCCAGATTCTGGCCTCTCAACAGATACAGATTCCCCTAAAACATTTGGCTGTTTATTCCCTGGAGGCAGAAATAGTGGAGGGAGCCTGGTTTCAGATTAGGCAGAAGCGTGTTTTTACCCTCAGCTATTTCTGCATTTCTAAAAGGCGGTTAATGTTAGAACCCAATCTGATAGAGATGTTGTGAGTTAAAAACATTCAGTGTAAGTTGAGCGATGGAGAACGAACCCACAAAAATTATCTTTAGGATGAAGTGGGTATCATCCACCCAGGGAGAAGGCTCAGAGAGAAGGTAGGTGAAACAAACCCTTGGGACAGAGGAGGGAAAAGCTATCCCTGTCCCCAGACTGAAGGCTCTGACAGCTGGAACTGATAGTTAAGCATTCACCTACCATAACGCCTATACTGAGTAGAGTGGAGAACACTTGGCAAGCCACTGCAAGATGAAACAGATTCCAGGACAGTGTTCTTGCCTGAGTTCAGTGAGAAAGACTTCCATTTGTTGGTTCATCTGCCCAGTGGCATGTAGTTGCCTGGATCTCCACACTTCTAATAGTCTCCTTCCTTTGCCAACACTAAGGGGG
This sequence comes from Vulpes lagopus, assembly GCF_018345385.1. Taxonomy (NCBI): domain Eukaryota; kingdom Metazoa; phylum Chordata; class Mammalia; order Carnivora; family Canidae; genus Vulpes; species Vulpes lagopus. Next base: position 98,263,284 of record NC_054827.1, on the reverse strand, counting down.
CCAATGGTAAGAGAGCCAACTCCAGGCAACACCCCCCTCCCTGCCCCATTCCTTCATCTTTCCCTTTTGTCCTCAACAGACAAAGGGAGGTGCAAGTGTGATGGTTTTTAGACTTTCTTAGTTACATTTTCAGTAAAAACATCTTGAGTGTACCTCTCTATATAGGTATAATTATTATATCTGTATGTAAACATTATTATGGTATTATGGAACATAAAAGAAGAAAATTTCCAATGACATAAGAGAAAAATGGAAATGGAAAAAAACCTTTGCATTCCGATGGATTGTCTTTTTTTTTTATAAATTTATTTTTTATTGGTGTTCAATTTGCCAACATATAGAATAACACCCAGTGCTCATCCCGTCAAGTGCCCCCCTCAGTGCCTGTCACCCAGTCACCCACACCCCCCCGCCCACCTCCCCTTCCACCACCCCTAGTGAGGAGTCTCATGTTCTGTCTCCCTTTCTGATATTTCCCACTCATTTTTTCTCCTTTCCCCTTTATTCCTTGTCACTATTTTTTATATTCCCCAAATGAATGAGACCATATAATGTTTGTCCTTCTCTGATTGACTTATTTCACTCATAATACCCTCCAGTTCCATCCACATCGAAGCAAATGGTGAGTATTTGTAGTTTCTAATGGCTGAGTAATATTCCATTGTATACATAGACCACATCGTCTTTATCCATTCATCTTTCTATGGACACCGAGGCTCCTTCCACAGTTTGGCTATTGTGGACATTGCTGCTATAAACATTGGGGTGAAGGTGTCCTGGCATTTCATTGCATCTGTATCGTTGAGGTAAATCCCCAGCAGTGCAATTGCTGGTTCGTATGGATTGTCTTACGCACAATCTAAAACCCTGCGGATTCCACCTCCTCCCCTCCTCCATCCCCACCTCCGACACTAACTTCAGATTAAGAAAATATTACAGTAATGGGAACTTTAAGGAAACCTGAACTGGGCTTTGAAATTCAAGTCTAGTCTTTTCACCAAAGAGCCATTTGGCCATGTCCTTTAAATGCTTCTCCAGCCTGGCTGACTCAGTCAGTGAACCAAGCAACTCTTCAGTTTAGGGTTGTAGGTTTGAGCCTCACACTGGGTGCAGAGATTACTTTTTAAAATAAAGCGTTTTTTAAAAATTCCTCTCCAGCTCCACCAAAGCTTCTTTAGATTTTGGTGATCAAATTTTTGCAAAATTTGAAGACTCAAATATATGAGTATCTAAATTTGATAAAACCGGTAGGTCTTATCTTATATCCATTGTGAAAACAACATGAAGGCAGTCACCACTTTGTACTTCTTCACAGACCACTGTTCCTGAGCCGTTAGTTAACTAATTTGTCTCTTAATTTCTGTTATTGTGAATCTTTAATCCAGCTGGCTTTCTCTTAAGTTTCAACATGGAAGAGCAAGAAATATATGGTAATTGTTTTAGTACTTCTGGAACAAGGCATCTTGAAATGCCTTTGAAAAAACAATACAAAAACTTGATGCCTTTATGTATTCCCTAGAGAGTGAGGTGTCTGATAGCCATCAAGCAAGTGTCAAGTGGAATGGGTTATAAGTATTTGTCTTTTCTAGTGGCCTTATTTGATCTGAATTCAGCAACCCTAACACTCTGAGATTAGTGTCATCACCCTCATTTACAGCAATAAGGTGTGCACCTGCAACACTAATTTGACGCTCAAGTAGGTCAAAGACATGATTCAGTTGCCCCTACCTGCTATAAGGAAACTTATCAAGATTAAGAAGGCACAATTTTATATTTTATTAAACTGCTTTCTAAAGAGGTTAAGCCAACAGAAGTAATTTGTTCAACAATCTGTTGAGCACCAACTAAATGCAAAGTGTTGTATGAGGCACTGAAATAGAATAGTGAACAAAACAGCTTATGACCTAAACCAATATCTCACAATATCATACAACCGCTACTAACTTGTTAAAATAGTTAAACAAGATAAAATATAGTATTTTAAAATTTATCTGAAAAAGCTACAAGTGACCGTTAGCTTTTTTCCCCAATAACATACTTTGGGTTGTTCTTGACATGAATTATGAACACTTACTCTTTTTTTTCTGTACTTGAAACGAATTAGAACTTATTCATGTAATTCTGAGAGTTTTTGTTTGTTTCATTTTTATGGTCAATTGTACTTTAGTAGGATGCTTTCAGCTACAAATAGCTAAAAGCTCAAATCAAACTGGCTTAAAAATTAAGGATATTAATTAGCTCATATAAAAGCAGTTCAGAGGGAGACTGATTTCAGAACTGAATAATCCAGTAATTAAAAATGTCATTGAAAACCATAGACTTCCAGTTTCTGGTCTGGCACATAAGGAGCCTGTAATTCTTTTTTTTTTTTTTTTAAGATTATTTACTCATGAGAGACAGAAAGAGAGAGAGGCAGAGACATAGGCAGAGGGAGAAGCAGGCTCCTCGCAGGAAGACTGATGTGGGACTTGATCCTGGATTCCAGGATCACACCCTGAGCTGAAGGCAGACACTCAACTATTGAGCCACCCAGGCATCCCAAGAGCTTATAATTTACCACTCCATCCTCGCAACAAGTGAAAAGCCAAAGAAACTAAAAAGTTAATAACTCTTTTTATAGACATCAGAAAAGTGAGATAAAAAGTGAGCCCGGGTCGCTCAGCGGTTTAGCACCGCCTTCAGCCCAGGGTATGATGCTGGAGACCTGGAATTGAGTCCCACGTTGGGCTCCCTGCATGGAGCCTGCTTCTCCCTCTGCCAGTGTCTCTGCCTGTGTGTGTGTGTGTATGTGTGTGTGTGTGTGTATGTGTGTGTCTTTCATGAATAAATAAATAAAATCTTAGAAAAAAAAACTCCACTGGGGACCCCACACTTTTGTGACTCTTACCTCCAGAAGTTCTACCATGTTCTCTTAGTGAATATAAGGAAAAAACCCCTCTGGATAGGGGGAAAGTATCCATTTTTAAATATGTCAGAAAATTTTATTCTTTTTAACAAGAGTAATAATTTTGCCAGATCCTAACTTACTGATATTTTATTAGAACCTAAACAACCTGGGGGAAAGAAAATACCCAACTTCAACACCCTCCATCCATTCTATCTCACTTAAGGGGGAAGAGGGAGGAATTCAGACACACTTGTGAAGTTCACAGCTCAGGGGCACAGGCTTACTAAAAGACCAACTCTTAGGACTATTGAAGGGTTCCCCTCATTCCACACATAACCACCACATTAATACAAGGCCTATTTATTAGAATTTCTTCTACCCAGTGCATCATAGATGGCTTTCAACAACAACAACAAAATTACAAGGTATACTAAAAGGTAAAGCACAGTTTGAAGAAACAGCAAGCAGGAGAACTGGACTTAGATATGGCAGGGATGTTGGAATTATCAGACTGAGAATTGAAAATAACTCTGATTAATATGCTAAGAGCTCTAATGGATAAAGTATACAGCATGCAAGAGTAGATGTGCAATGTAAGAAGAAAGATGGAAATTCAAAGAAAGAAACAGAAAGAAATGTTGGAAATTAAAAAAAAACACTATAGGGGTACCTGGGTGGTTCAGTCAGTAAAGTGTCTGAGGTCATGATCCTAGAGTCCTGGGATCCAGCCCCTCATCAGGCTCCCTTCTCAGCAGGGAGTCTGTTTCTCCCTCTCCCTCTTTCTCTCCCCTGCTCATGCTCTCTCTCTCTCTCACTCAAATGCATAAATAAAATCATTTAAAAAATAAAAAATAATTTTAAAACCACTGTAACAGAAATAAAGAATTCCTTTTTTAAAGGAGGCTCCACACACCGCATAGAGCCCAACACAGGGTTCAAACTCATGACCCTGAGATCAAGACCTGAACTGAGATCAAGAGTCAGACGCTTAACTGACTGAGCCACTGAGACACCCCAAAGAATGTATTTATGGCTCATTGGTAGACTAGACATGACAGAGGAAATAATCTCTTAGCTAGGGTTTATGTCAATAGAAACTTCCAAAACTGAAATGCAAAGAAAAAAGACTTAAAAAAGAACAGAATATATATGTAACTGGAATAACAGGAAAAAAAGAGAGAAAGGAATAGAAATAATATTTAGAGTGATCATTATAAGAATTTTCCTAAATTAATGTCAGACACCAAATCATAGACCTAAGAAATTAAAGGAACAACAGGTAAAATAAATAATAAAAAGCCACTACACCCAGGCATATCATATATTCAAAATATAGAAAAGTAAAAATTAAGAAAAATTCTTTAAAGAAGCCAGAGGAAAAAACACCTATAGAAAAGCAAATATAAAAATTACACCTGACTTCTCCCCATAAAACATGCAAGTGAAGTGAAATATTTAAAGTGTTGAGAAAGAGAAAAAAAACCCTACCAATCTAGAATCCTGTTGCTTGCAAAATTATCCTACAAAAGTGAAGGAGAAATTAAATAAAGACTTTTTCAAACAAAAATTGAGAGAACTTGTAACCAGTAGACTTGTCTTGCAAGACACATTAAAAGAAATGCTTTAGAAAGAATAAAATGGGGCCATCTAGGTGGCTCAGTGATTGAGTGTCTACCTTTGGCTCAGGTCATGATCCTGAGGTCCTGGGATTGAGTCCCACATCAGGCTCACTGCAGGGAGCCTACTTCTCCCTCTGCCTCTCTCTCTGTGTCTCTCATGAATAAATCAATAAAGTCTTTTTAAAAAGAGAAGGAAATGGTATAGGTTAGAAACTCAGATCTACATAAAGAAGGAAAGAGTATTATAGAAGGAATAAATGGAATAAATGAAGTAAGACTAAAAGCTTTTATTTTTCTTATTCTAATTGATCTAATAGATAATGGTTTGTTCAAAATAATAATAGTAACAATGCATTTGATGATTATATATATAGTGAAATAAATGGCAGCAATGTTATAAGGGATAGGAGGGAGGAATTAGAAATATCTTGTTATTATTAGATACTTGCTAAGTGAAATAGTGTTATTTGAAAGGAAACTTGGATTAGTTGTAAATGTATATTGTAAACTCTAAAGCAATCACTAAGAAAAAGTTTTTAAAAAAGGAAGTATAACTGATGTGCTAGGAAAGGAGAGAAATGGAATCATATAAAATGGTTAATGAAAACTAAAAACGGCAGAAAATTGTAGAAGAGAAAAATAAGGGGAAAAAGGCAAAATAGAGTAAAATAGCTAACATGGTAGATATTAATTCAACTATGTCAATAATCAATTTTTAAAAAATATTTATGGATGTATTTATTTATTTAAGAGAGGTAGAGAACAAGATGGGGAGAGAGAACAGGAGAGGGAGAGAGAATCTGAAGCAGACTCTGAGCTGAGCACAAAGCACATGGAGGGCTTGATCTCATGATCTTGAGATCCTGACTTGAGCCAAAACCAAGAGTCAGACACTTAAGTGACTGAGCCACCTAGGTGCCCCTCATCATCACTTTAAATGTTAATGGTCTAAATACATCAAGACAAGTTTAAAAGATTTAAGATTTTAAAACCATAATGAATAAAAAAAACCAAGACCTATCTATATATTGTCTACAAGAAATCTGCTTTAAATATACAGACACATATACATGAAAAATAAAATGATGGATCCACCACGTAAACACAAGTCCAAAGAAAGCTGGAGTTGCTATATTAATTGCAGACAGAGCAGATTTAAGAGCAAGGAAAATGATCAGGGATAAATAGGAGCATTATATACTGATGAAGAAGTCAGTTCTCCAAAAAGATACAACAATCCATAATTTGTGTGTGCCTAACAATAGAAGGTCAAAATATATGAGACAAAAACTGATAGAACTGTAGGAAGAAATAGATAAATCCATTACTGTAGTTAAAGATTTCAACATCCCTCTATCAGATATGGACAAATCCAACAGGCAAAAAAGCTTAAGGACATAGCTACATTCAACAGCACCACTAATTAACTGAGCATAATTGAAATCTATAGTCTACTTCATCCAACAACAGCAGAAAACACATCCTTCACAAGCTCACATGGAATATCCACCAAGATATATCATAGATCACATTCTGAGCCATAAAACACATATTAACATATCAAAAAAGGAAAAACCAGAAAACAGAAATCACAGTGTGTTCACTTTGACCACAATGGATTTAAAATAGAAACACAATTGGGACGCCTGGGTGGCTCAGTGGTTGAGCATCTGCCTTTGGCTCAGGGCATGATCCCCAAGTCATGGGATCAAGTCCGACATTGGGCTCCTTGCTGGGAGGCTGCTTCTCCCTCTGTCTGTGTCTCTGCCTCTCTCTCTGTGTCTCTTATGAATAAATAAATAAAATCCTTAAAAAAAATAGAAACCAATAAAAGAACAATAGCTTGGAAAATCCAAAAATACAAAAGATTAAACAATATACTCCTAACTAACTCATGAGTCAAGGAAGAAATCTCAAGATAAATGTAAAAATATTCTAAACTAAGTAAAAATTAAAATATAACTTATCAAAACTTAAGAGATGTAGCAAAATTAGTGATTAAAAAGAAAGTTATAGCAATGAATTCATGCATTAGAAAAGAATACCTATAATCTATAATCTAAGCTTCTACCTTATGAGCAACTAAATTCAAAGTAAGCAGAAGAAAAGTAATAATAATAATTAAAGCAGAAATCAATGAAATTGAAAATAATAAATCTATAGAAAAAGTCTACAAACCCAAAAGCTGGCTCTTTGAAAATATCAATAAAATTGATAAGTCTTTAGTCAGGTTAACTAAGAAAAAGGAGACATGAACAAATTACTAATATCAGAAATAAAAGGGGGGACATTACTATATATCACATGAACATTAAAAGATAGCAAAGGAATACTATTAACAAATCTATGCTCAACAAAACTGATAACCTAGATGTAATGGACCAACTTTTTGAGAAACACAACCTACCAAAACTCATAAAAGAAGTAAGTCAATCTGGGGGCACCTGGGTGGCTCAGCGGTTGAGCGTCTGCCTTCATGCCCAGGGCATGGTCCTGGAGTCCTGGGGTCGAGTCCTGTATCAGGCTCCCTGCATGGAGTCTGCTTCTCCCTCTGTCTCTGCCTCTCTCTCTCTCTGTGTGTCTTTCATGAATAAATAAATAAAATCTTTAAAAAAGAAGTAAGTCAATCTGAACAGGCCTATAGCTGTTAAATAATTGACTTAATAATTAACTTTACAAAACAGAAAGGACCAGACCCACATGGGTTCGCTGATGAATTCTACCAAACACTTAAGAAAAAGGTTCTACTGATTCTTTACAATCTTTCAGAAGATAAAGCAGAGAGAATATTTCCTAACTTGTGCTGTGAGGCCAGGATTACCCTAACACCAAAACTGAAGGCATTGCAAGAAAACTACAGACTGATGTAGCTCATGAACATAGATGCAAAAATCCTTCTATGCTAGCAAATCTAATCCAACAATGTAAAAGGAATTATACAACATGACCAATTTGGGTTTATCCCAGGTATAGAAGCTTTGTTCAATATTCAAAAACCAATTAAAGCAATTTATCACATCAACAGGTAAAAGAAGAAAAATGACATTATCATATCAATAGTAGTGGAAAAAAGCATTTGACAAAATCCAACATTCGTTATGATGGTTAATTTTATGCGTCAACTTGACTGGGCTGAGGGAAGCTGAGGTAGCTAATAAACATTATTTCTGGGTGTGTCTGTGAGTGTATTTTTGGAAGAGATTAGCATTTGTGTTGGTTGATAAACTGAATAAAGCAGATGGCTGTCCCCAGTGTGGGGGGACATTATCCAATCCTCTGAGGGCCCGTATGGAACAAAAAGGAGGAAGAAGGACAGATTCACTGCTTCAGCTGAGGCATCCATCTTCTCATGCCCTCAGACATTGGCACTCCTGGATCTTGGCTTTTAGATTCAGATTGGTATTTATACCATTAGCCTCCTGATTCTCAGGCCTGGGACTCGGACTGAATTACTCGTGTTTCCAGGTTCTCCAACCTTGTAGGTAACGGATATATTTCTTGAATTTGAGCCAATTCCTACTATCTATCTATCTATCTATCTATCTATCTATCTATCTATCTATCATCATCATCTAACTATGTATACATATACTATTAGTATACATATACTATTAGTTCTGTTTCTCTGGAGAACTCTAGAGTTCTGTTCATCTAACTATGTATACATATACTAATGTATACATATACTATTAGTTCTGTTTCTCTGGAGAACTCTAATACACCTATCCATCATAGAAAAAAATCTCAGGGGGCAAGATGGCAGAAGAGTCGGGTCCCCAAGTCACCTGTCCCCAACAACTTACCTAGGTAACTTTCAAATCATCCTGAAAACCTACGAATTTGGTCTGAGATTTAAAGAGAGAACAGCTGGAAAACGACAGTGAGAAGAGTTCGAGCTTCTATCAAGGTAGGAAGATGAGAAAAAAATAAAGAAATAAAAAAGCATCCAAGGGGGAGGGCCGCCTGTGAGGAGCTGGGCTAAGGCCACAGGGCGAGAGCCCGCTAGGACAGGAAAGCCCCCACCCAGAGAAGCAGGAGCTTCCCCAATCTTCCCGGACGGAAAGGCGCTTGCAGGGAGCTCGGGCAGGATCCCAGGAGGGGCGGGGATGCCCACAGGCTCCTGGGGTCACTAACAGAGGACCTGCGCCCCCAGGAGAGCACACCACACCCGGCGGCTGAGCTCCCTAAAGGGCTGCAGTGCACGCCCGGCAGGGACCCAGCAGCAGCTAGGGCAGCGGCTCAGCACAGAGGAGGCTATACAGACCTGGGAGTGTGATTCCAGCCCCGCAGGGCCTGGAGCCCAGGGCGCAGGGGACACAGCCCAGGCTCCTGCGCTCCCCGGGGGACAGGCGGACGCCGGGAGGGCACAAGACAGCGAGGATGTTTCTGGCACCAGGGCACCCCCCAGCTGTGCAGATTGGCGCCCCGGAGCATCCAGAACCCCGTGAACTGATAGCTACGGTGGATACTGCAGGAGCTGACTCTAGGACTGGAGAGCTGGCCGCCGCCACCGCTGTTGTTCCTCCTGGTGTCACCTTGTACCTGGGACTGAGCAGGGGCCTCACAGGATTAACAGCTCCCACTGAACCGTGCACCTGGCAGGGGGCTGGGCAGCTCCCCCAGGTGCACACACCTGAGAATCAGCACAGTAGGCCCCTCCCCCAGAAGACCAGCTGGAAGGACAGAGGAAAAGCAAGTTATTGACCAAGCAGCGCTGGAAAGTTCCAGGGGAAGTCGAGGGATTTACAGTATATAGAATCAGAGGATACTCCCCCTTCTTTTTGTTTTCTGTTTGTCCCCTCCTCTTTTTCTCTGTTTTTCCACAACCACCCGTTCTTGGCCACTCTGCACTGAGCAAAATGAGTAGAAGGAAAAACTCACCACAAAAGAAAGAATCAGAAACAGTCCTCTCTCCCACAGAGTTACAGAATTTGGATTACAATTCAATGCAGAAAGCCAATTCAGAAGCACATTCTAAAGATACTGGTGGCTCTAGAGAAAAGCATAAAGGATTCAAGGGACTTCATGACTGTAGAATTTAGATCTAATCAGGCTGAAATTAAAATTAATTAAATGAGAGGCAATCCAAACTGGAGGTCCTAAGGACAAGTGTTAACGAGGTGGAAGAACCAGTGAGTGACATAAAAGGTTGATGGCAAGGAAGGAAACTGAGGAAAAAAGAGAAAAACAAAAGATCATAACGCTAGGTTAAGGGAAATAAATGACAGCCTCAGAAGGAAAAAAACATCTACGTTTAATTGGGGTTCCCCAGGGCACGGAAAGATCCAGAGGTCCAGAATGTGTATTTGAACAAATCAGAGCTGAGAACTTCCCTAACTTGGGGAGGGAAACAGGCATTCAGATCCAGGAGATAGAGAGATCCCCCCCTAAAATCAATAAAAAATGCTCAACACCTCGACATTTAATAGCGAAACTTGCAAATTCCAAAGATAAATAGAAGATCCTTAAAGCAGCAAGAGACAAGAGATCCCTAACCTTTACGGAGAGAAGTTTTAGGATAACAGCAGACCTCTCCACAGAGACCTGGCAGGCCAGAAAGGGCTGGCAGGATATATTCAGGGTCCTAAATGAGAAGAACATGCAGCCAAGAATACTCTATCCAGCAAGGCTCTCATTCAGATTAGAAGGAGAGATAAAGAGCTTCCAAGAGAGGCAGAAACTGAAAGAGAATATGTGACCACCAAACCAGCTCTCCAAGAAATATTAAGGGGGACTCTGTAAAAGAAAGAGGAAGTCCAAGGAAACAATCCACAAAAACACGGACTGAATAGGTATCATGATGACACTAAATTCCTATCTTTCAATAGTAACTCTGAACATGAATGGGCTTAATGACCCCATCAAAAGGCGCAGGGTTTCAGACTGGATAAAAATGCAAGACCCATCTATTTTCTGTCTACAAGAGACTCATTTTAGACATAAGGACACTTACAACCTGAAAGTAAAAGGTTGGAGAACCATTTACCATTCAAATGGTCCTCAAAAGAAAGCAGGGGTAGCCATCCTTATCTCAGAGAAATTAAAGTTTATCCCAAAGACTGTAGTAAGAGATGAAGAGGGACACTATAACATACTTAAAGGATCTATGCAACAAGAGGACCTACCAATCATGAATATTTATGCCCCGAATGTGGGAGCTGCCAAGTATATCAATCAATTAATAACCAAAGTTAAGACATACTTAGATAATAATACACTTATACTTGGTGACTTGAATGTATTGCTTGCTACAATTGACAGATCTTCTAAGCACAACATCTCCAAAGAAACAAGAGCTTTAAATGATACACTGGACCACATGGATTTCACAGATATTTACAGAGCTTTATATCCAAACTCAACTGAATACACATTTCAAGTGCACATGGAACTTCTCAAGTGCACATGGAACTTTCTCCAGAATAGATCACATACTGGGTCACAAATCGGGTCTTAACTGATACCAAAAGATTGGGATTGTCCCCTGTGTATTTTCAGACCATAGTACTTTGAAACTAGAACTAAATCACAAGAAGTTTGGAAGGATTTCAAACACGTGGAGGTTAAGGACCATCCTGATAAAAGATGAAAGGGTCAACCAGGAAATTAGAGAAGAACTAAAAAGATTCATGGAAACTAATGAGAATGAAGATACACCATTCAAAATCTTTGGGATACAGTAAAAGCAGTCCTGAGGGGGGAAATACATCGCAATACAAGCACCCATCCAAAAACTGGAGAGAACTCAAATACAAAAGCTAACCTTGCACCTAAAGGAGCTGGAGAAAAAACAGCAAATAGATACTACACCCAGCAGAAGAAGAGAGTAATCAAGATTTGAGCAGAACTCAATGAAATAGAGACCAGAAGAACTGTGGAACAGATTAACAAAACCAGGAGTTGGTTCTTTGAAAGAATTAATAAGATAGATAAACCATTATCCAGCCTTATTAAAAAGAAGAGAGAAAAGACTCAAGTTAATAAAATCATGAATGAGAAAGGAGGGATCACCAACAATACCAAGGAAATACAAAGAATCTTAAAAACTTATTATGAGCAGCTATACACCAATAAAGTAGGCATTGTAGAAGAAATGGATGCATTTCTGGAAAACCACAATCTACGAAACTGGAACAGGAAGAAATAGAAAACTTAAACAGGCCGATAACCAGGGAGGAAATTGAAGCAGTCATCAAAAACCTGCCAAGACACAAAAGTCCAGGGCCAGATGGCTATCCAGGGGAATTCTATCAAACGTTTAAAGAAGAAACCATACCTATTCTATTAAAGGTGTTCGTAAAGATAAAAAGGGATGGAATACTTCCAAACTCGTTCATTTTTTTTCTTTTTCCAAACTCGTTCTATGAGACTAGCATCACCTTAATTCCAAAACCAGACAAAGACTCCACCAAAAAGGAGAATCATAGACCAATATCCCTGATAAACATGGATGCAAAAATTCTTAACAAGATACTAGCCATAGGATCCAACAATACATTAAGAAGATTATTCACCATGACCAAGTGGGATTTATCCCTGGGATGCAAGGTTGGTTCAACACTCGTAAAGGAATCAATGTGATAGATAATATCAGCAAGAGAAAAAACAAGAACCATATGATCCTCTCAATAGATGCATAGAAAGCTTTTGACAAAATACAGCATCCATTCCTGATCAAAATTCTTCAGAGTGTAGGGATAGTGGAAACATTCCTCAGCATCTCTAAAGCCATCTATGAAAAGCCCACAGCAAATATCATTCTCAATGGAGAAACACTGGGAGCCTTTCCCCTAAGATCAGGAACAAGACTGGGATGTCCACTCTCACCACTGCCTCAGTACTAGAAGTCCTAGCCTCAGCAATCAGGCAACAAAGAGAAATAGAAGGCATTCAAATTGGCAAAGAAGTCAAACTCTCCTCTTTGCAGATGACATGATACTGTACATGTACTGCTAGAACTCATACAGCAATTGGCAGTGTGGCAGAATACAAAATCAATGCCCAGAAATCAGTGGCATTTCTATACACTAACAATGAGACTGAAGAAAGAGAAATTAAGGAGTCAATCCCATTTACAATTGCACCCAAAAGCATAATATTCCTAGGAATAAACCTAACCAAGGATAAAGGATCTATACTGTAAAAAGTACAGAACATTTCTGAAAGAAATTGAAGAAGACACAAAGAGATGGAAAAATATTCCATGCTCATAGATCGGAAGAATTAATATTGTGAAAATGTCAATGTTACCCAGGGCAATTTACCCATTTAATGCAATCCCCATCAAGATACCATGGACTTTCTTCACAGAGTTGGAACAAATAATCTTAAGATTTGTGTGGGAAAAAAAAGATTTGTGTGTAATTTGAAAACACCCTGAATAGCCAGGGGAATATTAAAAAAGAAAACCATAGCTAGGGGCATCACAATTCCAGATTTCAGGTTGTACTACAAAGCTGTGGTCATTAAGACAGTGTGGTAGTGGCAGAGAAACAGACACATAGATCAATGGAACAAATAGAGAATCCAGAAATGGGCCCTCAACTTTTTGGTCAACTAATATTTGACAAAGCAGGAAAGAATATCCACTGGAAAAAAAGACAGTCTCTTCATAAAATGGTGCTGGGAAAATTGGACATCCACATGCAGAAGAATGAAACTAGACCATTCTCTTACACCAGATACAAAGATAAACTCAAAATGGATGAAAGATCTAAATGTGAGACAAGATTCCATCAAAATCCTAGGGGAGAACACAGGCAACACCCTTTTGAACTTGGCCACAGCAATTTCTTTCAAGATACATCCATGAAGGCAAGAGAAACAAAAGCAAAAATGAATTATTGGGACTTCATCAAGATAAGAAGCTTCTGCACAGCAAAAGAAACAGTCAACAAAACTAAAAGACAACCTACAGAATGGGAGAAGATATTTGCAAATGACCTATCAGATAAAGGGCTGGTATCCAAGATTTATAGAGAACTTATTAAACTCAACAGCAAAGAAACAAATAATCCAATCATGAAATGGGCAAAAGACATAAACAGAAATCTCACAGAGAAAGACATAGACATGGCCAACAAGCACATGAGATAATGCTCCGCATCACTGGCCATCAGGGAAATTCAAATCAAAAGCACAATGAGATACCACCTACGGCCAGTGAGAATGGGGAAAATTAACAAGACAGGAAGCAACAAATGTTGGAGAGGATGCGGAGAACGGGGAACACTGTTGCACTGTTGGTGGGAATGTGAACTGGTGCAGCCACTCTGGAAAACTGTGTGGAGGTTCCTCAAAGAGTTAAAAATAGACCTGCCCTATGACCCAGCAATTGCACTGTTGGGGATTTACCCCAACAATACAGATGCAGTGAAACACCGGCACACCTGCACCCCGATGTTTCTAGCAGCAATGTCCACAATAGCCAAACTGTGGAAGGACCTCGCTGTCCATCGAAAGATGAATGGATAAAGAAGAAGTGGTCTATGTATACATAGACAATGGAATATTACTCAGCCATTAGAAATGACAAATAACCACCATTTGCTTCGACGTGGAGGGACCTGGAGGGTATGATGCTGAGTGAAATAGGTCAATCGGAAAAGGACAAACATTATATGGTGTCATTCATTTGGGGAATATAAAAATTAGTGAAAGGAAATAAAGGGAAAGGAGGGAAAATGAGTGAAAATATCAGTGAGGGTGAAAAAACACGAGAGACACGTAACTCTGGGAAATGGTCAATGGGTAGTGGAAGGAGAGGTGGGCGGGGGTTTGGGGTGACTGAGTGACGGGCACTGAGGGGGGCACTTGGCGGGATGAGCAGTTGGTGTTATGCTTTATGTTGGCAAATTGAACTCCAATAAAAAAAAAAAAGAAAAAAGAAAGAAAAAAATCTCAATAATCTAGGAATAGAATAGAATTGATTGGTTAAAAAATATTAAAAGCCCTACCACTAGTATCATACTCAGTGTAGAAACATGAAGCTTTCTTGCTAAGATCAGGCACATGACAAAAATGTCCCCTCTCACCTCTTCTTTTCAACATTGTATTGGAAGTTCTAGTTAATGCAATTAGACAAGAAAAGGAAATAAAATGTATACAGATTGATTAGGAAATAAAATTATCTTTGTTCACAGATGATATAATCATCCAAATAGAAAATCCAAAGAATTCTTCCTGGATCGACCAAGTAATTATAGCAAGGTCGCAAGATACAAGGTTAATATACAAAAGCCAATTGTCTTACTAGTGGAATTTGGAATTAAAAGCACATTATTTGGGTGCCTGAGTGCCTCAGTTGGTTGGGCGTCTGCCTTTGGCTCAGGTTGGGGTCCTAGGATTGATTCCTGTGTCAGGCTCCCTGCTCAGTGAGAAGTCTGCTTCTCCTTTATACTTTAGTATAATACTACCAAATACACAAGATCTATATGAAGAAAACTACAAAGCTCTGATGAAAGAAAGATGGCCTAAATAAATGGAGATATATTCCATATTCATGGTTGGAAAACTCAGCATGTCATGATGTCAGTTCTTCCCAACTTAATATAAATTAAGATCTAAATCAAGATTAAATACAAATCCAAACAGAATTCAAGCAAGTTATTTTGTGGAAGTCAATAAAGAGATTCTAAAGTTTATATGCCAAAACAAAAGGGTGAGTACAGAGAACTCAATATTGGCGAACAAAACCAGAGGACTGACACTATCTGATTTTAAAATGTACTACAAACTTGTAGGACTCAAGAAGTGTGATCTTGGTAAAAGAATAGACAAATAAATCAAGAAACAGACTAGAGAGCCCAGGAACTTACCCACGTAAGTATAGTCAACTGATTTTTGACAAAGGACCAAAGGCAATACAATGGAGCAGATAATCACTTCAACAAAGCAAGCTGCAACTGTAGCAACTGGACATCTACAGGCAAAACAAAACAAAACAAAAAAAAAGAATCTAGATGCAGGCCTTGCACCTTCACAAAAATTAACTCACAATGAATCATAGACTTAAATGTAAAATGTAAAACTATAAAAATCCTAAAAGATAACATAGAAGAACACCTAGATGAACTTTGTTATGGTGAGGCCTTTGTAGATATAACATGAAAGGCAAGATCCATTTAAAAAAAAATTGATAAACTGAAGAAAAAATTGATTAGTTGGACTTTATTAAAATAAAAACGTTTGCTCTGCAAATGATAATGTCAACAGAATGAAAAGACCAGGCACAGACTGGAAGGAAATAGTTGTTAACGATTTATCTCATAAAGGATTATTGTCCACAATAAACAAACAACACTTGAAATTCAATAATAAAAAACCAAACAATTCAATTTAAAAATGAGGGAAAGGCCTGAACAGACATCTCATCCAGAACATATAGATGGGAAACAAGCATATGAAAGATGTGAAAAGATGCTCCACATCATATGTCCTCAGGGTAATGGAAATTAAAACAAGATTTCACCATGTACCTATTAGAATAGGCAAAATCCCAAACATTGACAATACTGAATGCTAGCAAGTGTGTAGAGTAACAGGAATTCTCCTTTATTGCTGGTGGGAACATAAAATGGTACAACCACCTTTTCTTTTTAAATATTTTATTTATTTGAGAGAGAGCACAAATGGGGGTGGAGAGTGGGAAGGGACAGGGAGAGAAGCAGATTCCCCACTGAGCAGGGAGCCCAATGAAGGGCTTGACCCCAGGACCCCGAGATCATAACCTGAGCCAAAGGCAGCTACTTAACCAACTGAGTCACCCAGATGCCTGGTACAGCCACTTTGGAAGATATTTTGGTGGTTTCTTAAAAAGTAAATATACTCTTACTATCAGATTCTGCAATCATGTTCCTTTGTATTTACTCAAATGAACTAAAAAATATGTCCACTCCAAACCCTATACACATCTATGTTTATAGCATTTTATTCATTTTTTTTTTAAAGATTTTATTTATTTATTCTTGAGAGATAGAAGGAGAGACAGAGCCAGAGACACAGGCAGAGACATAGCCAGAGGGAGAAGCAGGCTCCATGCACCGGGAGCCCGACGTGGGATTCGATCCCAGGTCTCCAGGATCGCGCCCTGGGCCAAAGGCAGGCGCCAAACCGCTGTGCCATCCAGGGATCCCTATAGCATTTTATTCATAATTGCCAAAATGTGGAAGCATCCAAGATATCCTTCACTAGGTGAATGGTTATATATACACTGCATTACATCGAGATGATGGAATATTATTCATTATGGAAAAGAAATAAACTGTCAAATGAAAAAAAAAACAATTAAAAAAACTAAGTATTGTATGATTCCAATTATATGACATTCTGAAAAAGGCAAAGCTATGGAGACAGTAAAAATATCAGTGGTGGTGAAGGGCCAAGTGAGAGGGAAGGATGAATAGGCAGCACACGAGGTTTTTTTTAAGGCACTGTATTCTGTTTAATACCATAATGATGGATACATGTCATTATATATTTGTTAAAACCTGTACAAGATCTAACACCAAGAGTAAACACTTAGGTACACTATGAATTTTGAGTGATAATGGTGTTAATGTAGGTTCATTAATTTTAACAAATGTACCATTCTTATGCATATGTTGATAGTGGGGGGAGGGGCTATGCATTCATAGGGTAGGAGTTATATGGGTATTCTGTGCTTTCTGCTCAGTATTACTGTGAACCTAAAACTGCTTTAAAAAATAAAACCTGGGACTCCTGGGTGGCTCAGTGGTTGAGCATCTGCCTTTGGCACATGGCGTGATCCTGGAGACCCGGGATCAAGTCCCACATCAGATTCCCTGCATGGAGCCTGCTTCTCCCTCTGCCTGTATCTCTGCCTCTCTCTTTCTCTGTGTCTCTTATGAATAAATAAATAAAATCTTTTAAAAAATAAATAATAAAACCTATTTAAAAGGAAAAAAACATATATGTCCCACAGAAGTTATTTAGATATATCAATAATTTCCAGTATATAAATTCTAAATTATAATTTTGATGAAAACTAAGCATTTTATCTTTTAAAACAAAATATTACCATATTTTAAAAATATTTTAAAAATAAAATTTTTAGAAGAATAAAAACTTTTGCTCTGCAAATGACAATGTCAAGAAAATGAGAAGACCAGTCACAGACTGGAAGAAAACACTTCATTAGGTGTTACAGATTACATGTTATGAACCCATCATTAACAAGGGGAATGGAATGTAAGTCCAACTATGAGACTTTGCCTGAGGCTTATCTGTGTGTGTGGGAAGAGAGGGGGTGCAAATAAGCATTGATATTTAACAAAGTCAGAATTTTATTAGAGAGAAAATGATGACTGGATGCTAAGAAGCTATCAATACTATTGACTACACATGCTCTTTTGCATAAATTGTTGCCACATTTTATTCTGCTTATGAAAACAGAATTGTACTAAATTATCAATTGATGAATTAAATTCACAAAGTGAATTTTATTAAAAAGAATATGGATTTGCATTTAGCTCAATGTTTTTTATTTCCCTGAAATTTCCTCTTTGACCCATTAATTATTTAAAAGTTTTCTGTGTTCATTCTGAAAAACAATATGGAGGTTCCTCTAAAAGTTAAAAAATAGAACTATTCTATGATCCAACAATTGCACTACTACATATTTACCCAAAGGATACAAAAATACAGATTTGAAGGGATACATGCATCCTGATGTTTATAGCATCATTGTCAACAATAGCCAAACTATGGAGAACACAAATGTTCATTGATTGATGAATGGATAAAGAAGATGTGGTATAGAATGAAATCCGGCCATTTGAAAAGACCTGGATGGAACTAGAGTGTATTACACTAAGTGAAATAAGTCAGTCAGAGAAAGACAAATACTGTACGATTTCACTCATCTGTGGAGTTTTAGTAGAGAAAACAGATGAACATATGGGAAAGGGGAAAATAAAAAAGAGAGAGAGGGAAAAAAACCATAAGAGACTCTTAACAATAGAGAACAAACTGAAGGTTGATGGAGGGTGGTGGGTAAGGGATGGGGTAGATGGCTGGTGGGTATTAAAGAGAGCACTTGTGATGAGCACAGGTGGTTGTATGTAAGTGACGAATCACTAAATTCTACTAGTGAAACCAATATTGCACTGTATACTAACTAAAATTCAAATTAAAAAAAGAAGCTTGCTGTAAAATTTACAAAGTATGTTACTGCTTACTTTGTGACCTCAGATATGGTCTATCTTGGTGAGTGCCCCATACATGCTGGAAAATAATGTATATCTTGTATTAGTTAATGGTACTGTTCAGTTCTTTATAATTGTTGACTTTTTGTTTGGTGGTTCTATACAATACTAAGAGAGGTGTTGAAGTCCCCAATTTTAACTGTGAATTGATCTATTTTTTTCCAGTTCTGTCAATTCTTGATTCATATTATTTTGCAGCTATGTTGTTTGGTGCACATACATATATTGTTTTCTTATGATTTGGCACTTTTATCATATGCAATGTACCTCTTTGTTCCTGGCAATTTTTTTTTTTTTTTTGTTCTGAAGTCTACAGCCACACTAGTTTTCTTTAGATTGTTTGCAGAGTATATATAGATATATTTTCATTCTTTTATCTACCATTATATTTGAAAGTGAATTTCCTGTACATAGCATATGACTGGGCCTTGTATGCTATCCATTCACCTAGTCTCTTTTAATTGGTGTGCTTAGACCATTTACATTTAATGTAATTATTGATCCATTAGGATGTAGGTCTGTCATTCTCTGTTTTCTGGTTTTTTTTCACCTTGTTTCTCCTTATCTGTCTTCAAGTGGGTTATCTGGACATTCTTTAGTATTCTATTTTGGTTTATCTACATATTTTAGTGTAATTCTTTGTATAGTATTTTCAATAGTTACACTAGGGATTACAATATACATATGAAGTTTATCACAGTCTACTAGTGTTACCTCTTCAAGTGGAATGTAGGTACTTAAACATTGTTTAAGTCCCATTATCCTTCCACTTCCCTTATGCTATAGTCTTAAATATTACTTCCACATGCACTGAGAACCATATCAGATATTATAATTTTTGCTTTTAACTTTCAAGTGGTAAGTATAACTAGATATTTTGTGCTTGATTCCATAACAAGCTCAATGTGCACCCAACTACTCATTAACTCAACATCTAATCATCCATGAATTTAAGACATTAGCCACTTTCCCATACATTATGCATTTCACCCATCCATGATTCTTGAAATTTATTGGATACTTATATTATAATCTGATATGCCTCTAAGCCCATTCTCAGAGATCTATATTCCTTTCATTTTTCTTTTCAACTCATTCATATTGCCTTGTACATATTTACATTTACTTCACTAAGTAGTATTACCAACTGGGCTATAAGCTTCCTGTCCATGGGTTTCTCTTTATTTTCTATCTGCCTCTAGGACTTGTGGTGTTCCACAAGTGATAGATAACCCTACAAATTCACTGCCTTCTCCGTGTCTGCTGATACACACACACACACACACACACACACACACACACACACACAAACACAAAAACAGGGAGGAAAGAGTTAAGATGGAGGAGGAGTAGGGGACCTTAAATTTCTCCAGTCCCTCAAATACATCTAGATACTTATTGAATTATTCTAAACACCTATGAAATCAGTTGGAGATCTAGAAAAGAATTGCTGCAATCCTACAAATAGAAAGGCAACCACTTTTTGGAAGGTAGGAATTGTGGAGACTTGAATCCAGGGTGATACATTAGAGGATACAGTGGAGAGGAGAGAAGTTGCTAAAGGAGGCTACTGCAAAGTATTACAAGCAGTGGAGTACAAAATCAGAACTTGCTACTGCAAAGTATTACAAGCAATGGAGTACAAAATCAGAACTTTTAGAAGTCTATTAAAACAGGGTATGTCCCTGGCTTAAAGGTGCTTACGTGGCAGAGTAAGGTGGAATCCCAGGTGTGGCAGCATTGTCTCAGGATCTCCTGGGTCACAAGAAGAATGGAGGTATTTGAGTGCAGCAGAATTCCCAGGTATGGGAGCAGGGAAGCTGGCTAAAAACAGCAAGTCTAGGTGTCAGCTTTCTGCTCTGTGTTTCCATAAACTGCAAACTGCAAATTATCTTGCTGCTAGTCTCCTAGTAGGGGCCCAGAAAAAGGCAGAAGATGGTGGGACCCCCCCTCTCCCTCTCCCAGGAGGAAAACCTCGGGTCCATGCTGAAGGAACTCATAAACTTTGGTTTTGAAACTAAGTGTCTTGCCTGGAATAAAACCACTCGGTCATGGGCCATGTAACCACAGAGTTCAAATGGAAACGAGGGAGACGAGAGTGATTGGCTGCTTTTCTGAGAGGGCTGAAGAGTGGGGGCCATGAATTTTCAGCTCCAGGGCTAGAGAGACACCACCATTTTCATCCCACCTATTGGTGCTAAAATCCAGCAGGGAGCAAAACAGTGCCACAGGGTAGAATCTGCAGCTGCTTACAGTCAGCTTGGCCCCCTGGCAAGGGAAGTGCAATTCCACCAGGGTTAAGGGCACCTAAGAATCAGCACAACAGGCCTCTCCCCAAGAAGACCAGAAGGAACAACTGGCCCACACCAAGTATTCTGATTATAGAGAACTGCAAAGCTTCAGCTCTTGAGGATGACAATTTATACCATACCCATGGGTTTTCTTATTCCTAAGTTTTTCACTATTATTTTTTCAGTTATTTTATTTTTTCAATTCTTTTTAATTTTACATATATACATCATATATACATATTTATCATTTCCTTTCATTGTATTTTATCTTTTAAAATTTTTGCACATAGCCCCGGTGGCTCAGTGGTTTAGCGCCGCCTTCAGCCCAGGGCCAGATCCTGGAGACTAGGGATCAAGTCCCACCTTAGGCTCCCTGCATGGAGCCTGTTTCTCCCTCTGCCTCTCTCTCTCTGTGTCTCTCATGAATTAATAAAATCCATAAAAAAGTAATAAAATAAAAAATTTGCACATGTAAATGAATATATTTTTATTTCTTGTTTTTTTTTTTTCTGTTTTTTGTTGTCATTGTAGCTATTGTTGTATTTTATCTCTTTCTTCTATTCTTTTCCAGACAGAATGACATGACAAGACAGAGAAATTTACCCCAAATGAAAGAACAGGAGGTAGTACTCACTGCCACAGATTTAATTAATATGAATATAAGTAAGATGTCTGAACTAGAATTTATTTATTTTTAAAGATTTTATTTATTTATTCATGAGAGACACAGAGAGAGGCAGAGACATAGGCAGAGGGAGAAGCAGGCTAACCGCGGGGAGCCTGATGTGGGACTTGATCCCAGGACCTCAGGATCACAACCTGAACCAAAGGCAGACGGTCAACCACTGAGCCACCCAGGTATCCAGTCTGAACTAGAATTTAAAATAACAATTATAAAGATACTAGCTGGGGTTGAAAAAAAGCATAAAAGACACTAGAAAATCCCTTACTGTAGAAATAAAAGAACTAAAGTCTAGTTAGGCTGAAATTAAAAATGCTATTACCAAGATACAGTCCCAGATGGAGGTTTTAAAAGTGAGCATAAACAAGCAGAAGAGATAGTCAGTGATAAAGGAGATAAAATGATGGAAAATAAGGAAGCTGAAAGGAAGAGAGAAACAACTACTGGATTATGAAATGAGACCAGAACTCTGATTCCATAAAGCAAAATAATATCCAGATAGTAGAGGTCCCAGAAAATGAAAAGGGAGAGACAGGATTATTTGAATAAATTATAGCTGAGAATTTCCTGATTCTAGGGAAGGAAACAAGCACTCAAGTCCAGGAGGCACAGAGAACTCCATTGCAAAATCAACAAAAATAGGTCAACACTGCTTCTCAGCCTTTTGGCTAAGATCAAGTGTAAAAATAGGTCAACATCTTGACATATAATAGGAAGCTTGCAAATTTCAGAGATAAAGAGAAAATCCTGAAAGCAGCTTGGGGCAAGAGATCCTTAACCTATAAGTGTAGAATCGTAAGGCTGTCAGCAGACCTGTTCATAGAGACCTGGCAGGCCAGAAAGAACTGGCATGATATATTTAGCATGCTAAATGGGAAAAATAAGTATTTTTTAAATGTCTATGCTATCCAGAGAAATTTGCACATTCAATGCAATTCTTACCAAACTACCACTGATATTTTAAACAGAACTGGAACAATCCTAAAATTTGTATGGAACCAGAAAAGACCTTGAATAGCCAGAGGAATGCTGAAAAATAAAACACCAAAGCTGGAAAGATTATCCAATGGAAAGAGACAGTCTCTTCAATAAATGGTGCTGGGAAAACTGGTTTTGATAAACCCTAGAAGTGAACACAGGCAGCAACCTCTTTGACCTCAGCTATAGCAACTTCTTATTAGGTCACTGAAGGCAAGGAAACAAAAGCAAAAATGAACTATTGGAACTACATCAAGATAAAAACCTTCTGCACAGTGAAGGAAATAATAAAACTAAGAGGCAGCCTACAGAATGAGAGAAGATATTTGCAAATGACTTATCTGATAAAGGGTTAGTATCCAAAATCTACAATGAACTTATCAAATTTAACTCCCAAAAAACAAAAAATCTAGTCAAGGAACAGGCAGATGAAATGAACAGACATTTCTCCAGAGAAGACATACAAATGGCCAACACATGAACACATGATCGCTTTGCATCAGGGAAATATAAGTCATAACCACAGTAAGAGAACACCTCATACTGGTCATAATGGCTAAAATGAAGTCAGGAAACAATAGATGTTGGCAAGGATGTAAAGAGAGGAACACTTATACATTGTTGGTGGGAATGCAAGCTGGTGCAGCCACTCTGGAAAACAATATGGAGTTCCTCAAAAAGTTAAAAATAGAGCTACCCTACAACCCAGCTATCGCACTCCTAGATATTTACACAAAGGATACAAACATGGTGATCTGAAAGGGCACTGCATCCCAATGTTTATAGCAGCAATGTCCCTAATTGCCAAACTATGGAAAGAGCCCATATGTTCTTTGACAAATGAATGGATAAAGAAGGTGTGGTTAAGTACACACAATGGACTATTACCCATCAAAAAGAATGAAATCTTGCCATTTGCAGTGATGTGGATGGGACTAGAGAGTGTTATCCTAAGTAAGTCAGAGAAAGAAAAATACTATATGATTTCAATTATATGTGGAGTTTAAGAAACAAAACACATGAAAATAGGGGAAGTGAATTAAAAATAAAATTAGATGAATACAGAGAGACAAACCATAAAAGATGCTATTCTCTAGGAAACAAACGGTTTCTGGAGGGGCGGTGGGTGGAGGGATGAGGTAATTGGGTGATGAGCATTAAGGAGGGCACTTGATGTAATGAGCACTGGGTGTTATATATATATATATATTTTAATTATTATTATTTTTTTGGAGTTCAATTTGCCAACATATAGCATATCACCCAGTGCTCTTCCCATCAAGTGCCCCTCTCAGTTGGGTGTTATATTCAACTGCCAAATTACTAAGTTCTACCCCTCTAACTAATAATACCATATATGTTAACTAAATTGAATTTAAAGAATAAAAAAAAAATCAGCTACCAATGCACTCACTAGATCACTCACGAAGTGTTCCACAAAACTTCTTATTCTTATATCTAGCACTAGCACCCAAAATACCTGCCCATATGGAAGCTGTAAACAAAAATTGTTCTAGAAGAACAAAAGCTTTTGAGGCCAAAAATCCTTAACCCTAAAATTGATGTAAAAAAACCTCTCTATAACATCTTCAGAAAGTACTTAGTCCCAAATATGTAGCTATGAAACTATCAGCTGTCCTTTCATAACTACATCCTCACTCACACAAGCACGTGCATGCCTACAGATACACAAACTCTTTCACGCAGTAACATTCTATAGTCAATTATCACATTTTGGACAAGAATAATTTATTTCTATAAATATGATTTTAATAATATTTCTTAAGTATTTAGTAATCAAGGATTCCTCTATAACAGAAAAAAACCCCAAAGTAATTAAGAAATATGTCAGTTATATATATTGATATACATATATACAATTAAAAAAATCTTTTTGTAATTTAGTTTTTAATTTTGAATTTGTTTTTAAGATTCCACAATTAACATGGGGTTTAAATGCACAACCCTGAGATAAAGAGTCAGACACCCCATAACTGATCCAGTCAAAGTGCCCATTAATTGTGAATTTTTAAGTGATGGAAGGTGTGAAGGATTCAATGCTGGAGTATAATTTAATGGGGAATTTCAGACTATTTAGGTGGGAATTTTTTAAGTTTCTTGCAAATATAAATCAAGCTTGCTCCAATTCCACAAGAATACCACCACAGTCTTTAGGATGGAGAAAAATCACTGGTTTTCCATGTGCTCCTATTTTGGTCTCTTCACTGAGACTACGGATGTTCTTCTCTTTCAAATCCATCACAGCTGCATTTATATCATCCACCTTGAGAAAAGGAAATAAATAAGAATCACATTTGAGATCATTTGAGATCACAAAAATACCAAACTATAGGATCTTAAGACTTAGAAGAAACTTTGCAAACTAATGTGGTCTATCTCCTCTGCCTCTGGGCAGAATCATTCCTAAACCCTCACAAAAATAAGCTTAATACTTCCACAGAAGGAAAAGTAGTTGATAAATTTTCATAGGTGAGCAATCACAATGCTTAAGAATTTTCACCATTAGTAATTATTTCTCCTTATAACCTAAAAAATGTATGTTACATTTTACAATATTTTCTTTTAGTAGTACTACTGTTGATACTGCACATAGTTTGTTTTTTTTTTTTGTAAGAGCCTTGAGTTCCTAATTTATAATAAAGAGATGAGGCCTACCGTATAAATGGGCAAGAGATTAAAATAACAGAAAAGAAGTTTTTAGCAGTATATGACACAGGTTATAGTAGGTACTCAAAAAAGATATGAGTGTTTCTCTGGATCCACAAACCTCCCATCTGCCATACCACCTAGTTATTACTTTTGAGATTAAGATTTCATATTTTAATGTGAATTACTATGAAATTGCCATCAAAATGTTTTTCCTCATTCTAAAAAATCCAAACATTTATAATTTTATGACTCTCTTCAAAATCATCTCTGTTTTCTTCATATTTACTGGCAGTCTAGGAAAGGAGCAAATGTGTTTCTATATACTGATGAAAGAATGATTCTCCTCTATCTTGGAAAGTCATCTTCCTTAGACTGGGAACCCAGCAAATGGATATAAAGGTATTACATGAAATCCCATTCCTAGGCAGTCATAAATCGCCCTGGAGTTTAATAATATAATGGCATTCTAAACATTAAAAAAGCACAGAGAAAAAAAAATAAAAATAAAAATAAAAAATAAAAAAGCACAGAGAATAGAACACCCATGTACCCAACATATAGATTTAACAAATGTTCATATTTATACAATCTGATTTTCAATGAGCCAAGAATTATATATTAAATTCTAAAACTTGACAAACAACCGATAAGGAGGATACTATTACTATAAATAAATGACGATTTCTTCAAATAGTGTACATTCTACTTGTACACTCCTGACAATGTTTCATTTTAAACTTGATAGCTATGTCAAAGTCATGCCCAGACTATGATCATGGTTACTTCATGTATCTCCAAATACTCTCATCTTTTTCAGAATAGTAGAATTCCTCCTGATATCTTATCTTTCCATATCTGGACATAATGAATTTCTTTCTATTGAATGTAACTTCTCTTTCCATTTTCCCAAAGTTAGTCTAAATTCAATCTTTCCATTTTAAAATAATTTAAAAATTACAGAGTACATGAAAATTTAAGGATACAGATAAAGCTAAGTACCCTTTTACTACCACCACGATCACTTTTCTCTCAAAAGGGAACTACTATCTTCAACTCAGCACACATTCTTCCAAATCCTGAAATAAATTTATAAATTTACATATATGTGTACTAGTAAAGAATTTGGCCTTTTCTAAAGAGAGGTCTTGCCTCAACGTCTGGGAGTTAACCTATGTAATCTGAGAGGAGTGTCTTTGTTTAGGGTAGAGGCTGACCAGATTGATTCTTAAAGTAAGCTGGCCATACCCAAGTCTTAGAGTAGGAGCTGGCTATTCCAGAAACCATGTGATTTAAGATAGGAGCTGTGGGTCACAGGGTATCAGTTGATATGGAGAAAGTTCAACCATGTGGTCAATCAATCAGGCTAAGTAATAAAGTACCAAAAAAACCTCAATACTAAAGTTTGTGTTAGAGTCCCTGGTTGGCAATATACTCAATGCATATTGTCACACATCGATACCAGAATGGTCCTGAAGAAAATGGAAGCTTTGCATTTAGAATCCTCCCAGACTCTGCCCTATGTGTTTCTTCCTTTGGCTGATTTTGATTGTAATAAACCACAACCGTGAGTATAATAACTTTCACTGAGTTTTGTCAGCCTTTCTAGTGAAGTACTGAGCATGAGGGTTTAGAACACCATTAAATCTGCAGATGGTATCACAAGTGAGGTGGTCTTTTGTTGGACCATGTGTCCAATAAACTTGACAGTTGGCTCTAAACTTTGCAGTTTGGGATGCCTGGGTGGCTCAGTGATGGAGGTCTGCCTTTGGCTCAGGATGTGATCCTGGGGTCCTGGGATCAAGTCCTGCATTGGGCTCCGAGTCTGCTTCTCCCTCTGCCTATGTCTCTACCTCTATGTGTCTTTCATGAATAAATAAAAATCTTTAAAAAGAAATAAACTTTACAGTTTGACAAATACGCATATAAAGTTTTAAATATGCATATATATATCTTCTGTATGCATTATTTTTTGTTTTTTACTTAAAATATTTTAGCAAATTTTCTAAGTCAGCTGACATACAGGTGAACAACTTTTTAACTACTACACAGTGTTCTAAAGAACTACTTTATAGAAATACAAAAGGCGATCCACTCATTCCCCTACTAATAAACATTTCAGTTAGAAGGGAAACCTGGCCCTTTCTCAATGACTAGGCCTAAATTGGTCTTCCTTGGTATTGCCAATGGAACACAAGAAAGCTTGGTGACTGAGTTCACAGGCAAGATTCCACTGGCATTTAAAGGCATAAGCACAGGGCAGGATCTGGTGTAGATAAGATTTTTAAAAATTAAAGCAAAACTTAAAAGATGGAGAATAGATTGAGATATCCTAACAAAACGGAGCTAAAGACAGAGACAAGATGGAGTGACAGGAGCAGTATTTGAAAAGATAACTGATAATTTTTCATAATTGAAGCAAAATTTAAGTCTTCACGCTAAAAGTAAACTTAAGAATTAATCAAGATCAAAAAAAAAAAAAAAAAAAAAAAAAAAAAAGAATTAATCAAGATCAATATGAACCAATACATGTATATGTAACTCACAAATTTAATAGCATGAATGATACAGAGAATATCTTAGGAGCTTTCAGGGAAAAACAATAACCACCTTCAGTTAAACTGACAGCAAATTCTTTGTAATAGTATATATATACAAACACACGTACCATAGTATACCAGTGAAACATTAAGGGTGAAATTACATGATGTCTGGGAATGGCTTCAAAATAATTTAGGAAGAGAGAAATGTGGTGGAAGGGAGCATATATGGAATGAGATTGCCCATGAATTGGTAACTTAAAATTGGGTTAGATACATGAGAATTCATTATATTATTGTCCTTTTTTAATGTTCAAATTTCTGTAAAATAATAAAGCTAACTACAAAAAATAGAACTAAAATCTGTGGCCTCATTCCTTCCTAGCAGAAGGAATGTAAAAAAAAAGTGTCTCAATCCAAAGGAAAGTAGAAAGAAGGAAAAAATAAAAAAAAGGTAAAAAGAAAATAGTATAAAATACATAGACAATATGTTCATTATTAGTTATCATAAATGGAGATGGATTAAATGTATGAATTATAAAATGAGATTATCAGAATGAATATAAATTTTTAAAATATATTTGTTGATTGAAAGATATTTCTACAAAACAATAAAAAAAAACTTTAGTTATATGTTCCCTAGAAGAGACTTACCTACACAAAAGATGAGTAAAGGGATGGAAAAAAGATATACCAGGCAAATATTAACCAAAAGAAAGTTGATAGAGCAATATTAGTATCAGCTAAAACAAAATTTAAAGTGAAATACAGGGCAGCCCAGGTGGCTCAGTGGTTAAGCACCACCTTCAGCCCAGAGCCTAATCCTGGAGACCTGGGATCGAGTTCCACATCAGGCTCCCTGCATGGAGCCTGCTTCTCCCTCCACCTGTGTCTCTGCCTCTCTTGAATAAATAAATAAAACCTTAAAAAAAAAAATAAAGCGAAATACACTAAATAAAAAGATACAACCTAAAAATAAAATGAACAATCCACCAAAATGACAAAACAATCTCAACTCTGTATATACCTAATAGTACTGCCTTGAAACATAAAAAGCAAACCGAACATGCATAGCTCACAGTATCTCCTACACCAAGCAGACAAAAGATTAGGGATAAAAACAAGCTGTAAATCCTTTGACTACATTGGATCTAAGTGCCTTATTAGAAACGTGGTTTGCAGATATTCTCTTCCATTCTGTGAGATTTGTTTTTATACAAAACTTTTTAATTTTGATGAAGCCCAGTGTTATTATTTGCGCTTTTGGTGTTATATCTAAGAAACCATTGCCCAACTCAAGGTCATGAAAACTTATGCCTATTTTTCTCTAAGAGTTTTATAGCTTTAGCTCTTACATTTAGGTCTTTGACTCATTCTGAGTTAATTTTTATATATGGTGTAATGCAGCTCTGGGGTTTTTCTTGAAATGCTGTCTTGACCCAGTTCTGAGGCACTGGCTAGAGACTGGTCAATTCTTCTTGAGCAACTGATAAAGTCCATATCCTAACCATTCCCTTATTAGCTTCATACTCTGGGGCCATCACGTGCCTTCTCTAATTGCCCCAGAGACAGATACCAAACAACCAGCTATAGTCCCTATGCCCCAGAGCCCACAGAATTATTCAAATTAGCCAATCCAAAGGGAGCCTATGAAATCTAACTAACCTCACCCCACTTGCCCCACTAAGCTTCCTACTACAGCTCCAGCTTGCTGTTACTCTGTCCCCAAGTGCAATCCCCAATGTGTAGGCCTCATGGGGGATTGTGGCAGCTTTCTCTCACTTGGAGCTCTAAGGAACAAAGAATTTTGCTTTCCATCTATCCATTACTATTGTGTCCCACCCTCAAAAGAATCTTTAAATCTTATAAAACATTATGGTGTGAGCCAAGTGTTCCAATACATTCTTTTGCATGTGGCTATCCAGCTGTCCCAATGCCATTTGTTGAAAAGACCAGTCTTCCTCCATTGGATGGGATTGTTATTTTGTTGAAAACTTACTGTAAATATGAGGATTTGTGTCTGACTCCTAATTCTATTTTATTGATTTCTAAGTCTATCCTTATGCTAATATCAAGTATAAATCTTTCAACTTTGCTCTTCTCTTTCAAGATTGTCTTGGCTATTTGGGATCCCTTACATTTCAATATGAGTTTCAGGATTAGTTTGTCCATTTCTGTAAAGATGCCAACTAGAATCTGATGGGGATTGCATAAACTCCATAGATCAACTTAGGAAATATTGTCATTTTAACAGTCAGTCATATGACGTGTAGCATAGATTATATTTCCATTTATTCAGGCCTTTTTAATTTCTTTCAACAATGATTTGTCGTCTTTGGAGTGCAATTTTTGCAGTTCTCTTGATCAATTTATTCCTAGGTAATTTACTGTTTTTGATGCTATTTTAAATGGAATTGCTTTCTTAATTCAATTTTTAGACGTGTGGTTAAAAAAAAATCCAGATAATCTTTTCATTTTAAATAATGTTTAATCCATTCACACTTAATGTTCATATAGTTGAATTTGTCTATCTCATTTAATTTTTTTCATCTCATTAATACTTCATTCTTCCTTTTTTGATTTCTGTTGGTTAAACATGTATTTTTGGGGTAATAAAAAAGGAGAGTAAAAAAACAAAGATTCTTTTTTCTGAAAAAATTTATTTACTTGAGAAAGACAGAGCATGAATGAGAGTGAGTATGAATGGGAGGAGGGGCAGAGAGAGAGGCAGACTCCCGATTGAGCAGGGCGCCTGAGGTGGGGCTTGACCCTAGGATTCTGGGATCATGACCTGAACTAAAGGCAGATGCTGTACCGACTGAGCCACCCAGGTGCCTCTAAGAAACACTACAGAGCACTAATAGTTACCAGAGGAGAGGTGGGTGGGGGAAGGGGTGAAATAAATGATGGGGATTAAGAAGTGCAACTTGCTATGATGAGCACTGGGTGTTGTACCTAAGTGCTGAACCACTAAATTCTACACTTGGAACTAATATTACATTGTATGTTAACTGGAATTTAAATAAAAACTTGGAAAAAAACCACATGTTTTTGTATTGTTCAATTTTATCTTAATTATATTTTAGGGGATGCCTGGTGGTTCAGCAGTTGCACGCCTGCTCAGGTCGTGATCCTGGGATCCGGGATTGAGTCCTGGATCAGGCTCCCTGTGAGGAGCCTGCTTCTCCCTCTACCTATGTCTCTGCCTTTCTCTCAGTCTGTCTCTCATAAATAAATAAATCTTTTTTAAAAATTATATTTTAATTATCCCTTAATTTTCTTAACATTTTTTAAAAAAGATTTTATTTATTTATTCATGAGAGACAGAGAGAGAGAGAAGCAGAGACATAGGCAGAGGGAGAAGCAGGCTCCTCGCAGGGAGCCCAATGTGGGACTCAATCCTGGGACTCCAGGCTCAGGATCACGCCGTGAACCGAAGGGAGACACCCAATCACTGAGTCACCCAGGCATCCCTAATTTTCTTAACATTGCTCTAGAGTTTATAACATCTATTTTAATCTTATTAGTCTACCATTTCATATATAAAAAAACTTACAATAGTATACTTTCCTTTGCCCAATTCCCATCCTTTCTACTGTTACCTTAAGTTTTTTTGTTATAAACCCTACATTTAAAAAATTTCAAGTCAATTAACTCATATAATTTGAGGTAAGAAAAATTTTATTTTATTTTAACCTACAAATTTAACATTTCTGGTGCTCTTCATTTCTTGTAAAGATCTGGATTTTCATTTGGTATTATTTCCCTTCATCCTAAAGGAATGAAGGCTGAATATACATCCTGAATATTTCTTTGGTTTTTCGTAGTGCAGGTCTACTGGACAGGAATCCTCTCATTTTTGTTCAATGTAAGATACTTCCATTTCACTTTCATTTTTTAAAAAAGATTTATTTATTTGAGAGAGTGAGAGGACAAGCACAGGGAGTGGCAGAGGGAGAGGGAGAAGCAGGCTCCCTGCTCAGCAGCAAGCCAGACATGGGGCTCAATCTCAGGACCCTGGGATCATGACCTGAGCTGAAGGCACTCTTAACTGACTAAGCCACCCAGGTGCCCCTCACTTTCATCTTCAAAAAAAATTTTTATTTAAATTCAATTTGCCAACATATAACATCCAGTGCTCATCTCATCATGTGTCCTCCTCTCACTTTCACTTTTGAATAATATTTTTTCCATCAATTGCAGAATCCTAGAATTACAGATTTTTTGCTTCACGTTTTGTAGGAGTTTTAGGGTCACAGCAAAATTGACCAAAGGTACACAGATTTCATACATATAACCTTTGGCCCTACAGATGCATAGCTTCTTCCATCATTATCAACATACTCATCAGAGTGTGACAATTGATGAACCTATACTGACAGCATTATCATCCAAAGTGCAGTTCACTTTAGGGTCACTTTTGGTGTTGTATATTCTATGGGTTTGGATAAATGTATGATATGTACCCATCATTAAAGTATCACACAAGGTGTTTTCACTACCTTAAGAATCCTCTGTGCTCTGCTTATTCATCCCTTCCTCCCACTCCCAATCCATGGTAACCACTGATCTTTTTAGTGTCTCCATATTTTGCCTTTTCAAGAATGTCATATAGTTAGATCACACAGTAGATAGCCTTTTCAGATTGGCTTCTTTCATTAGTAACATATATTCAAGATTCCTCCATGTCTTTTCATGGCTTGAATCTGGGGTTGATGTCTTACCTCAAATTGGTAATGTCCTTGTGGGCTATTTCTACAATTGCCACTTGTGTTCTATTTTCTCCCTCCTCTTTTTCTGGGATTCCAACTATACTGATAAAACCTTTGACCATGTTCTACATCTCTCTTATGGCCTATTGTTTATTCCCCCTCCATATTTCTTCCTCTTGATTTTGGACTCTAGGACAGTTAGAAGAC
This sequence comes from Vulpes lagopus, assembly GCF_018345385.1. Lineage (NCBI taxonomy): Eukaryota > Metazoa > Chordata > Mammalia > Carnivora > Canidae > Vulpes > Vulpes lagopus. Next base: position 98,230,476 of record NC_054827.1, on the reverse strand, counting down.
AAATTTCTGCTGTTTTAAGCCACCAAGTTTGTGGTTATTTATTATGGTATCCCTAGGAAACAAATACAACCACCATATACGCATATTGAAACTGAACAATTAAATAGATGTCAGATGGTGGCAGCCAAGTTTCTCAGTGTTGGTACGGGCAGTTATGAACCTAGCAAAGAAGGCTACAGTGGTCCATGTGGTAATGGGTTAGAGTTAGAGACACCAGTATGAACTTATGAGTTCATGAGTATGCTATATATACATCTTATAAGTTCTGTTTGGCTATGCAGAGAAATTATCTATAGATGTATGTATATATACAGTATATACATGTCCTTGCTCTGTTAGCTCAAAAGGCCAAGAAACAGTGATCCTCCAGTAGCAAGAAGCATATCTAGAGCTCATATCTTGGTTTCTTTTTTTTTTTTTTAATTTTTTATTTATTTATGATAGTCACAGAGAGAGAGAGAGAGAGGCAGAGACACAGGCAGAGGGAGAAGCAGGCTCCATGCACCGGGAGCCCGACGTGGGATTCGATCCCGGGTCTCCAGGATCGCGCCCTGGGCCAAAGGCAGGCGCCAAATCGCTGTGCCACCCAGGGATCCCCATATCTTGGTTTCTAATACCATTCTCTAATAAAATGAACCAGGGCTCCTTGGAGAAATATGTGGCTTTAGACTAGGGCAGGGAATATAGATGACAAGTTGGAGCATCTTGCAGTGCCAGAAAGTAAGGAAGTGTGGGAGGAAAACAAAAAAGATGGGGTACATCAGAGACACAGGAGTCAACCCAAAGTGTGCTTCTGAGAAAGCTGAACAATCTAAGTAACAAAATAAAATGGTATTGGATTACAGCCCAAAGTATAAATACTTATAAACCTTCACTGATATAAAAAATGTCTTAATGAATAAGTAAATTACTGAGTAACAAAAAGTTAAATAAATAAGTGGGGAAGAACAGACAAATCTTCCATTTGGAAAATTTCAATTTATGGAATTTTCAAGGAGATGGAGCTTAACTCTCCCTCCCTTCAGCCCTGGCCTCACAGTGACTTCCTTCCAAAGTTTATATTATGGAGAAGGGGTGGGGGGGAAGTGTAGCTTTACAGTGGAGAAATATGACGACATTTCCTCAGGTAGGGAATAAAGGTCAATATCAACAGTAATAAGTCATGTTGATAATATGTATCCTTGATGTGATATGAGAATGACACTTTACCTCTGTGGTCTCCCTCTCAAAAATCAATAACCCTAGTCTGTCTAAATCATGAGAAAAATCTCGATTGAAGGACTTTCTACAAAATAACTGACTGGTAATTCTCAAAAATATCAAGGTCATCAAAAACAAGTAAACAGAAAAATTGTCACAGGCAAGAGGAGCCAAAGGAGAAAAGGAGACATGATAACTAAATGTAATGAGGTATCCTAGATGGGATCCTAGGACATAAAAAGGACACTGGGTAAAAACTAAGAAAATATAGATTTTAGGTAGTAATAATGCATCAATTTGGTTCATCGATCATGACAAATATACTATACTAGTAAGAGGTTAATATTTTTAAAAAGGGCCTAAAGAGATTAACAACCATTTACAACAAGCAGACTTTGAGTCATGATTAGAGTAAGTCAACTTTAGAGACATTTGTGAATCAATCTAATAAATTTGACTCATGAACTATGTATATGATGGTGACAAAAGATTTTTAATTTAGACACAAACTATATAAAAGTAAAATGACATGTTGTGAATGACTTAAATACTTAAGAAAAAAAAATAAAGCAAATATGCCAAGATCTTGAAAACTGTTGAATCGGTTCCCTGCATGGGAACATTATCTTTTTTCTACTTCTTATATGTTTGAAAAAATTCATAACAGAATCATGACTTTTTTCCAAGTGCCCTTTGGTAACTTCTACTCTAAATATGATCATGGATATTTTCATCATAGAACATTCTACCCATGTACAAATATCTACAATTCTGATGTTGCATCTCCATTTTTAGTATACTACCTCTTCGATATTCCTTAACTCAAGAAATAGTTCTAAGATTTAATAAATTAGACTTATATTTTGAAAAACTGCCTACATTAACAGAGACCCTTAACAAGGCATGTTGGGTTGACTCCTGTGTCTCTGATGCCTACATTAACACTGTACTAGCATCTATCTCTATTTCTGTTACTGATTTTGATTTTAAAGATCTTGTACCATATTTATCCTTTTGTTAGAGTGTTGCTATAAAATTTACAATTCTTCAGAAGAACTCCCTAGTATCTTGCTTGGCAGTAGTAAAAACAAAGAAATAATACTGTCATAATTTTCTGAATTGAAAGTAGATGCATTATGTACTCTAGGATTATAATAAATGCAAAGCAATTTGATTTGGGAAATTAAGTCTTTCCCCCTAATAAAAATAACACAGCCAATAACAACCCATATATGAATTTTGTTTTTACAATCCTTTGTACAATTAGTTAATGTATCTTTTAGCTCTGTGTGGCCTTGAATGCCATGAAGTAAAAATCTGGGCTATTTATCTCATCTTCTTATCAAATTTTTTTGTTTTGTTTTTTTGGGATTTTTTTTTTTGGTGGTAGTACCTTATGTCTGGAAATTATTTTGATTTTCTGCTGTCATTTGTAAATTAAGAGTGCCAGTATTCCAAATAAAAATGTTTGGGCTGTCACAGTCAGAATTCAGAATCTTCAGGTAAATCTTATACTCTCTAGTCCTAAACTGTCTCATCTCGAAAAACGTCAATGCAGGCTTACCTATGTGAAGGCAAGGAGTTGGGACTAAATAACATCTTTTTAAAAATCGTATGTAATTCTCAGTGACCAAATATTATGAAGAGTATGCTACTGAAAAAAATATACTTTTTCTTTTTTAAAAGATTTTATTTGTTCATGAGAGACAAAAGAGAGGCAAAGACGTATGCAGAGGGAGAAGCAGGCTCCTCAAGGGGAGCCTCATATGAGGGACTTGATCCCAGTACTCTTGGACCATGCCCTGAGCTGAAGGCAGATGCTCAACCACTGAGCCACCCAGGTGCCCCATCCCCCTCCCCAATTTTTAAAAATTGAATTATAGTTAACATGCAACATTATATTAGTTTCAGTCATACAACTATATTGATTCAACAACTCTACATTGAGTAATATACAGAATGTTTCCAATGGTGCATATTTTAACTACTTCCAGAAACTTGGGCTTTTTATTTTATATAAAATTACAATGATCCTAAATGATATCACTAATGAATGAAATTTAATCCTCAAATTGACAGAACTCCATGAAAGTTAAAATTAAGAGTCTGGATAAAATATTTGTTTCAATTATCTTTTCTTTCCCTCTCCTTAAACTAAAAACTAACTAAATTATTCAGACTTAGCAATATTACTCTGCATGAGTTTCAGAGGGTTCTTGTGTATTCTTGGGAATTATGTCAGAAGGGCATGTATCAATCACCTCAACTTCCACATTTGTTCAGTTGACAGGACTTTTTATTCCAAGAGGATCTCTCCTTTTCCTTATTTTTTCTTGGTAAGAAATTGCCCTTTCTTTTACAAAATGACGTTAGCAGTAGTTTGAAGCTTACATATTTTCCCTTATAACACAAGGTTTAAAACCTCATTAAACTGCCCATTTTTGTTTTGCTTTGTTTTGTTCTCTGGAAATGTTATCTTTCTATGAAACTCCCACATCTGGGAACTGGTGACATACAGATCACTCATGAAACTTAGCTATCTCCTAGGGTTTATCATAAAGCCAGAAATAGAACTTTTATTTTCTACTTAAATTTTATATATATATATATATATATATATATATATATATTTGACAGAGAGAGAGAGCATACAGGGAGCAGCAGGCAGAGGGAGAGGGAAAAAGCAGGCTTCCTGCCGAGCAAGGAGCCTGATGCAGGGCTTGATCCCAGGACCCTGGGATCATGACTGGAGCTGAAGGCAGACGCTTAACTGACTGAGCCACCCAAGTGCCCCTAAACTGGAACTTTTACAAAATAAGTTGTCTTACTAGCTTTACAATCTTTCTTTCATAAGGAATATATGCTCAGTGGGAACAGATCTATAAGATACACAAAGCCATAAACAAAAAAATAAGTTCTCTATTATGACATTATTCAGAAAATAAAACGGCTGCATTTCTTTACACTTTTTAATCTTATTTTTCTTTTTTTATTTAAAGAGATTTAATTCATTTATTTGAGAGAGAGAGAGAGAACAAGAGCACACAAACAGGGGGAATGGGGCTGGGGGAGAGTGACAAACAGACTCCCTGCTAAGCAGGGAGGTGGACTCAGGTTTTGATCCTAGGACTCCAGGATCATGACCTGAGTCAAAGGCAGATGCTTAACCAACTGAACCACCCAGGAGCCCCTAATCTTATCTTTTAAATAACATTTTTATCATATGCTTTTCCCCAACAGGCCGGTACAGTGAGGATTACCTCTAGATAAAATCTAATATCCTTTTTGTACTTGTAATGCCATTTCTCAGACTGGTAAACCTGATTCCCATGATCTTCACTATACTTCCTTATTTGATTAAACCTTCTAAGAAATCAGCCCCATCCCTGCTGCTGTCCTTCCTTCAGCAATGCACTCTTCACCACATGTGTATCCCCTCCCCACTCACCTGTCTACACTTCCCACTCCATCTGAGCTCCCCGTCACCCTGAGCTGGACTTACTCATGCATGGGCATCTTACTCAGTCTCTGGCTTTCCCAAGGTAGGCAGCTCCCACTTGTAGATGCTCTTCTTACCCTACTCTGGCTCCAACACCCTGCTTTGGGCTACTCCAGCTCTCCCCATAAACATGGACAACTATTTTGCTGTGCCCAACCTAAAGTCTTCAAGACTGAATTGTTCAGGAAGGGAAGGAAGGGGGAAGGAGCCATAATTATTTTGAATATTGCTTATTTTCCCTTTTTTTTCAGCAACTAAAAAGTGATATTTGGTAAAGCAAATAAATATAGTAATCTTACTTAAAGGTAAGGTTTTATTTTGCCTTACATTTCTCTTTTGTTCTAACTTGCACTATTACTTATGTTTGTTATTTTATATCTTATCAACTGTATTTTGGTCAGTCACCACCAATCCTCTGTGGAAAATACAGAGGATGTGTGAATAAATGAAGCAAGCAGGCAGCTCCAGGAAGATAGGGACTCCATGTTTTGTTCAGCTACATATCCCGAGCAAATTATGTAGTGAGAATCAAAGTGAAACTGAAAATACTCAACAACCAGCAATATAATGCAAACAGAGACATCAACCAAATAGGATAAAGGGGACCTTATGCAGGGGTCCCAGGGAACGGTGCTTCTGGAAGGGGGATGTTACTCAGGAGGTTTAGCAGTTATTCACTAGCTAGCATGGAAACATTAAATATTTTTTACAACTTCAAGACAAATTTGTTGAGTAAGAAAGATTTTCACTGTGACATGCCTTGCTGTCTATTTAGTCAAAGTATAGCTAGTTCTACTCAATATCAGAATCATTTCTTCAGTGAGAGGCCTGTAGGGGGCAGGAAGTGCACATTGGCAGCATCAATAAAAGCTGTGCCAGAAAACAGCAGGCTACTTGGTCTATACTGCAAGCAAGGGGAGGTAACTTCTAAACTTCCTTTAGTGAGGGACGCCTGGGTGGCACAGCAGTTGAGCATCTGCTTTTGACTCAGGGTGTGATTCCAGGGTCCTGGGATCAAGTCCTGTATCGGGTTCACCATAGGGAACCTGCTTCTCCCCTTGCCTATGTCTCTGCCTCTCTCTGCCTCTCACATGAATACATAAAATCTTAAAAAAAAAAAAAAAAAAAAAAAACTTCCTTTAATGAAAGGCAAACCACGCAACTGTAAGAGATTTGGAAAGAAAAATATGGAGACCAAAAGCCAACTTGGACAGATAACTGTTGATACAACTGGGTGAGATACTAATCCATGTATGAGAAAAAAGTACATTTTGTCTAAAATCTCTGTTAAGTCAACTAAAAGCTGTGGTGCATGTGCATAGTAGACACACTGCTAAACCAGAGGTTTTATTTATTTTATTTTATTTTTTTAATTTTTTAAATTTATTTATGATAGTCACAGAGAGAGAGAGAGAGAGAGAGAGAGGCAGAGACACAGGCAGAGGGAGAAGCAGGCTCCATGCACCGGGAGCCCAACGTGGGATTCGATCCCGGGTCTCCAGGATCGTGCCCTGGGCCAAAGGCAGGCGCTAAACCGCTGCGCCACCCAGGGATCCCCCAGAGGTTTTATATGAGGCCCCGGTGAAAAAGAATATAAAGTATCCTGGTGATAATTACAAGAAGAAAGTCACTTCTCTGATGGGGTGGATTTATCATTTAGAAGAACAGCGCTAAGTAAATGGCTAACTGACTGACTACAGACTGTACTTGTGGCCAACTGTACCATGTGACTAAGCTTGGGACCATGGGGCATGAACAGGGGTGATATGCGTAATATTTAGATCCTCTCCTTACAGGCATTTGTGCTGTATTCTCTCTCTCTGCCTTCTCTCCCCTCTGGGTCACCTCACTTTTAGATCGAAAACAGAAAAATAAAATCCATCTATCCATCTATCTAGTTAAGCCCCTTTATTTTTTATAAAGAGCAGAGAACAAGGACAGGGGATGTCATACTAACATAGCAAATAACTTTTCACACCTTTTCCTATTATACATCTTCATTTTATACTGACATACATTTTCATTTCCCCTTTTTAATCTGTGCTTTTGGATTATCTGTTACCTTAAACTTTGTTCTTTACTTAACTGAACTCTAATTCACATGGCAGCTTCCTTTGAAGGCATGGGCTCTCTGATGTAGAATAGACACTGTAGTGTGGGAAAGGCAAGAGTCAATTCAAAGGTTGATGATCCTGCTTCTCATCCTGGGGGGGGTGTCTTAGACAAACCCTCAAGTCCACTGACATAAAGACTTGGAGCCAAAATTAACCTCCTAAAAAAAGGTGTAAACGTTAAATATTAGGCTTGTTTAGCTCCTAACATACTATGTCACCCCAGCCTCAAATTTTAAACTTAGCCAATATAATGAAGGCAATCTGGCATCATGGCTAACAGTGCAGATCCTGGAACTAGGACAAATTTAGGTTTGAATCTCAGCCTTCCCAGTTACTACTAATTTGACTATGGGCAAGTTAACTGTCAAAGGTGAGTAAAGTAGCTCATAGAGTAGCTGTGAAAAGTAAAGAAATTAGTACACATTAAATACTCCATATACTACCAGAAGATTCAATATGAGTTGTTAGGATAACTCTATTCCTTTCCGTATGTTATTCCCTCTGTCTGGAACACCTTCCTCCTCTTGTTGACTTGGGGAATTCCTTCACATTCATTTACAACTTAAAGCCTGTGATGATGCCTTCTCCTCTCCTCCTGCCAGCCAGGAGCAATCTTTCCTTTATTGGTGTTACTGAGAAGACATGTATATTAATGCTGCTTTATCTGCCTGTTTAAATAGTTGCCCCTTGTCACTGTGCACATGATCCGTTTCTTCCTCATTGCTGAATCCTATTACTTGGTAGAGTGCACATTATAGGTTCTAAAATATATTTGCAAAATGAACTAAATCCTTGAATTCACACTAGAATCAACCCCCTTCTCTTCTAAGTTAGGAATGAGGCCTACCAATAAATTACACCATTCTTTTTATCAAAAGAATTGTCCTATCAAAATGATTTAAACCAAAGCATAATCAATTAGTTTGCTGATATTACAAAAGGCAGTTATTTGATATAGGCTCTCTAATGAGAATGTTCCTGTCTAACATTTCAAGTTTTTCTTGGGAATTAAGCAGATGCAATTGAAAGGTCTTAAAAATCAGTCACCAATTGAAAGTGTATTGCTTTTGTAATAAGGAAGAAGTTATTAGAATGTTAAGGATAGAAAATAATCCTAAGGATACTTAGCATGTATATGGAAATTCTTTATAAAGTCTTCTTCTAATTTATAATTTATAAACTTTATTTATAAAATTTATAATTTATAAACTGCTTCTTCTAATTGCCTTGTATGTAACAGTGAAAGCAGCTGTATTCCTAATTACATGGGAGGTTGTGTGTAATTAATAAGTACTATAGCAGAGATGCAAATCTATTTTGGTCAGCTTTGGTGGCCTCTGTTGTGGCCATTAAATCTAGACTTCAATAAAATATATTATTATTATTTAGTTTTCTAAAGGGAAAGAGAATATATCCATGGATTCATCTTTGAGTAAGACCAGTATTACCATTCCCTTTTAAAAACTTAATACCAGTTTCTGATGACAGTGACAATATGTAGTCTTAAAGAGTAAAAGGCACTTTGTAAAAGAGAAATTTGAAAACACCAAACACTGAAATAAAATACCTCAATGCAGATATGATGCATTCCTCCAGCCTTGTTTTTCTGCAGAAAACCTGCAATTGGACTGTCATTTCCCAATGGATGAAGCAGCTCCATCTTGGTGTTTCCCAGGTTGACAAAAACAACAGATACTCCGTGCTCAGGAAGAGGGACCACCTCACTTATCTGGGCCCCCAGAATATTCTTATAAAATGCCTTGGCTTTTTCCAAGTCTGGCACTGCAACTGCTATGTGATTGAGTCGACCCAGGTTCCATACAGGGCCTGCCACTTGAAGCGAGGATTGTGATGTGGAAAAAGTTCTGACTTTTGAAACCGGTGTCTGAAGCCTAGAAAAAAGCCCTGAAAAATGGAACAGTCATTGGTATCCTTCTTTTTGAAAACTAATGGATTTATAAAATTAATTTTTTAAAAAACTAAATGAATAATACACATAAAAATCATTTATATACCTATTCTGGTTTTAATTCCTGAAATTAAATCATTGAGATAAATGGAAAAAATAGGTCAAATTGCTCTGAAACAACTGTCTGAACTAAAAAACTAATTCTGAGCTTTTCAGATTTAAAACAAAGATGGCATTTGTTCTTTTTTTTTTTTAATTTTTATTTATTTATGATAGTCACAGAGAGAGAGAGAGAGAGAGAGGCAGAGACACAGGCAGAGGGAGAAGCAGGCTCCATGCACTGGGAGCCCGATGTGGGATTCGATCCTGGGTCTCCAGGATCGTGCCCTGGGCCAAAGGCAGGCGCCAAACCGCTGCGCCACCCAGGGATCCCAAAGATGGCATTTTTTCATAATAATTTCTATTTACTGATAACACTTAAAGGATAACTGCACAGCACTAAGAATTACTTGCTATTCTCTACATTTCACAAGAGGTAAGTTTGAACGTGACAATGAAATACACATATTTAAAGATAAGAACATGCAATTTTCATCCCTACCTATAACCAATTTTTTGTCTTATATTCTGTAAAAACTAAATGAATAATACACATAAAAATCATTTATATACCTATTCTGGTTTTAATTCCTGAAATTAAATCATTGAGATAAATGGAAAAAATAGGTCAAATTGCTCTGAAACAACTGTCTGAACTAAAAAACTAATTCTGAGCTTTTCAGATTTAAAACAAAGATGGCATTTGTTCTTTTTTTTTTTTTTTCTGCAGAAAACCTGCAATTGGACTGTCATTTCCCAATGGATGAAGCAGCTCCATCTTGGTGTTTCCCAGGTTGACAAAAACAACAGATACTCCGTGCTCAGGAAGAGGGCACCTCACTTATCTGGGCCCCCAGAATATTCTTATAAAATGCCTTGGCTTTTTCCAAGTCTGGCACTGCAACTGCTATGTGATTGAGTCGACCCAGGTTCCATACAGGGCCTGCCACTTGAAGCGAGGATTGTGATGTGGAAAAAGTTCTGACTTTTGAAACCGGTGTCTGAAGCCTAGAAAAAAGCCCTGAAAAATGGAACAGTCATTGGTATCCTTCTTTTTGAAAACTAATGGATTTATAAAATTAATTTTTTTAAAAAACTAAATGAATAATACACATAAAAATCATTTATATACCTATTCTGGTTTTAATTCCTGAAATTAAATCATTGAGATAAATGGAAAAAATAGGTCAAATTGCTCTGAAACAACTGTCTGAACTAAAAAACTAATTCTGAGCTTTTCAGATTTAAAACAAAGATGGCATTTGTTCTTTTTTTTTTTTTTTTTCTGCAGAAAACCTGCAATTGGACTGTCATTTCCCAATGGATGAAGCAGCTCCATCTTGGTGTTTCCCAGGTTGACAAAAACAACAGATACTCCGTGCTCAGGAAGAGGGCACCTCACTTATCTGGGCCCCCAGAATATTCTTATAAAATGCCTTGGCTTTTTCCAAGTCTGGCACTGCAACTGCTATGTGATTGAGTCGACCCAGGTTCCATACAGGGCCTGCCACTTGAAGCGAGGATTGTGATGTGGTGAAAGTCAAGACTTTGTAGTTATAGGATTACCTTATCTCTAGAAATTTAAATTAGTTTGAGGAAAGAGGTATTACTTTATTGGCTTTATTAGGTCCCTAGGAATAGAACAAAAATAAACCCCATGAGAATTCAATAATTCAACTTCTTTAAAATGAAGGGTTAATAGGGACGCCTGGCTGGTTCACTTGTTATGAGGCTCTTGATCTCGGAGTCATGAGGTAGAGTCCCACTGTGGGTAGATTACTTAAATAAACTTTTAAAAAAAGAATGGTTAAGAACTTAAAAATGGCCAAAAAACATATAAGATACTCAGTATAATTAGCTGTTAGGGAAAGGTAAATAAAAAACACAATAGGATACCAGTTCATACCCACAACTACAAGTGATCATGAGGATATGGAGAAACTGGACATTGCTGTTATATTGCTTGTATCATTGCTGGTAAGAATGTACATTGATAGGAAGAATGTAAAATGATAGAGCTGTACATTGCTGGTAAGAATGTAAAATGATAGAGCTGCCATGGAACAGTATGGAAAACTCAAGAAATTAAATATACAATTAGCATGTGACTCAGAAATTCCACTCCTTGGTACCTAAAATAATTGAAAATATGTACTCAAACAAAAACTGGATACAAACTTTCATGACAGCACTATGACATGACAGCACTTTCATGACCAAACAATGGCAAATGATTCATATTCATAAAGTGGAATTTATTTTTTAAAGATTTTATTTATTCACGAGACACACACAGAGAGGCAGAGACATAGGCAGAGGGAGAAGCAGGCTCCCTGCAGAGAGCCAGTTGTGGGACTTGATTCCTGTTCCCAAGATCACACCCTAAGCCGAAGGCAGACTCAACTACTGAGCCACCCAGGCATCCCATGCCTCTGGCAAATTTTAAATGATATTTTTAATTTAAGTTGCCCTCTGACTGGTAGGAATTCACAACTCTAGTTTCAGGTTTCTCTGCCTCCCATCTCAGAAAGGTACAACTAACTGCATTACTTTGAATTCTGTAATGTATAATTTGTGACTATTCCATATAGTTTTACAATAAACTACAATGTATAAATATGTAAATGAATCAGGTATTTAAGCCTGTTGGAACCCTGGGTGGCTCAGCAGGTTAAGCGGCCAACTAGATTTCAGCTCAGGTCATGCATGATCTCAGGGTGGTGAGATCACACAGATTTCTTTGGCACTCTCTCTCTCCCCCTTTGCCACCCCCCCCCTTATGTGAACACACACACTCTCAAATAAATAAATCTTAAAAAAAACAAAAACAAAAAAACCCAGGAGTGTTAAAACCCAATAGGATTGCAAAGATGAGTATCTACAGATTTAAAAAACAAATGACTTCCACAAATCAGGAATCTGATATATAAGAAATAGCTTACCAAATCTGGTGTGTATGTTAACTCTAATTCTTATCTTTCCCTCAATATTGGCACTTGCTAAATATTTTCAATGACTTGACTTAAAAATAACATTGCATTTCCTTCCATTCAGATTGCATTCAGACCAGTCTGCCCAAACACTGGCTCCAAATAAGTTAAAGGTTTAGCTACAAGGGCCTATACTCAACTGCATTAAGGGTACTTACTGTTTAAAAGAAATTATGTTAAATATGTACAGAAAGTGTCACAAAATTGTGAGTAGTCACTTGTAGTAAGATCTTCCTAACTTCTCACTGAGATATAATTTAAACACTATTAGGTTCACTCATTTGAGGTGTATAATTCAATGTTTTCTTATACATTTGCAAAATTGTGCAAACTTTACATAACATAACCTAAATTTAGAACATGTAATAGTCTGTTAAAGTCTGAACTTTCGTGTATCTTGCTTGAGGAAATATAACATACTTAGAAAGCCATTCATCAGAAGTGCTTTCAAGTTGTTTGGTGAGAAGCCCCTATGTTTTCTGCATTCAGCCAGTGGATGTCACAGCATCATATACTATTTTCAACCTGTTTAAAACTCTGCTAAGAATAACTTTTTACTCATCACAGTCAGTAAACAGACTGTGTTTCTGTACCCCACATACACATGACTCCATAATAAAAGTAAATCTCTCCTTATAGTCCTAAAACTTGGCCACTGTTGTCTCCTAAGAGGATCATCTTCTATTTTCAAAACTACCTTTTTTCATGAGTCCATCCTTTGCAAGCCAAATTGGAATTTATTGTGTGTACTCATTGGATTTATTTTTCTGAGCTTCTTCTGATTTTTTGTGAAGTATTATGTTCCTTAAAGATAGGGTCATAACCTAAGATTACCATATTATCCAGCAATCCCACTTTTGGGTATATATTTAAAAGAACTGAAAATAGGACTTCAAGGAGATATTTCTATATCCATGTTCATAGATGTATTATTCACAATAGCCACAATCTGGAAATAACCCGTGTCCATCGACAGATGAAAGTATAAGATGTGATATACATGTACAATGCAATATTATTCAACTTTTAAAAGGAATGAAGTTCTGACACATGGTACAAAATGCATACACTTTAAAAACATGCTAAGAGAAACAAGCCTTAGAACAAAAGAACAAATACTGTATAATTCCACATTAATACAGCAACTGGAGTAGTCAATTTCATAGAAATTAGAATAGTAGTTTCCCAGAGGTTGGGGTAGGAGATAACGGGCTTATTTATCAATGGGTATAGAGATTCAGGTTGGGATGATGAAAAGTTCTGGAGCTGGATGGTTGTGATGGCTGCACAATACGAACATACAGTTGGGTCTTGAGCAAAACGGGAGGCTCAGAGAGTGCTGATCACCAACACAGTAAAAAAAACACACGTACTTTCAACTACCCAAAATCTTACCTGTTGACCAAAAGACTTACTGATTAACATAGTCAATTAACACACGCTTTACATTATATATAATTATATGCTATATTCTTACAACAAAGTAAGCTAGAGAAAAGAAAATATTAGGAAAATTGTAAGAGAAAATATATCTACAGTACTGTACTATAAAATTATGAGTATAACTGGACCCATGCAGTTCAAACATGTGTTTTGTTCAAGGGTCAATTGTATTTAATGCCACTGAACTGTACACCTAAATATAAAGTGGCAAATTTTGTTATGTATATTTAACCACAATAAAAGAAAAAGGGAGTTATTTAAGGTTCAAGCATCTAATAAAATAGCAGAGTAAATCAAAGCCAGCCTTTGGAATACATTGTTTTCATTTTACTTTTCTCTTATGATGATGTCTATATACTTTACCAAAATATATATATATATATAATTAGTATTCAGTTCTTGCCATAAAGTATGACTTGTTGGAAATTACATTCCCTTCCTCTTAATACCCCCCATTAACCACTGAATAAAAGTATTCCTAAAAATACACATATAAAAATGTCTCTTCTCCAATATTCAAATTATTATTTATATGTTTACTTTTAGGTTTTGTGATTAAGTATCATATGACAAGCAGCATGTGCTACAGTTAAGAATGTGGGCTCCAGCGTTACACTGCCCTGGTTTAAATCTTGGCCTACTATTCATTCTGTAACTTGGGCCAGTTACTTACCCACTCTATCTTTCTTTTCTCATATAGGAAGATAATACCTACCTCATAGAATTGTCATGAGGCTAAAATGAATAATATATACAAAGGGTTTAGAAAAGTGCCTGGCACAAGTACATAACAAATACCAAGAACTATCATTATGGGCACTTACAGGAAGGTTACATAATAACTTACTTATAAATGCAAGCATCTCTGACTTCTAACATATGTTATGCTTTTAAAGGAAAAAAACTGTGTACCTACCCTCTATACATATATACTAGAGTTATGCTAAAAATTTTACTCAAACACTAAATATTACTTGTATTTTTGCCAATGTTTTGGCATACATAGTATTTCTGTATTCCCTGCATCATTTCATCAATCCACAACTTGCTACTTTTTACGATAAGGAGTCTATTCTCCTTTTACTCTGGAAAACATACTGTGTGGGCTGTGATTTTAGAAGATCTTTGGTAGTATTTCAGTATTCAGTGACTACTGACATCATGATTTCATAAAACTAGAGTATTTAGTAACTACTGACATCCTGGTGGAATAATGCTTTTGAGTATTAGAGGAAGTCTTCTTTTTGCCTTTTTTAAAAACATATATTTTATTTATTTATTTATTCACAAGAGACACAGAGCCAGAGGTAGAGACATAGGCAGAGGGAGAAGCAGGTTCCCTGTGGGGAGCTTGATGCAGGACTCGATCCCTGGACCCCGGGGATCACAACCTGAGCTAAAGGCAGAGGCTCAACCACTGAGCCACCCAGGGGTCCCCTCTTTTTGCTTTTTGATACAAGAATAGTGATTTACAATTTTTTCAAGTTAAAATTAGTTGTTTATAATAACCCTCTAACTCATCCACACTGCTTGTGACTATTGTTTTAACTTGAAAACTCCTTTTAATATCACAGAGAAGTGGAAACTGGCAACAATTCTGCCTTTCAAGAATGTGTAAGCTGGTTATTATCCCCAGTGCAGATATGCTCTAGTCTCTAGGCATTCTACACACTGCTGGGGTTTACCAACAGTAGAGAACTGAATCCTGTGGCATAACATGTACCATCTTGCTGATTTGACCTCACTCATCAGGAGAGACCCATGGCTTTATTTCATTGTTAGAGTTATGCAACAATACTACCATGTAAGCTTGCTTAAATCTGTAATCTTGCCTAAGCAAACTGTGAAATCATGAATTCTGAAGTGGGAATGTATCATGTGGTAGTCTAGCTCTGCCTATTAGTCCTCATGACCATAAAATAGACATAACAGTAATAGTTCAGGAAACACTTTAATCTTCACCATAACTCTGTGCATCAGACAATATTATTTTTCCCATTTGCAAACATGGAAAATAGGCCTGATTAAGTAATTTCTTCAAGGTCGTACTAAGCTGGGCCTCAAGCCCAGGTCTGTCTGCATCAAAGTTGGTATTGTTAAACCATGATGTTGAATTCTTTTTCCTCTGAAATTTTTACCATTCCTTTGATTCTCAGTTTTTAATATCCTTAGTGTATGTTTTATGAACAATATCTACATTCTAACAGATGGCTTCCTAAGAGACGATAAGAGACAACACTTTCTTAATTTTTATCTTTGTTTTTTGGAAAGTGTTACTTGCAATCGTGTGTAAGCTAAGGGTGTGTTATTATCAACACTTGAGAATCACCTATTAATTAGATTCATTTCAACAAGCTGTGCTCAGCCTGTTATACTATTTTTTCATGTATACCTATCACCTCTTTAAACTGATAAAACTAACTGAAATAGCTAAAACTATTATGGAGCACTTCTTTGTATGTGGCCCATCACTTAGCCCTGATGACATACAGTGATAAGTGTATAAGAAATGTTGTGACTGGTTGAGAAAGACTGTAGTGGTCAATAAAGAATTGGTTAGGGGCACCTGGGTGGCTCAGTGGTTGAGCATCTGCCTTTGGTTCAGGGCATGATCCCGGGGTCCTGGGATGGAGTCCTGAATCAGGTTCCCCACAATGAGCCTGTTTCTCCCTCTGCCTATGTATCTGCCTCTCTCTGTGTCTCTCATGAATAAATAAATAGAATCTTTAAAAAGAGAAAAAAAGAAAAAGAACTGGTTAGTTTGAGATGGGAGTTCACAGGAGGACTAGAACTGTTAAGTTTGACCAGAGACAGCACTATCCAGCAAAGAGATCTAACAATATTAAAGGCTCACCCCCCTGAATACTTTCTGAAGGTGCTAAGCTGAAGGCTTATGGCAAATGTTCAGGAATAACTTTGGACACGTTACACACTTGGCATTCTTCCTAATAAGAAATTTCAGAATTCAAATAGTGGCTCTCTGACAAAGAAGAGTGAAAAGAGAGAAACAGGAGAAAGTGGGTAGCCTGAGAGTCAGAAAAATTGAGTTTCTGTCATTACTGAGTCTCTCTAGCTTTTTTTTTTTTTTTTTTTTTTAATTTAACGGAGGTTTAGAGGACTCAAGGAACTTTCCAAATCCGTCTGCCTTTGTCTTTCCTGTTTACATAGAGAATAGCAAATATATTAGGGCAGGAGGGAAACAATACTCTTGGTTTTCTTTCCGCAGCTGACCTCCAAGTGTTCCTAGGATACTGGAAGTACTTAGGACTTCGGCTTACGTTTATTTTTTTATTTTTTATTTTTTTAAGATTTTTATTTACTTATTCATGAGAGTGGTAGAGACATAGGCAGGGGGAGAAGCAGGATCCCTGCGGGGAGACCAACGCGGGGACTCCATCCGAGGACCCCGGGGTCAGCCTGAGCCAAAGGCCGACGCTCCACCTCTGAGCCACCCGGGTGCCCCCAGCCTACGTTTCGTAAAGGACTCGCCCCACTCTCCTAGAGCGCACGTACATCAGAACTCACTGTCCCTCTGCCATTTTTTCAGCCACTTCTGCTCCAGCCGGGCCATCTGTCCCCGTGGGCAGGTCCCTTCCCCTCTCTGGGGTCACCTATCTTTTTTTTTTTTTCTTTTTAATTTTATTTGACGGGGGCGGGGCACAAGCAGAGGGACAGTAGGCAGAGGGAGAGGAAGAAGCAGGCTCCCCCTGGAGCAGAGAGCCTGACGTGGGGCTCTATCCCCAGGGCAAAGGGATCACGATCCGAGCCGAAGGCAGACGCTTAATCAACTAAGCCAGGCAGGCGCCCCATCAATCTACAGATGGCAAGGTCAAGAGCACACACCCGGGGCGGGGGTGCCAGCGAGGCTCGAACGCGGTAAGGAAACCCCACGCTAACCTGAGGCGTTCCTGGGAGGTCCCTCCCGCCTACAGGGGCTCACAGGTGACCAAGCCCAGGGACGCGGGTGCTCCGGCCGCCGGCCTCCTCCGTCAGCGCCCCGCGCTCGCGCCCCGCGCGCCCCGCTCCCCGGCAGGCCGGGCCGCGCGGGGTACTCACCTACCGCGCCCGCCGCCGCCGCCGCGGCCGCCGCGGCCGCCACTTTCAACACGCGCGCCATGTTGGGAAGTGAGCCGCGGAACCCCGAGAGGCTTCACGTGGGGGCGGGGGGCGGGGTCAGCCGGCCGGGGGCGGGGCCTGAGGGGCGGGGGGCGCGGCGCGCGGTGCCGCCTTGCTGTGGTGCCGCCGATGGGCTCGCTCTGGCCTTACGTGTCGAAGCCACCCAGTGCATCTAAAGCAGAAACGTCAACGAAGGACGCATCACCCCTGTGGGCCTTTCAGGAATACAACACAGTAAGTTTGGAGAAAGTTCAAAGGCGCTAGAACTGACCAACGGCCCAGTGAAAGTTCTTGCGCTGCCATTGGCTCTGGCAGGGGGTGTGTCCGGAACCTGTGCGCCGCGGAACCTTCTCCTCCCCGGCCCAGGTTGCGCGAGGCGCGTTTTTGTGGCGCGGTTTCCGGTCGGACCTTTCCCTGTGCATGCGGCGCTATGCCCCGAGCGCGGACCGCGATGGCCCCGCGGGTCTGGCGTCGACGGACCCTGGAGCGGTGCCTGAAGGAGGTCGGTAAAGCCACCGGCCAGCCAGAGTGCTTTCTCACGTAAGTGAACAGAGCCTGGGTTCGGGGGTGTCGCCCAGGTCTCACACGTGGGTGCCGACTGCTGGCCCTTTGCAAATTCTGCAGTAGGGGGAAGATACAGGGAAGCCTACATCTGTTTCCCCCACATTCCAGATACTTTACGCTCCCTTAGCCCATCAAAACATTTAAATTTTAAATGTTGTACAGTGCATGGGGCGCCTGGGTGGTTCAGTCTGTTGAGCGTCTGCCTTTAGCTCAGGTCATGATCCTGGAGTCCTGGGATCGAGTCCTGCATCGGGCTCTCCACAGGGAGCCTGCTTCTCCCTCGGCCTATGTCTCTGTCTCTCTCTGAGTGTCTCTCATGAATAAATAAGTAAAATCTTAAAAAAAAAAAAATGCTGTATTGTGCAGATCTGTCGGCTGCATGCTAACAAAACTAGGCACGATTTTTAACTCCCAGAGGCTCCCCCTGGGACTTCCGCACTCCTGCGCTTCCCACAGAAGCGCACTAGGCCGGCTGATCTTCCAACATGCTCCCAAACCACTCAGTGCTTATTTATCATACTTTAGAGAAAGTATTAAATTTGCTGTTTACCTATCCTCCCCCCGCCCCGCCCCACTTCGATGAGCTTCTTGAGAATTAGGACTGTCTTTCTTTCATTTTTCTTCCCAATTCAAGTTCCTTGCATTTCGTTGAAGGACTTGATAAAGTAGGATCTATGAAAGTGTGGCTCTTGGATTTGTATTTCACTCGTGACCTTTCCCTTGAGCTTCAAGCTCATAGTGGCAACAGCCATCTGCTCTCTCAGCATCTGAAATTTCTTACGTCTAAAATGAAGTGTTTTTGGGGATCCCTGGGTGGCGCAGCGGTTTGGCGCCTGCCTTTGGCCCAGGGCGCGATCCTGGAGACCCGGGATCGAGTCCCACATCGGGCTCCCGGTGCATGGAGCCTGCTTCTCCCTCTGCCTGTGTCCCTGCCTCCCTCCCTCTCTCTCTCTTTCTTTCTCTATCATAAATAAATAAAAATTAAAAAAAAAATGAAGTGTTTTTCTTTTTTTAAGATTTTATTTATTCATGAGAGACACAGAGAGGGGGCAGATACAGGCAGAGGGAGCAGCAGTCTCCATAGTGGGAGCCTGGTTTAGGACTGCATACCAAGACCCCAGGATCACAGGACCTGAGTTCAAGGCACGCGCTCAACCACTGAGCCACCCAGGCAGACCAGAACTGTTGTTTCTGTTTGCTATGCTCTGCCTTCCCTGAAATTTTTCCCGCATGCTCCCACCACCTGCCTTCCCTATCTGAGTAAATGGCATCTGTGTTTTTTCAGTTGTTCACACATATAATTATTTACTTGATATCTTCATTTTTCTCATTTCTACCACTAATTCGTCAGCAAATCCTGTCCTTCAAACTATATTCTCAGTTTGACTGCTTCTTTCTGCATCTGCATTTTTAACTCTCGCACAGTTCTTATCCTTTGCCTGGATGGCTGTGTCAGCCTTGTCACTGTGCTTTGATTCCTTTTCCTCCGTTGGCCATCTTTTCAAAGTGTAAATTAATATCATTTTGCTACTCTGCTTAAAATCTTCTGATGGCTTCTCTTTACACTTAAAACCGCAGACTCTATCTCTGAGCCCTGCCTTAATTCAGCTCCCATCTACCTCCCTGGCCTTCTGCCTCCTTCAACACACTGTAGCCACACTGGCATTTCTGTTCCTCAAACTCACCAAGCTCATTTCCATCTTAGGAAATTTGTTTTCAATGTTTTTCTGCTTGGAATATATGTTTCCAGATCTTTTAAAGACCATCTCCTTATATACAGGTCTCATTTCAGATGTCATATCTTCAGAGAGGTTATTTTCTGAGCACTCTTGCCAAAGCAAGTGTTTTTTTTTTTTTTTTTTTTGTAATGCAAAACCAATTTATTTCCATGTACAACAATGAAGATTGGGATACTAAAAAATATGGAACGCTTCACGAATTTGCGTGTCATCCTTGCGCAGGGGCCATGCTAATCTTCTCTGTATCGTTCCAATTTTAGTATATGTGCTGCCGAAGCGAGCACCAAGTGTTAACCATTGGCTGAGCGAATGGAGTGGCATATAATATAGCAGAGTTGAGCATTTAAGGCTGAGATTCACTATATATCTTTAGGCAAAGAGGTGCATAGTAGTATCTCTGCCTAAAATCTATACAGCAGATTTCACAGACACTTCGTTTATTATATTAATGTGGCTCTTTAGCAAGATAATACACTCTTCGGGGCCAGCTTCTATACTTAAAATTGACATTTCGTTCAAATTAGATTTTGCACAAGAGTCGGGGTTCTTTTTAATTCACAGTGCTGTGAAATTATTGCCTGTAATTATAAATCTCTTTAAACTTTCTCCCTGTGCTCCCTTAATAGGATTCAAGATGAATTGGCATCAAACTTCACTTCATTAACAAAAGTACTTTATGATTTTAATAAAATATTAGAGAATGACAGGATGCACGGAAGTCCGTTACAAAAACTGGTGATAGACAATTTTGATGATGAGCAGATTTGGCAACAACTAGAATTGCAAAATGAACCAATTTTACAGTACTTCCAGAATGCAGTTAGCAAAACCATTAAAGATGAAGACATCAGTCTTCTTCCAGAGATTGAAGAGCGAGAGTGTGAAGAGGATGGCTCAGAGGTGGAGTCTGATGGCCAGGAGGCCCTCAAACAAGATGTGGTGGAGGAGGAAGTGGCTGACCTGAGTGGTAATAATCCTAAAGGGGATGAGAGAGCTAAAAACTTGAGCAAAGTTGATCTGAGGAAAAGTCCAGTTTTCAGTGATGAAGATTCAGATCTTGATTTTGACATTAGCAAATTGGAGCAACAAAGCAAGGTGCCAGACAAAGTGCCTAGGAAACTAAGAGAGAAGTCGGTGGTAGATGATAAATTTTTCAAGCTATCTGAAATGGAGACCTTTTTAGAAAACATGGAAAAGGAAGAACAACAGAAAGATGATGAGGAAGAGGAAGATATTGATTTTTTTGAAGACATTAATTCTGATGAAGATGAAGGAGAACTGTTTGGAAGTCAAAAACCTAAGGTAAAGTTTTTGGGGGAAAGAGGGAAGGACTTTTTACCTCCCTAAAATTAGATTTTGTTTTATTTCTTGAGAGGAGGTTTAAAATACCTCAAAACTCAACCAGAGCATGAGTGAAATATTTACATCAGTTGAGAACAATGGATTAGAAAAATTAAACCAAAGCTATCATTTCCTTATCACAGAATACTGTAGCATAAGAACCTTAATCACCCATGTTAGAGGTGTTTAGAATTTCCCTCAAACATATTCTCACCAAACACTAAAAATAATAATAGGGAGAGGAAGACATTTGTATACTGTAGGCAGGGATATTTCAGAAATAATTATGGTTAAAAGCTTTAGCATTAGGAATACTGTGCTTTGTCTTAATTGTTTATAAATGAATCTATGCTTTCTTCTAGTTTCTCATAGTCTAGTAGTTCTTAGGGCTTTATGATAAAGTTGTCAGTTGCCAGTTCCCTTTATGTAATATGCATACACATATATATGATTTAATGTCTTAATCTGTTCTTAATTGAAAACTTGAAACATCTTTTTTACTTTAGTCAGGTAAAAGTTCCAGAAACCTCAAATACAAAGACTTCTTTGATCCAGTTGAAAGTGATGAAGACCTAGCAAGTGTTCATGATGAACTGGGTTCAAATGAAGAAGAGGAAGAAATTGCTGATGAAGAAGAAGAGAGCATTTCTGAAATGTGAGTATTTTGAATCCTTTACATTGAAGCTAGAGCCACCCAATATATGTGTGTACTCATAGTTGTCAAATATGTTTGTCTTATGTAGTTATATTCTCTAAGATCAGATAGTCTCAAGATAGCCAGAAGAAAGTCTCATTTGAGATCACCTAGTGAAGATAAATATCACTGGCAGTAGAAATCAGGCCTTTGTTACAAGGAGCTTTTGTTTGCTTTTTGTGCCACTAAAAATACCTTACTTTTACTTTTGTGGATACATTTATATTATAGATTGAGGAATAATTTACTTTCTATAATTATAGAAATAGCACACTCTTTGGTCTATTTCACCTAAATAATATCTTCTGTTCCTTAATAACTGAATGACTTTGGAATTCTGACTATTTGCATTAGGTATATAAAATATCTTTAGTTACTAGAAAAATTGGTTTTTGTTTTCCTAATGAAAAATAGTGTATTATTCTCTCATATGTGTTTTGGTATTATAGGGATGAAGATAATGACCTTGAAGAAAGTGAAGACAGTAAACAACATAAAGAAACCTCAAAAAGAGTGACCTTTGCTTTGCCAAATGATGATGAAAGTGAGGATACAAGTATCTTAAATGTACAGAAAGATTCTGATGATGTTAAATCCTCTTTTGAAAAAAGACAGGAAAAGGTAATAATTAGAAATTTAAGGAATTTTTTTATATGCTTATCAAGACTGTGAGACTCACAGATAACTAATCTGCTCTGTAGTTCTTGGCGGAATGTGTAATTATCTTTTAAAAAACAAAACAAGGGAACCCTGGGTGGCGCAGCGGTTTAGCGCCTGCCTTTGGCCCAGGGCGCGATCCTGGAGAGCCGGGATCGAATCCCACGTCGGGCTCCCGGTGCATGGAGCCTGCTTCTCCCTCTGCCTGTGTCTCTGCCTCTCTCTCTCTCTGTGTGACTGTCATAAATTAAAAAAAATAAATAAATAAAAAACAAAACAAAAATCTTGCTGCTACTCTCTACTGGACACTATATAGAGATGCCCATATAGAAGGTAGCTAATTTGTAAAAGTCAGTGCTGCATTTCCCAATCTGTGGCTTTCGATTTGTGTAAAAACTTGTTTTTCCTAATGTCCCTGGTTTCTTTATACCTAATGGCATGTTTTTCTTAATTAGCTGTCCTGTGAACCTCTCTTAGTAGCTTATGAGCTGCTTTGAGGTATTCTGTAGATGGCTCCACATAGTCTAAATTTTAATTAATGCCATCTCAAACACATCTTCTGAAGTTGATAAAAATTATTTCCTTGTGACATGATTTCGGACAAATGAAGTGTTATTTGCAAATAATAGATATAGCCTGGCTTCAATTATTTGCCTTTACTATTTAACCACCTTAAAATTATATCACACAATTAGGAATGAGACTAGGTAAATAATCAAATATATCAAGGATATCAGTAGAATTACTAGAAAAAGAGAATCTCAGTTGAATTCATGATTGTCAGATTGTCCCCAGAAAAGAGAGAAGATTTGAAGGAGGGGGTAGAGAAACATTGGGAAAGAAAAAAATTGTATTGAGTCAGTGTCCTTCCTTCCCTATGTCTTCTCTAAAAAAATAAGAGAGGGACGCCTGGGTAGCTCAGCGGTTGAGTGTCTGCCTTGGGCCTAGGATGTGATCCTGGGTCGAGGGATCGACTCCCACATCAGGTTTCCTGTGAGGTCCCTGCTTCTCCCTCTGTCTCTGCCTCTCTCTGTGTGTCTCTCATGAATCAATAAATAAAATCTTTAAGTTCTGTTTTACTGGGGAATTATATCAAACTTTCAAGAAATACATGATTGAATATTGTTTAATCAATTCCCACATAAAAAGAGTAAAGTAAGGCTTCCAAACATTTTTTCTTGTGAAGCTGTAATAACATGGTACCCAAACCTGACATTAAAACACTCACACACAGTTTCTTTATGAATAGTGATGTAAATATCCAAAATAACCGTGAAAGACTAACACCACCACAACCCAGTGGGCCTCATTGCCTTGATTCGGAATTAGAAAATCTATTAATGTAATTCTTGGTTGTAATAGAATAACAGAATGAGGAGAACGGAATAGGGAGAAAACCATATGGTTCTTTTAATATATGTCAGAAAGACATTTGATGAAATTCAGGATCCATTTCTAATTTTCACTTGTAGTAAAAGGTGCTGTCATGCTTAGTGGTAAAATTCTAGAAATATCCTTTTAAAATTAGAATAAGAATGTCCACTATTACTGTTATCACTGTTAGCTAATGTCCTTGTAGAAGTGTTAGTGCAACTACAAAAGAGAAAAATAAGTGGTAAAAACTGAAATGAGTGTTAAGATGAATTAAAAGTGATTAGGAAAAATAAGGGAATTCAGTAAGGCAGCTGAGAAGATTGGCATTCTGTACAATGTAAAACCATAGATGTCTTTTAGTAGTTAGAGATAATTTGGATGGGGGGGTATGGGGTCAAAAGAGACTTCTTCAGTTACTAACGTGCTAATAATTCATCTTGGAATGCTGTGATAATTAAAATTGATAGTGGCTTATGAATCATTAGACTAGAATAGAGTCCAGAAATCTACCCAAATTCTTCTGGGGGAATTCAGTATATTATAAACATGGCATTTCAAATCAGAGAGGGAAAGAGGTCATCTGCAGCTACTCAGCCCACCTCAGGTGTCAGGAAGAGTAACTCAACTGTTGGCTTAGTAATAAAATGACAAGAACAAAATAAACGTATTGAAGAAAAATCAGTTGTTTTTGTGCTTGTGAAGATGTTAGTTGCTTTTATTTAGCTATAAGCCTGATTTTCTTAAATGTGTAATAACTTTTTATCTTTTTCTTAGATGAATGAAAAAATTGCATCTTTAGAAAAAGAGTTGTTGGAAAAAAAACCTTGGCAGCTTCAAGGGGAAGTGACAGCTCAAAAGCGACCAGAGAACAGCCTTCTAGAAGAGACTCTGCACTTTGATCATGCAGTCCGCATGGGTATGTGAGCCCACTGGCTCCTGCAAGTGTGTTTCCATGCTTTTTCCTATGGTTTTATTTCATCGAAAAATTCAAAGTGATACTTATTTTCCCTCAACTTTTAATTTAAAAGCTTATAAACACATAGGAAAGTTGAAAAAATAGTACAACAAACATATATGCCATTCCCCTGGATTCACTGGTTAACATTTTTGCCATATTTGCGTTCCTTGCCTTATGTATGTGATTATGTGTACTTTTCTCCCTCTGAATCATTTGAAAGTAACATTAATATCATGACACTTCTCTCATAAGTACTTTTACATGTATCTTCTAAGAAATAGGACATTCTCTTACATAGGCATGATACTGTTAATTCATCCAGGAATTACTAATATACTAATGAGTGCCTAAAGTGTACCTAATATGTAATCCATAATCCATTCTGCTAGTGATCTGTGTGTGATGCCTGCTGTAATTGTCTTCTGATTAATTTGTGTGCTCTAGACAGAAACCCTGCTCATCTCATCAAATTCCCTCTTATACCTATGAAGTCAAAATGAGTTTCCATTTTATTCAGTTCCAGATAGAATAAAAAAGAGGGAGTACCTGGGTGCATGAAATAAAAGTATTAGCACTTATTACCAGATATTCTCTAGTTTTGTGTTTTTCAAACTAGAGGGAGCATCAGAAGGGCTACTTAAATACAGATAGGTGGCCCTCTCCCTCCCCTTTTCTGATTTAAGAGATGTGGGATGGAGCCCAAGAATTCACATTTCTAACAAGTTCCCAGGTGTTGATGGTGCTGGTTTAAGGAACACCTTTTGAGAAGGATTGGTCTAGTTTATAACTACCTAATGAGTACATGTTACATTTCTTTTAGCACCTGTGATCACAGAAGAAACCACCCTTCAACTGGAAGATATTATTAAGCAGAGGATAAGAGATCAGGTCAGTAAGAATGAAATTTAATTTAAAATTCACTGAAATTTTTAGAAATACTATGAGACTATTTTGGGAGTAGTACCAACACTCTGTTTTCATAGGAATTTTGTTTGTATCAATTCTTCACTCGAAGCCCTAAAACTACTCACTAAGTCTATACTATCCTTATCTTTTGTTGTGTGAGACATTGCCTTTCTCTAGTGCTCTGGAAAGACAGGCAATTGTGCCTGACAAATGGGTAGCCAGAGC
This sequence comes from Vulpes lagopus, assembly GCF_018345385.1. Taxonomy (NCBI): domain Eukaryota; kingdom Metazoa; phylum Chordata; class Mammalia; order Carnivora; family Canidae; genus Vulpes; species Vulpes lagopus. The sequence goes on along the minus strand of NC_054827.1, from coordinate 98,204,648 downwards.
CATTGCCAGTCTTCCTTGCACCTTGTTCATCTGTCCGGTGGTGCTGAGCGAGGCTGGTGGAGGGTAAACAGATATGGTGACTGATTCTGACCTGATACGGTCATACATGGGACCCCTCATGTAGGCATAGTATCTGCCAGGATAAAAGATTTTTTTTTTTCAAATCTTAAAAACCTAGCAAAGTTTTTGTTTAAGAATTGATCTTAGATTCCTAGAGTAATCACTTAAAAATAATAGAAAGAGGGGCATCTGGGTGACTCAGTCGGTTAAACATTTGCCTTCAGCTCAGGTCATGGTCTCGGTCCTGGGATCAAGCCCCACATGGGGCTCTCTGCTAAGCAGAGCCTGCTTCTCTGTCTCCCTCTGTCCCTCCTTCCACCTTCTTGTGCATTCTCTTTCTCTGTCAAATAAATAAATAAAATCTTAAAAAAAAAAAAGTGTAAAAAGACAATAAAAAACACAATTGATACATTAAAATTAAATACTGAAAAGTGTTTCAGTAACCCAGGTTGGGAAAGGAAAGGATGCACACGATGATGGAGGCTGAGAAATCCTATGCTTTGCTGTCTGTAAGCAGAAAACCAGAAATGCTATGTCCCAAATCCTGAGAACCAGGGAAGCTAATAATATAAGTTCCAGTCTAAGTCCAAGGCCCAAAAACCAGAAGCATTAATGTCCAGGGGCAGGAAAAGATGGATGTCCGAGCTCAAGCAGAAAGCAGATTCACCCTCCCTTCACCTTTTTGTTCTGCTTGGGCCCTGGTGGATTGAATGATGTCCATCTGCATTAGTGAAGGCATCTTCTTTACTCAGTCTACTAATTCAAATACTGATCTCTTCCAGAGACATCAGCACAGACTCAGATATAATGTTTTACCATCTATCTGAGCATCCCTTCACCCAAATTGACACTTGAAATTAACCATCACAATGGGCAACTGGGAATGAACCCTGCTGTGGGGACCCCTGAGGATCTGTGTAGAATTTGTCTCAGATTTATCCCACCAGGGATTGATCTGCTGGAATATTTATCAGTCCTTAACTGGTTGAGAACTGCCTCTGGCATGTTAAGTCCTAGACACTTTAGAGCTGCCTGGAACGTAGGTAGGCAAGATCCCTTGGCATTCCAGAAAACCTGCAGGATAAGAAGCAGAGTCCCAGCTTGAGATGGGAAGCTGTTAGTATGTACAGACACTGTCTACCTGCAGCTAGGGGTGAGCTAAGAGATGGGTCAGGGAATATTAAAAATGGCATTTACATGGTCTGCTGCACAGGTGTTCAATAAATATCTATCCTATGGAAAAAAAGAATTGATCTTATTTTATAAACTTAAAACTGGGTGTATGACAGGTACAATAAGGCATGGTACAATTAAAGCATGTATAATGGTTGCTTGAGATAGGAAGAATTTGAAGGGTGAGTACTATATGTGGAGTGTCCTTAAATTTGAAGTCAACAAGACAAGCTCAGGTGTTGACTTTTAAACAACATGATAGGGAAATGAGGAATTAAAGTTGGTAACGAGGTGAAAAATGCATTTAAAACAACAAAAAGGAAAGTAACATCCCTTTGGTTTTTGTAATACTTATTTTCTGTGACTTGAATATCATTTCACAGGCTGAAATTAATTACTTTTTGCTATAATTTACTTGCTCTAGACTGACCATAAATATTCCAGAAGAAGAGTCTGAGATGAGTCTAGAATGAAATGATGGATTTTATTAATTTATGTTCCTTCTGCCTTTCATATTGCAGGCTTGGGATGATGTAGTACGTAAAGAAAAACCTAAAGAGGATGCATATGAATATAAAAAACGTTTAACGTTAGACCATGAGAAGAGCAAATTGAGCCTTGCTGAAATTTATGAGCAGGAATACATCAAACTCAACCAGGTAAGGAAGCCTGGAAGGCAAAGCCATTGTTACTTAAAAAAAGAAGTGGAGAACCAGCTCTGCTGGTTGAATGAATTAAGTTCCAATTTCACCCTGGCTGAAATTCATGAAAGGAATCTTGAGCTCTTGGCTCACCTTATTTAAATGTGAGACAGAGTATGTTAGGAATAGAGGGGTTATAATACTACCACTGAATGTGAGGGGGGTAGGGGAGCTTGTATTGCATTTAGTCATTAGTCACCTAATTGTTCCACAGCTAATTACTAACTTTTCACCAATTATAGTAGCCCTACAATTTAAAAATCAGTTCTCATTCATACTGTAAAAGTTACAGATAGAACATAATCTGTGAATTCATTCAGATTTTTAGGTCTGGGGGTTATTTGGTTTTTGATTCTTGTTTCTTTTCAGTTAGATTCTTAAAAGAACTACCTGGTTAAGTAGGACAGAGCCTTATTTCCCATAATACTATATTACCAATATAGTGATGGAATTATTCCTTCACATTTGATTTATTGAGAATGTGGTCAATACGTGCTTGGGGAGAGAGTATTTTATTTGCAAAAGCCATTTAAGATTTCTGCCAGATTTGATTAATTAACGTCACATTAGCAGCAATAGTCATCAGTGCCCTCAATGCCACTGTTAAGTTGAAGATTTGGAAAGATTTGAATTAATTCTTCCTGGTGGTTTTGCAGCCCACAGTGCTAGTTGAAGGAACATGTTACTGAACATTGCCTGGCATGAGAGGATTTAGTAAATACAGAAAGTATTTTGTAACCATGAGAGTTAAAAATTAAATATGTAATGCGACAGCTGTACCAGCTCTGTAAATGATAGTTATGTCTTAGAATTCATCAGCCAGTTCTCAAGTTTTTGGGTATGGACTTAATTTAGGCTGATTCTAGACCCATTCCATTAAGAGTTTGGGGATGATGATGAGTATTTACCAGAGTTTGGTATCCATCCTGGAGGTGATAAGCAAGGTGATGGTACACAGCACATGAATGAACTTCTTGTTGTTTATGTATGATTTCACAGCCATTATTCTCTGGGCTGAAGCAAACAACGTGTTTAAGATTTTTTTAAAAATGAATTAAGTTAAAATAAAGAAGCAGTGGCAAGTGCTTAGATGTGGCTGAAAGTGGGCTTTGATGACAGAAATTGGAAACAGACCCCGATGCGTCTCAGGCATTAAGGTTGTTGAGGCAAAGAGCCAGTTGCTTCCCTGTTTTGGTGTGTATTGTTTTGTTTTGTTATGCCTTGATAAAAAAGCAAATAAAAACAGTCTTAGCCTTTTAGAATAAATATTACGGGCAGAGGGAAAAGGGGATTGTGAGCATTTGGGCTGTTTTTACCTTTTGGTTGCCGGGAATAGTGCCGGTCTGAATAGATGTTTACATGTATTTGTTTGAGAACCTCTTTCTACATTCTCTCGGGTATTTATCTAAGGATGGAATTGCAGGGTCATATAGCAATTCTCCGTTTAACTTTTTGAGGAGCTCTCTCATTCATCTCTGTTGTGACTGCACCATTTTACATCGTTACCAGCACTGCACAACGATTCTAATTCCTCAGCACCCAATACTTGTTACCTAGCTCCCCTTTTATTTTAATGATAGCCATCCTCATGGGAGTGGCTTAGTTCTTGATAGAAATCAGTACCAAGGGAATTATAAGTTCTAAATCATAGAGGTAGGGGTTGCTGCAGCTCCTAAAGTGCACGTCACACTTCTTTGGTGCTGGCACCATCATGGTATTGATAATTTTAAATCTGCCTTGTAATGTGTCTTTGGAGCTGAAGCCTTGGTGTTGAGAAATGGACTATACCTTATTGACTCTTGTGTTTTGTTCTGTGATGTGTATTAAGCTGCTCATTCTGATGTTGCTGAACTTATTTTCTAAGCAAAAAACGGCAGAAGAAGAAAATCCAGAGCACAAAGAAATTCAGAAGATGATGGATTCTCTCTTCTTAAAATTGGATGCCCTCTCAAACTTTCACTTCATCCCTAAACCAGTAAGTGTGTTAACATTTCATTGTGTGGTCAGAGCAGATGTGACCTTAATTCCTCTGAGCTTTTGTGAAGCTAACTCTTTATTTGGTTTTAGGATACAAACCTGTAGGAATTCCTTGTAAATTACATGCAGGGCCTCTCTTGAGGATGGTTCACATCTAATCCCAGACAAGTCTGGCTTTGTCTGCTGATCCAGCCTGATCTCCAAATGGACCCTTCCCAGGCCTCAAGTCTTAGCCACAGGGTCTCTTCATTTCTTACTCTTTCTTATTGTTCAGTCTTCTGTTTTATTTCCATCCTGCAGGTGGTTTGGAGACCTGTGGTGTCTGTACCTGATATTTTTTGGATACCTGCTCTGTGCCATATTAAGTCCTTTATGTACATTAACCCCTCTTCCCCAGTTTTATTAAGACAGATCTGTAACACTGTAGGTTTAAGATGTACAACAATGGTTTGATACATAGGTTCCCCCACCATCGGAAAGCACATGAAGCAAGACTAAATGGGGTAAAGCAAAGAAGCAATTACCATTCATTCAATGGAAAATTTTTTGAGCATTTTAGACCCCAAAAATAATCTGTTGTAGGCTTTTCTGATACTTCAGGACCAATCTTGTAATGGATGCGCAAATAAATTGAGATAAAGCACAGATGCTCACAGACATAGTTTAAAGCTCTAGTGACTTAATGCTGAGATACCAAGTGTAGTTCCTGAGGAAGGAGCTGGGCAGAGCTGCTTGCTGCAGAACAGATGCTGAATGCTATTTTTGTTTTCCCTTTTTTTAAAAATAAAAGTGAAAAATGTTTTCAGATCTCTTTCACTTAGCAAGAACAGATACTAATGTAGGTCTTTTAGAGTGGCCTAGCATAAACTTTTGAAAGGTGTGGCATACCTGCATGAATATATTGAGGAACGATTACCATGGTAAGTTTAGTTAATATCCATCACTCTATATAGTTGCAGTTTTCTTCCTTATGATGAGAGCTTTTAAGATCTACTTTCTTAGCAACTTTGAAATATAAAATACTGTTAACAGTAGTTACCCTGCTGTATATTAGATGCCTAGAACTTACAACTGGTAGTTTGTACTTTTGGCTTCGCATCCACCTGTTTTCTATCAGTTGGGTTGTTTTAGATACATCTAAGTGAGATTGTTACTAAGAGTTAGATGGAAGAGGAACGAAGCTACCATTATTTCTCTGCCCCAGTAAAGAATTCCAGGACAGAAAAATGAAAGTAAAGCAAAGTTTTATTAAATACCCTCCAAAGGAGGAGCGAGCCAGCCAAGAGAGACAAGGCCCCAGAAACTGGTGCATGGGCGCGTGGGCTTATATTAGTTTTTCCTTTTGGGTGGGTCCTAGGGTGGCAACATTTGAGTGACAGGCCTGGATTATATAACAATTAGCCAAGTACTCATGTCCTTTCCCAAGATGTATTCTGAATGCCTGCAAGAGTGGGAAACTGCAACATTATTTCTGTTAAAGAGACAGAAGGACAAGTGGCTGCTTTCTGCAGAAGTGCAGTAAGTGCAACAAACTTAACTCTTCCTCTGCTGGGATGTTGCAGCCCCAGACCTACTGCTTGATGGGTGGAATGTAGTGGTCCCTGGGTGGGGCTCTCTGGCAGGATATCTAAGGTCCATTCTCCTGTCGCTCATGCCTAGTTTCCTACCTAATAAGATCGTAAGGTATTTATCTTTCTCTGTTTGACTTCCTCACTCAGCATAATGGCCTTAGGGTACATCAGTGTTGTCACAAATGGCAGGATTTCCTTCTTTTTATGACTAAATAGTATTTCACTCTGTATTTATTCATTCATCTGTTGATGAACACTTATATTGTTTCTATGACGTGGCTATAGTAAATAATACTGCAGTGAACATGGGGGTTCAGATACTTCTTTGAGCCAGACATGGGCACCAGCTTGGCTCTACAGATGGGTGAGGTTGCTGGCCAGGATCTCTCCTTGGGCACTGCTGTGAGGAGGAATGTGGTCTGCCAAGGTCCAGGTACTATTGCTATAAGCCCTGTCCTTGCTCTCCATCCCAGTCTGAACCCCAGTGATCAAGCCTCACATTTTCCCTCCCTGATCCTCCTGACACAGACACAATTGGGCCTGCCCAGAAGCATCCTGCAGTGCTGGGGAGCTGAAAGGCCACCTTGGGCTCTGTTCCACTGGAGAAGGCGTAGGCCAGGTCTCATTCTCAATGGGGCACTGTTCTGGCCTGGGATGATATGGTGAGAGTGTAGCCTCTCCTATACTTCGAATGTGGTCCAGAGGGTTGCTTCAGCATCATCCTCAGGTTCTGGGATTTTCACAATGCTCTCTTGTCTGTGGATAGTTGCTAGTTCGGATTGACCAGAGTTGCCATCTTGATGATGGCAGTGCTCCTGCCCATTAACTCTTAATCCACAAAACACTAAGGCAGATACTACTCTTTCTGTTTTGCAGATGAGGAAACCAAAGCTTATTTGGAGGTTAGGAGGGTTGGATTTAACTGTGGGTCCATGTTCCTCCGTTGCGTCCTGTTCTGTACTAGGCCCAGACCTCCAGTGATTAGTCTGACTCCCACCATGCTTGGCTCAGTGCCTTTCTACTTTTTAGAGCTTCTTTTCCATCTCACTACCCTCTGTGAGCTCATAAAACATTGCCGACCAGTCCTTTTGGTACTTGCTCGCCTATTATCCTTGTGTCCCTCATGTTCTCTGGAAACAACCTGTCATGAATCTCAAGGACTAGTCTAGAAGTCAGAAAGCTGAGTCAGATTCTGCCCCTAACAAGCTTTCTGAATTAGGCAAATTGCTTCACCTTTCAGCTATACAGAAGAGTTAATCACCCAAATCCTTCTGGTTCTTTGATGGTTGGGTGTTTTGTCTTCTCAGAGAACCTGCATATCTCACCTTTTTGTGTGTGTGTGTGTGTTTGGTTAATCAGATGTACTTTACATGACACTGAGTTTTTGGTGACAGGAGTTTTTGGTGACAGAAGTCTTTGGATACCAAAGTGCCTAGTGTGGGCTGTGTAATAGAAGAAAAGAGGAATTCTTAACCCCTCTTGGCCAGCAGCTCTTGCTGTGAAAAAGTTACTGATGCGAAGAACATGATTCCTTCCTGTGCCTTACAAGGCCCCACGTGATCTGGCTCCCTCTTACCTCTCTGGTCTCCATAGTTTCCTGTCCCCCAGCCACACAGGTGGCCTGCCAGTGCCCTCAGTGGCAGAGTGCCTCCTTCCACATACCTTCCTGCCAGCCTCTCCACCTGCTAGGCTGTATGTACTTCCTTCTTTCCGTGGCTGTCTCCTTCTTATCTCTGAGGTGTCAGGCTGAGTACTCTCTTCTCTTTCCTGCATTCATTTCCCTCACAGCACCATGATTGCCATTGGTCAATTGCCAATCATTCCCTACTCATTTTTTTAAAATATTTTATTTATTTATTCATGAGAGACACAGAGAGAGAAGCAGAGACACAGGCAGAGGGAGAAACAGGCTCCATGCAGGGAGCCTGATGCAGGACTCGATCCCAGGACTCCAGGATCATGCCCTGAACCAAAGGCAGATGCTCAGCTGCTGAGCCCACCTAGCTGTCCCATCATTTCCAAGCCAGCATAAATGTATTTTGTCACACTAGCATGGAACTTGGCATGGGGAAGTATTCAGACCTTCCTTAGAACCTTGGGAATTGAAGAAGGAGGAATGTATTTAAGTCTACAAGCCCCAGTTTAAAAGCCTTCCTTAGTCCTCTTTTAGAAATGTAGAATTTTCGGTGTAAGTTTCCCTTAATAATGAACTTTCTTTTATTTTTAGTTTGGTATTTCACGATTCCTGCTTCACAAAACCTTGTTGATCATTTTTTTGTTTTGTTTTTTTTCTGGGCTGTCTTGCATTTTTTCTGTATTTCTCTTTAAATTGGTAGAATGGAACACAGTATTCCTAATAAATAAGTGAACAGTGGAAGAAATTATTTCTTTCACACTCTGAAGTTTTTTTGTTAGAATCCAAGATCCTGTTGTGCGTATGGATTATTTTCATTCTTTCTAAAATTTCCTGGGACACACATCTGCCTGGTTAACTGGAATATGGCCAAGAGTAGGGTAAGGAAAAGGGTGTGCGAAGAAATCAGTGACACTGCAGTAGAGCTCCTCTCTTCTCAGTCTCATGTTTTCTCCACGGCATCTGCTATGTCCCACACTTCCATCTTTTATTCTCTAGCCGACAGAGTCCCCATTCGTGTCCCCTGGTGTTCTCAGAGATGTGCGGGAATTAGATGTAAAGAGCATTAGTGTAGGTGTTAGGTAAATAATCACTAGTGTTCTGCTATTACCAAGGTCAGTATGAAGCCTGTTCTAATTTCTGTCTTTTCCTGGACAGTTCTTCCAAAAAAAAAAAAAGACTCTTCAGTTAACATTGCATTTCATAAAATTTCCCCTTTATATAATTAATAGGTTTGATTTATTTCAGTACTATTTTAGTTTTCCAGAGCAGCTCTGTATCATTTTTCTGTTTACAAAGCTATGTTTAGAGGAACTGGCAGATGAGAAAATTTGTTTTATTAAGTAGTCTATTTTGACTCTTATTGTGATAAGCATTTTTATTTGTACCTCTTTCTGTTATATTTCTTTTTTTTATATAAAAGAGTTATTTATTTATTCATGAGACACAGAGAGACAGAGACACAGGCTGAGGAAGAAGCAGGCTCCCCACAGGGAACCTGATGTGAGACTTGATCTCAGATCCCAGGATCATGCCCTGAGCAGAAGGGAGACGCTCAACTGCTGAGCCACCCAGACGTCCCTCTTTTTATATATTTCTTAAAGCCTTTTTTCCATAACCACAGATAGGATAATATTCACAAAAATCAGTAGATTCTTTGTAACATTAGATAGGATTGTTTGAAATGTCCACATCCGTGGCAGATGGGAATAGTTCAGTAATAGGTAAGAGAACTGGTGTTTCAATATGGCATAAATGTCCTGCAAAAGTGTAGAGTAAGTGTTCTTGGTGCAGTAGTGAGTCAGAGAAGACCTAAAGTACTCAGATATCAAAAGATTCCTCAACCAGCTCATGCTGCCCGTCAACACTGCCGTCATTCCACTTCCGACTTTTGCTGTTAGCCATCTCACATTTTAAATAATGTCCTTGAAATATTTTATTTTTTTTAAACCTACGAGAGCTTTTTTTTAAAAATTATTTCTTTAACTGAGAGTGAGTGAGGTGGGGAGGGGCAGAGGGAGAGAATCTTCAAGCAGACTCCCTGTGGAACAAGGAGCTTGATCCAGGACTTGATCTCATGACTCGAGGTCATGATCAGAGCTAAAACCAAGAGTCAGACTTTATTTTATTTTTTTTAACTTATTTATTTATGATAGACATAGAGAGAGAGGCAGAGACACAGGCAGAGGAGAGGGAGAAGCAGACTTCATGCCAGGAGCCCGACGCGGGACTTGATCCCGGGACTCCAGGATCACGCCCTGGGCCAAAGGCAAGCGCGAAACTGCTGAGCCACCCAGGGATCCCCAAGAGTCAGACTTTAAACTGACTGAACCATCCAGGACCCTCTCCATAAAGTATTTTGTATATTATGCCTTAAATTAATGGGTTCACACCTTAATAATAGAGAACAAACAGGGTTGCTGGAGGGGTGGGGGGTGGGCTGAATGGGTGATGACGATTAAGGAGTGTACTTGTGATGAGCACTGAGTGTTGTATGTAAGTGATGAACTACTAAATAAAAAATAATAAAGTAAATTTTAAAGGATGTTTAAAAAAATAATAGGTTCACAATATAAATATTTTATGTAAGGACTATTTCTGACTTGTCTTGGGGTGCCTGGGTGAGTCAGTTGGTTAAGTGGCTGCCTTTGGCTCAGGTCATGATCCCAGGGTCCTGAGATTGAACCCTGCACTGGGCTCCCTTCCAGGGAGCCTGTTTCTACCTCTTCTTCCTGCTCCTGCTCTCTGTCTCTCGCAAATAAATAAAATCATTACAATATATAAATAAATAAATGTGTTGTCATTTTTCTAGCCTGTTCCAGAGATTAAAGTTGTGTCAAATCTGCCAGCCTTAACCATGGAGGAGGTAGCCCCAGTGAGCGTAAGCGATGCAGCTCTCCTGGCCCCAGAGGAAGTCAAGGTAAGAAGCCAGTGTCGAAACATTTCGTTTATTTTTTTATAAGTTAGTTTATAGCTAGATCTCTACTCAACATCTTTATCCTAGAGTTTGTAGTTTTTATTTTAATGGATCAGCAGTTTCTAAGTATAATCAAACTAATAGTATTACATAGTATTCAAACATTAGTCTTCTGTAACCAAATATTATGAGGTATGAGAATTATTGTAAAAACTGCTTGTAATATCTGATGTCTGTGTCTTGTTATAATCCAATTTGAATACTAGCAGTGATGTTAGGTTTAAAATTAATGGTTTATGTTGCTCATATACCAGTAATCCTTTAATATCAGCATTTTCCTCCATTGTTGTATTCATTTAGTGCTCATCAATAATCAAATTGGTGTCTAGAATAGAACATTTGGGTTATTAGAAGAAGTTAGACATACCAAATGTACGCAGTCCCTGCCTCACGAACATTGAAGCTCATGCATTACACAGGAATGATTTCCGCCGGGTGTCATCTTCCCAGCTGGCCTAGCAGCCTAGCAGCGCGGCTCTTTGTCCCTCCACACTTGCCTTGCTGCACCCACTCCCACCCCTTCAAAACCTCTGCTACCTCTACAGGTGACAGCCGTGGCAGGATAGGCTGGCAGCTGGGGAGGAAAGAGGACATTGATCCTCACTGGATAGATGTTTCCCTTCTGTTTCTGTAAAACCCTCCTGCCACCTAGTGGCTGTCCTCAGCAGCTTAGTGCCAAGGTAGTCCCAGAAGCCCATCTGAAGTCCTTAGTGCTGGAGGGGGCTTGCTTCTGGGGCCATCAGCTTGATACCCCAGCTTTCCAGGCCACCTCTGCAATGTGCTTTGGGGGCTGAACTGCCATTATGAGAATCTGCTTGTCAAAGAGTGCATCCCAGGTCTTACAGAGCTGAGCTCCCTAAGCTCTTTGGAGTGCAGGTGGGTACTGCATCCTCCTGGTGGTGATACACCATTCGCCATGCTTTGTGGAACTGCTGGTCTTTTAACTTCTGAGTCGTGTGAAGTTAGATTAACTACTATGCTGGGGGTTATTTTTAATAGGAAAAAAATAAAGCTGGAGATGTAAAAACAGCTGCTGAGAAAACTGCCACAGACAAGAAACGAGAACGGAGGAAAAAGAAATATCAAAAGCATATGAAACTGAAGGAGAAGGAAAAGCGGAGAAAACTGCTTGAAAAGAACAACCCAGACCAAGCGGGAAAATACACAAGGGCAGTAGCTTCAGAGAAGTTAAAACAGCTGACCAAAACAGGCAAAGCTTCGCTGCTAAAGGTAAGGATGCAGGAAAGAAATCTGCTGTAGGGGGCCTTCATGGGGATGGCGGTTGAATCAGTGTGTGACATCCACTCCACTGTGTGTCAGCCTGCTGATGTCGCCTGCCTGCCACCTGCCTGCCCAGCAAGAGGCTTCTGGCCCCTGGCTGGATAACAGCCAGAAACTCTTGGCCCTCATAGCTCCTGGGGCCTGGCAGCAGTTGTCTTCCACTCCCTCCTGCCTTAAATTACAAGAACATTGCAACCACATAGAATGCATGTGATACTGATACGTCTGTGCTAACTGGTGTGATTTTTCATAATTCTCAGTTTTTGGAAATTTTATAGCATGAGTGTGTTATTATTTTTAATTGCAGGATGAAGGTAAAGACAAAGCCTTAAAGTCATCTCAAGCATTCTTTTCTAAATTACAAGATCAAGTAAAAATGCAAATCACTGACGCGAAGAAAACAGAAAAGAAAAAGAAGAAAAGACAGGATATTTCTGTTCATAAATTAAAGCTGTAATATATTTTGAATATAATGTAAATATTAATGTGTAAGTTTATATTCTGTCATTTTTCTCTTATAATAAAATTTTTGAGAATTTTTTTTTTTGTATAGACAGCTTATATTTGAGAATTTCTCATTTTGAAAAGACAAACTCAGACTGACATCGGAAAGCCCTGAGTTGCTTCCTCTGGGTGTGAAGCTGGACTGAGCTCCCTCGGCCCTTTCCACACGAGTCCTCGCTGGGGTCTAGGTAAAGGCCAGTGAGCAGGAGCCAGCCTGCAGGCTCACCAGGGCACAGGAGCCAGCCATCCCCGTCACAAGCAGCTGTCCACGGCAGAGGTCCTCACTCTTTGGGGTCCTGATGTTCTTCCTCACTGCCCTGTCATCCTTTCACAAAATAGTGCATGGGCTTTCCATCTTTCTCCTTATGGGGTGATCTCCCATCCAACTGAACGAAGCCTTCATGTAGGCTGTAGAGTACCACACACAGATTTATAGAGAGCAGGTATGATCTAGATGTGATAGTAGCTGGACACAGCAGGGAAGGTAGGCTGGCAGTGTGGTGAGTCTTCTGTGACTACCAGGTACTTGCCTTCCCATCCAGGGAAAATTGCCTTTTTGTCTGATAGGACCTCATATTATGCTTTGATGGAAATGCCGTGAGCCTTACCTCAAGGGTAGAAAACGAGAACAGCTTCTCCTGAAGCAACAGGGAAAGCCCTGGTTTTTCATCTACATGGAACAGTCAGTCAGGAAGAGCCCATGGATGTATACTTTCTGCATTTCTGCTTCCCAATACAGAAACAGGCCACATCAGGATTAGAACCGGGTTGGCAAGGGCTAGATGAAGCACCAGTTAATACTGAATTGTCATCTGTTTGAAGTTTTATTCAGGAGAGTTTTCTTCACTATTGTATCTTTGTCTTCTGTTTTTTTAAAAAAAGATTTTATTTATTCATGAGACACACAGAGAGAGAGGCAGAGACAGAGGGAGAAGCAGGCTCCATGCAGGGAGCCCAATGTGGGACTTGATCCTGGGACTGTGGGATCGATCACGTCCTGAGCCAAAGGCACTGAGCCCAACCACTGAGGAGCCCAACCACTGAGATGCCCAACCACTGAGCCACCCAGGCATCCCAGCATTTGCCTTCTAAACAGTTTGAGGAACCCTGGATCTCTTTCTAGCCTTAGTGAAAGTGTCATTTTGTTTTAGTGGTGATTTGTCTGTTATATGGCTCTAAAAGTTCTGCTTTCTTTAATTCAGTTTGCCAGTCCCCATTCAATTGCTATCTTAGTTCTATTTCCCTTGAGTCTTTCATAATCATTCATCAGGATTAGAATGTTTGATCCTGGAGTGATGATTCACTTTACCTGTCCAAGGGCAGTTTGATGTTTGCATAGTTTGAATCCCTTTTATCTTCATTTCTCCCCTCACCTCTAGGTGAGGTGTGTCTATACATTCACTTTTTTTTTTTTTTAAAGATTTTATTTTTTCATGAGAGACGGAGGCAGAGACATAGGTGGAGGGAGAAGCAGTCTCCCTGCAGGGAGCCTGATGTGGGACTCAATCCCAGGACCCTGGGATCACACCCTGAATCAAAGGCAGATGCTCAACCACTGAGCCACCCAGGTGTCCTACCATTTGTGAGTTTCTAACTGAATTTCTTCTGTATCTATTATTTGGCATACTATAAGGAAAGTATTCCCTTCTCATTTATTTCACTATTGACTGATTTTTAAATTACTCATTTTTTTTAATCCTTTATTATGAATTTTGATTTTCCAGTTTTGGGCTGGTACAGTGGAAGGCCCTTCAAACTAATTTCTGAGTTCTGTTATATTCCCACTATTCTCTGGGCACGTCCTTATTTTCTGGTGCTAACATGTTCCAGGCTTATCCTGTCTTAGGTTCCCTGGAATTGGCCATTTTCCCACAGAACCCTGGTTTCTCTTGGAGAATGGTATTTTGAAACAGATGTGGGTGCTAAGTGTGCTCATTGCCACTGTTGCCACTAGCCTCACTCACCAGAGCTAGAAAATTGTGGTTGTGTGTGTGACTGTTATATGTATACCATACACGAGTCATACCAAAACTTCCTGTTCTAATCCAATATCCCTGCAGATTATATTCTAGTATTCACTCTTCCCATATTTGTAATGCCTTTTCTAACAGTGAGAAATCTTGCTCCCATTATCTTTAGTATATTTACTCGTTTACTCAAGCCTAGAATATACAAGTAGTTTTCAGAATTGGTAAGCTTATACTACTAGGAAAAGGAAAACATAGGTGTTCTATAGTTGTTGAGAATAGTGTTCGGTATTTCAGATAGTCCAAAGGTTTGATTTTTGTTGTTATTATCTTAACTGATTTTTTGTTTGTTTAATCAATTAGAGAAGCATATAAAATCTCTGTGATTATGGATTTTTCTCTTCCTGTAACTGTTTCAGTTTTTGCTTCATGTATATTGAAGACCTACTTTGTCAGGTACATATCCATTTATGATTTTTATGTCTTTCTCATGAATTGACCCCTTGACTATAAAATGACCTCTTTTTCTTTTGTGGCACTCCCTGTTTTGAAGTCTATTTTCAATATAATACTATAGCTCTTTCGATTATTGTTTGAATAATACATTCTTTTCCCTTCTCTTACTTTCCAATTGCCTGTGTGTCATATATATCACGTAGTTAGGAATTGCTTTTTAAGTGTAATCTGACAAGTTCTATCTTTTACTTATTTATTTTTTAAAGATTTTATTTATTTATTTTGAGAGAGAGAGCACAGGGAGGAGGAGGGGGAGGAACCGAGGGATAGCAGACTCCCGGCTGAGCAGGGAGCCTAGAGCAAGCTGGTTTGCAGGACCCTGGAGATCACAACCTGAGCAGAAGTCAGATGCTTAACCAATAAGGCACCCATGTGCCCCTAGTTCTCTCTTAATTGGAGCTTTTAGTCCGTGCACATTAATGTAATTATTTGGTTGTATTTGGTTTTACCATTGTGCTATTTATTTTCTCTTTGTCTCTTCTAATTTTCTCTTCCTCTTTTTCTGCTTTTAAATTCAGTATGTTAATATTGCATTAATTTTCAATTGTTCAGGAATTACAATATGCATCCTTAACTTAAAACAGTCTTAGAGTTGGGATCCCTGGGTGGCGCAGCGGTTTGGCGCCTGCCTTTGGCCCAGGGCACGATCCTGGAGACCCGGAAGTCTCCGGGATCGAATCCCACGTCGGGCTCCCAGTGCATGGAGCCGCTTCTCCCTCTGCCTATGTCTCTGCCTCTCTCTCTCTGTGTGACTATCATAAATAAATAAAAATTAAAAAAAAAAAAAAAAGAAACAAAACAGTCTTAGAGTTAATATTTTACCACTTCATATAGGATGTAAGACCTTTGTAGCGATATAATTACATTTACATTCTCATCCTTTTTGCTGTTGTCCTCTATAATTCATCTAGGTATGTTAAAATCTTCCAATGCGTTTTTATTATTTTTGCCACTGGGCCTCCAGTTTCTGCCTACTTTTGGTCATTCTCCAATGTTCTCAAATATACTTTTTTTTTTACACTTTATAATTACTTATAATTTAAATTTATAACCAAAAACTTGTTTCTGTAATTTTTATATTATAAATTTTTATATTGTTTATGCTTATGATATGCAAGATTTTTAGCCAATAAAGTACAGCTACACAGCCATTACTAAAAAGTTCTTAATTTAACTATAGTCATGTTTTTCAATCTCTTACTTTATGGTAGCACTTCTTCTCTTATTTAAGGAATCCTATAATACCTTTAAGAAGATAAGATTATTTCCTATGCAGGCATGTCATGTTACTGCACTTTGTGCTTTGCAGATACTGTATTTTTACAAATTGAAGGCTTATGGCAACCCTGTATCAAGCAACTCTACAGGCACAATTTTTCCAACAGCATTTGCTTATTTCATGTCTCGGTCACATTTTGGTAATGGTTGGAATATTTCAAACTTTTTCAATGTTTGTATCTGTTACTGTGATCTGTCATCAGTGATTATGACCTGCTGAAAGCTCAGATGATATTTAGCATTTTTTTAGCAGTAATGTATTTTTATTTATTTATTTTTTCTTTTTTTTCTTTTTTTTTTTTTTTAATTTTTTTTTTTAAATTTATTTATGATAGTCACAGAGAGAGAGAGAGAGGCAGAGACACAGGCTGAGGAAGAAGCAGGCTCCATGCACCGGGAGCCTGATGTGGGATTCGATCCCGGGTCTCCAGGATCGCGCCCTGGGCCAAAGGCAGGCGCCAAACCGTTGCACCACCCAGGGATCCCAGTAATGTATTTTTAAATTAAGGTATATACATCGGTTTTTTTTTAAGACATAATGCTGTTGCACGCTTAATAGACTGCAGTGTAGTAGAAACATAATTTTTATATGCACTGAGAAACCAAAAAATTAATTTGCTTTATTGTGATGTTCACTTTATTGTGGTGGTCTGGAACCAAACCCATATCTCTGAGGAATGCCTATATTCTAAAAGTCTTGAAGTTTGCTTTTCACAATTGTTACTTTAATCTATTCGGCCTTTTTTAAAAAAAATTTTTATTTATTCATGATAGTCACAGAGAGAGAGAGAGAGAGAGAGGGGGGGGGGGCAGAGACACAGGCAGAGGGAGAAGCAGGCTCCATGCACTGGGAGCCCGATGTGGGACTCGATCCCGGGTCTCCAGGATCGCGCCCTTGGCCAAAGGCAGGCGCCAAACCGCTGCGCCACCCAGGGATCCCTAATCTATTCAGCCTTCATCTTTGTATTTGATATGAGGTAGGGATCCAGTTTCATTTTTTCCAAATAGGTAACCTGTTTTCAAAAACCATTTTTGAACAGATTTTCCTCAGTACTCTATAACATTTACTGTGTTTGGCACTGGATTTATTACATTCTCATAAATAGTTTGGGACTTTCTTCTGCTATGCTCTTTCATTATGTGGCCAACCCCTTCACTTGTAAACTGTATCCCATCCCCTTGCCTATGGAATAATATTAATCCAGAAAGTCTCCTTTCTTCTGCTTCAAATTTCACTCTACCTGAATATTCCTATCAGCATATAAACATTATTTTTTCCATCTAAATAAACTCAGCCCCACCTTTCCTTTTAGCTCTGCTATTCCTCTCTGCAATCCTTCACCACAAAACCTCTTAAAGTCTACACTTACTGTTGGAGAGGAAAAACTTTTCCTCTATAACCCCTTAGGTTTAGTGCCCGAGGACCTGTGAATTAAACTGATAAAAGACGGTTAACAGGAAAAATTATGCATATACTTATGGGAGCTTACTAAAGAAGTAACTTGATAAATGGTTAAAGTTAGTAGGGAAAAGAGGGGGTAGAAAAGGCCTTTGGGGATGAGCACTTGTGTTTCTAGAAGAACAAATAGGAGAGAAGACAGTTTTTGATAATCCAACAGTAGTTGGATTCTTGCAGTTTCTTGTTCTTACAGACGCAAGGGGTTTTTCTATCTTCATGGCCGTAAGATTCCCCTGGAGAGAAAACTTACGGTAGGTATACTCTAGGTCTTCTTGGTTATAAAAGCCCATCCCTGAAAAAGGGAATTTATGACAGCCCTATTTCCTAGAATTTTTTTTTAATCAAATAAGGGAAACTCCAAGAAGGCTTCTTTTTTCTATCTGTTGAATCCCAAATGCCTTCAGCTTAAAATAACCTTCATACCAACCTGGGTTCTGAATGGTACCCGTATAGTCTCCAATTCCTCTCTCCCAATCTTTCTTGAATCCTATTCAATCATCCCACTGTTCTATAACAATAGCTTTTGTCAAAGTTACCAAATGCCCTTCACATTGTTAGGTCTAATAGTTGCTCTCAATATTCATCTTCCATTCTAGCTGCATTTGACACCCCCCAATCTTCAACACACATCATTCACCTGGTTTTCTGGATGCCAACTGTTTTCCTTCTTCCTCACTGGTAACTTCTGACTCCTTTGCTGGCTCAGTCTCCTCTCCCTTTTTTTTTATGGCACTGTTCAGTTTTCCTGATTTCAATCCTCCATTTGTAGTCACTCCATGGAATCATATATTAATACCATATAAAGTCTGATGAATCCCAAATTTTTACTTCCTGACTTGATTTAATTAATGTATCAAGTGTCTTCATCCACAACAATGTCTGATTAGCATTTCATTTTTTTTTAAGATTTCATTTATTTATTTATTCATGAGAGATACAGAGAGAAAGAGAGAGGCAGAGACCCCAGGCAGAGGGAGAAGCAGGCTCCATGCAGGGAGCCTTATATGGGACTTGATCCCAGGTCTCCAGGATGACGCCCTGAGCTGAAGGCAGGCACTAAACAGCTGAGCCACCCAGGGATCCCTGATTAGCATTTCAAGCTTACATGTTGCCATGATTTGAAAGTTCACATATGCCCCACCTCTTCTCCCCCAAATTCATGTTGAAATGCTAACCCCCAATGTAATGGTATTAGGAGATGGGGGTCTTTGGGAAGTGATTAGGTCATGAGAGAGGAGCCTTCCTGAATGGGATTAGTGCTCTTATAAAACAGACCTTACAGGGCTCCCCAGCCCCTTCCACCATGTGAGGATACAATGAGAAGTGTGGGATCCAGAAGAAGCACCTGACCATGCTGGCACTTGGATCTTGGACTTCTAGTCAAAAGAAGTGTGAGAAGTAAATTTCTGTTATTTATAATCCATCCAGTTTATAAGTGGCCTGAATGGACTAAGACACGTGTTTGAAACTGAACTCTTGATATCTTTCCCCTTTGTCCTAGTTGACAGGGCAACGTTTTTTTCTTTCTCTTACACCTTACACTCTTCACCAAGAACCAATTCCGTTGGTTATACCTACTAAATGTATACAGAATCTTGCTATTTCTTTTAGCTTCAACATTAGCTCTGATCCAGGCCACTATCATCTCTCCTTGGATTACTTCCTTAGCTTTCTGCGTTCCCTGCTCCCATTCTTGCTTTCAGTCTCCCCTTTCCTCTGCCCCCATCATCTTATGCTTAACATAGATGGCAGAGTGGTTCCTCCATATCACTCACAGTAAATGCTAAAATCCGCAAGCCCATCAAGACCTGTTATCAAATGTCAGCAGACTAAAGCCAGAGGCCAAATCTAGTCAGCTATCTGTAAATAAAGTTTTATTGGAACCCAGCCACACTCATGTTACGTATGGTCTATGGCTGCTTTCACACTACAACAGTGTGACCAGAGACCCAATGGCCAGAAAAGCCTAGAACATTTAGTACCTGGCCCTTTACAGAAAATGTTTGGCACCCTACATGACCTGCCCTCTGCTACCTACCTCTCTCACTTCCCTTCTGCTCCAGTGAGTTGTCTTGGCCTCCTTGGTATTTCTAGACCTGCTAGGCAAGCTTCTAGCTCAAGGGACACTCCCTGTTGCTGTTTCATCTGCTTACAATCCCCTTTTCTCAAGTACCCACTGCCTCACCTCCTTCAAGTCTGCTCATAGATCATCTTTTTCAGTGAAACCCTTCCTTACCACTCTTTCATATTGTAGTCGTCCTCCCTACCCTCACCCTGATGTTCCTGGCTTTCTCTTCGAAGTATTCATCTTTTAATTCTCTACATAATTTATTTTTTGCTTTTTTTTTTTCCTTCTGTCTTCCTCCACTAGAATGCATTTTCCATGAAGGCAGGGATTTTCCTCCCATTCCTCATTCGGTTCACTGCCATATTTTGAGCATCAAGAAGGTAGGCACTTGACACGTATTTGAGGCCGAATTCCCTATTTACGTCCCTTTTCTCTTTGGCTCGTTCGTCTATTCATGCATTCTTTCGACGCAGTTTGTGGAGTAAGGGCATGCTGGCCGCTGCTGTGAGCACTGGTAAAGGGGAACCGGGGCCCTGCACCCAGGAAGCTGACATTCTGGGTCATTCGTGGGGAGGCTGATCAGCTGCTATCAGTGCTCAAGGGCTGATAACTGGTACACTCTGTTTCAGTTAAAATTGTCCGTTGTTAAGCAGCCGTTCTGAGACACTAAACCGCATCACTTCACAATGAAACCATATAAAGGACAGAAGTAGTGGGTACTCCAAACCCCCCGCTCCCCAACTGCTTTACATTTTACTGGACCTTTGCTCTGGAGCGCCTCCCTCCGGTCCCCTGCGGCGAGGCGGCGAGGCGGCGAGGCGGCGGGCAGCGCCTCTTCGGGGAGCGCAGCACGCGGCTGAGCCCCGGAGCGGACTCCCGGGCCCGGGGTCCGCGGGGCCCGCGGGGGCAACTTCGCCCAGGAGGCCGCCCGACACTGGGTGCGCCCCCACAAGCAACCTTCCTACCGGCTCGGGACAGGGCCTCCGTCCGGGTGCACGTACAGGGGTCGCCAGGTGTGGGGGAGGAGGTGCCCGGGGAGCCCCCGGCTCGGCTTCGGCCATTCGGGAGGAGGGGCGGGGGGCAGCCCGCACTGTGGAAGGGAGGGGGATCGATTACTCGGGCCTCCGCTTGCCGCGCCTGTGGCGAGCCGAGCCGCGGAGATAGGCTGGGGATGTCTGGCCGCGCGGAGCTGGGTGGGGAGCCTGGGGCGGCCGGCCGGGGCGCGGGGCGCGGGGCGCGGGGCGCGGGGTCGGGGTCCGGGGTCGGGGTCGGGGTCCGGGGTCGGGGTCGGGGTCCGGGGCGCGGGCCGCATGGGGGAGCGCCGGCGACTAGAGGCGGCGGGCGGAGGGCGGAGGAAGGGCGGGCGGCCGGGCGGCCGGGCGTGGTGGCGGAGCCCAGGTGCGCGCCCGCGGCCCCGGCGGGGAGGCCCGGCCGCGCGCCCCGGAGCCTCGGAGGTGCGGTGGCCGCCCCTGCCCTGGGGGCCCGAGGCGTGGTGACAGGTGCCCGCGACCTGGAGGGAGGGGCGAGGTTCTGTGCAAGCCTGTGGCACCGAGGTGACCCGGGGTCGTGCAGATGGGCTTTCTTTCTCCCGGAAAAAGTTACTGATGCGGGGGTTTAAAAAAGGAATCTGGAACCGTCAGGCTTTCGCTTTTTACAAACGGATAGTTTGAGATCATCAAAAGTCTCGGGAATGGTCCCTGCGGAGCCTCACGCGGTGCGGTCGTTTTATGGCCGAGGGTCACCGCGAGGCCTGTCCCAAGGCCAGGACTTTCCTGACCTCACGGAGACGGTGGTTGCATATTGTTGTGTGGAGGAGGAGGTGCCCGGGGAGCCCCCGGCTCTATTGTCGAACTCAAAACAGTATTTGTTTTTAATCCACATGTTGTTTTATGTTGTAGGAAGAAGAAGCTGACCACATGAAAACATGAAGTCAAATAGAAGCCCACTTGTTATTATTTCAAGCCAGGGAAGTAAAAGTGAACCACTGCTGTCTTTACCCAGTAGTATCCCGGGTTTTATTACTGGAAACACCCAGTTTTTCTAATACTCATTATGTCAGAAGAGAAATCTCCTGCAAAGAAAAGACCTCGTAGAAGTTTATCAATCAGTAAAACTAAAAAAAATGAGTATAACTCCATTATTTCATTTTTTAACAATGCACCACCTGCTAAACTTGCCTGCCCTGTTTGTAGTAAAATGGTGCCAAGGTATGACTTAAACCAGCATCTTGATGAAAAGTGTGTTAGTGTTAACAGTGATGACATTACTCCAGTTGATCTGAGGCATGTTGGCTTAATGAATTCAGATGTGTCCACAGTAAATTTAACCAATGTTGTCTTAGAAGATGTAACACCAGGAAAGTTGTCACCGTCAAAGACGAGTTTAATCCCTGAACAAAGTAATTCCATAAAAATGGTCAAAAGACAGCAGACCAGCCCTTACTTTAAAAATAATGATGAATTGATGTGCAAAAATCAAGATAAGCAGAGACATCATAATGTGAAAGTCATTACTCTGGGAAGCCTGTCATCTAAATTGTCCAGAAGATACATAGAAGCTAAAAAATCAATATGTAAGAATAATGAGGAATTTGCCAATAAGAGTCCACAGAGTTCCTTATCCACAGTGGGTAGGAACCTGGTTGACAACTGTTCAGAGATTGAGGACAAGGATCAAATTTTGGAGAATAGTTCTCAAAAGGAAAACGTATTTACCTGTGACTCTCTTGAGGAACAGAGAATTTCTGAACATAGTGTAGAAGGCACTAAAATACTGGAAACTGAAAGCCAAAAGGCTACCCAGGAATGTGGGCGATCATCCCTCACCCCTGCCTTCTCAGATAATGCTTCTGTGTTATTTTCACCAGATTTAACTCTTGGGCATCCAGTGGAGTCTACTTCAGAGGAAAGTCTTGCAAAGTGGGAGAGTATCACAGGAGTAGATGATAAAGATGTTGAAAAATGTGAGGCAGGTGGTTGTGAAGAAGTAAAAATGACTGTTGCTTCAGAAGCTAAAACCCAGTTGTTAAACTGGGAGACAAAATCTCCTAGTTCTACACATGATGTTTCTAAAGGCTGTAACATCCATGTCCTTCCTCTGGAAGGTGATAGTGACCTAAAGAATGAAATCACTTGCAGAATTACTTCAGAGCAGGGGTCAAGCTATGATGTTCCTGATGAAACAAGAACAGTACCACCAAATCATCCCTACTACCTTCGGAGTTTCCTGGTGGTGCTGAAAGCTGTATTTGAGAATGAAGAGGATAGGATGCTCTTCGATGAACATGAGAAGGAAATTGTAACTAAATTTTACCAATTATCAGGTATCTTAACCTTATGTTCCTCCATTTGCTTTCCAGATTTGGCTAGTAATCTAATGACCACAAGGAGTCAGTGTGGTTCTGAGTCCTCTGGGAATACTCAGGGGAAGCAGCCAGCTACAAGGTTTGAGAAGAATATGCATGACAAAGAGACAGGATTTTGTGTCTAGGGATGTTTGCTTCTGCACTATCATCCTTACAAGCTCTACTTTGGTTATAATGGAAGCACCTGTTTTTCCTTTATATGTGTATTTGATGGTTGTAAACTAGCCTTTTCCAGGTTAAAAAAAAAAATAGTGATTTAGGAAAGTGTACTTTGCATTCTGAGCATGCAGTCAAGCTTAACTTAGGTTGTTGCTTTATTGTTTTCACATACCATTTTCTCAAAAATGAAAGTGAAGTAGAATACAGGAAAGAACAAACCAAGGTATATTAAGGCATATTTTTCCCTCCAACAATGTTTTAGGTTTCTAGACTTCGCTTTTTAAGGGTAGGGTGTGGAGGAATTGGAAACTTTTAGGCTAAATTGGTGCATTTAAAAATACTGGTCTGTGCCTCAGTTCCTTGGCAGCCAGTGGTGGCTGTAAGCCCTTAGTGCTGATTTGGAGCAGAAGCCACCCTGGTTGTTGCACTGCTAATCCAGGGGGCCATGGTGGCTTTTCGGAATGAAGTCCCTTCTGAGCTGCGGAAAGCTTACTTCAGGGCTACGCTCACCTCTTGTTATTAGTAATCTTGTCTGACTCTTCAGTTGGATTTAAAAAAAAAAATCTTGAATATTACTAGTAATGTTCAGGAGAAGGGTCTTTGTTTTAAATTCCCACAATGAAATTACAGTCTTTGTTGTATTACTTTTTTTTTTTTTTTTAGAGATTTTATTTATTTATTTGACAGCACGAGCAGGGGGAGGAGCAGAGGGAGAGGGAGAAGCAGACTCCTCACTAAGCAAGGAGCCCAATGGGGGGCTGGATCCCAGGACTCTGAGTTCATAACCTAAGCCAAAGGCAGACATTTGACCAAATAAGCCACTCAGGCATCCCGTTGTATTACTTTTAACATGTGAGTGATACTTCTCTGCGCATAGTTGCACAAATTATCCACACAGCCTCCATCTCTACTTGTGCTGTCCTCACCAGAACATGGACATAAATGACACCCCATTACTCTTCTATCCACAGAAGTCACAGATCTTTGGGTTGGGTGCTGGTTGCATTCATGCGAGCATTTGAGTAGTCTGTGACTCTGTGCCTCTGTATAATTGAGAAGTATGAATAGTTTCCCTAGTGCAAGTTTTGTAGATTCTTGTGTATGGCTCCCCACCAATAGTCATTTGCAGTGTCTCTATGTGAAAATAAGTGTTGCTAATTGAGTTTCCCTCTTTAAAGAAAAAAAGGAAAAAAAGTTGAAGATTTAAGAAGTGTAATTATACCATTTTAGAATTGGCAGAAATCTATTTATTTTAAAGATTTTATTTGTTTATCCATGAGAGACACGGAGAGAGAGAGGCAGAGGGAGAAGCAGGCCTCGTGCAGGGGGCCCAATGTGGGACTCGATCCCAGGACTCCAGGATCGTGCCCTGAGCCGAAGGCAGGTGCTAAACCGCTAAGCCACCCATTCAGGGTTCCTGAATTGGCAGAAATTTAAAGATAATCCAGATAACAGGAAATTTGTGACCAGGTTAATCAAATAACTTTGCCAAGATCACTGAGTTAGGGATGGTTGCTTTACCAAAACTACACATATTTTGAAAATCTTTTCAGATTATTTTCAGCCAATAATAGAGTCATGCATATTAAGCTGAAAGCAGAGAAAAAAAAAACTGGAATTCTGGGTAGGGCTTCTCTGAGTTAAAGTATTGGTGGCTAGAAAAATGAGAAACCTGGTTCTTAGAAGTTTTGAAATGGCCAATAACCATTAACAATTTTGGAAATTTTTAGTGGTTGATCTGCCCATCATCAAATACATCATCTTGTTTAATCTTTTCACCAGCATTGGGAAGATGGTGTTATTTCCCCAGGACCCCCCCCCCTTTTTTTTTTAACAGAAAATGGAGTCTTGGTAAGGTTCATAGACGGATAATTCACAAGTGGCAGAGCTGGTCCAGGGCTTGAGTAAGCATAGGTGTATTTCTTTTCTTTTTTTTTTTTTTTGAGATTCATTATATTTTATTTATTTCAGAGAGTGTGCGCATGTGTGTGAGTAGGGGGTGGGGCGAAGGGAGAGAATCTCAGGCAGACTCCCTGCTGAGCACAGAGCCCGATTCAGGGCTTGTCTCATGATCCATGAGATCATGACCCGAGCCAAAACCAAGAGTCTGAACTAACCGACAGCCACCCAGGTGCCCCACCATAAGTGTATTTCTAATAGAATATATTTTACTCAACTCTGTTTTGAAAAGTGAATATTATTTTGAGAAGGGAGATAATATTTTTCAATATTTTTCATAACTTTATTGCAGCTAGTGGTCAGAAGTTATATGTAAGACTTTTTCAACGTAAATTCAGCTGGATTAAAATGAGTAAATTGGAATATGAAGAGATTGCCCCTGATTTAACACCTGTGATTGGAGAATTGCAGCAAGCAGGCTTTCTGCAGACAGGTATGATTAGTCAAAGGAAATGTAATCTGAAAATAGGGCATGAAGAACTCAGTTTCTGCAGAATGATGGTGCTGTTGATGCCTGGCAAATACTAATTTTTAAAAATTGAATTTTTAACCTTAGGACAACAAATTATTCATGTTAAAGCCATTCTTAGCCTGGGTGAAGACTATTTGTTGTTTTCTTGACTGTCTCATGTTGAGGACAATAAAGTCTCCCCTGGGTCCCTGAAGGCCCTCAAAAGTCTCCCTCACTGAGTCAGCGAAGAAACTCATCCCTTCTCAGCTCTCACCATCTAGCAAGAATCTGACTCATTCAGCTGCCTCATCTTTGTGATAGAATGAAGCTGGTTTACTTGAAGCTAATATTGCCTCTAAAAGCTTCATCCACCCCCTCATGTACACACATACAGCTCTTGAAGTATGTAAGTTGATTGCCTCAAGTTCGTTGATTTAAACCCATGAGACTGTAGTTTTGTTGGTCTTGTCTGTAGCATCCATTAAGCACCTACCTACCTGGACTGAAAGTGATATTGTACTGGAAACATTGGTGGAGGGAGAATGTGAGTCTTAGGTAGTTGCTGCTGACAGTCTTTTTTTTTTTTTTTAAATTTTATTCATTCATTCATTCATTCATTCATTCATTCATTCATTCATTCGAGACACAGAGAGAGAGACAGGAGACAGAGGCAGAGGGAGAAGCAGGCTCCATGCAGGGAGCCCGACATGGGACTCCATCCGGGGTCTCCAGGATCACACCCTGGGCCAAAGGTGGCGCTAAACCACTGAGCCACGCGGGCTGCCCTGTTGCTGATAGTCTTGACTTGTCAGTCTTGAAATAGGCAAATCAGACCGAAGTCAGGTGGTTTCTGTGTGGAAGTTTGTAGTGAAGAGCACTTAGTAAAGTGAGGTTAGGTGATGTGCTGGAGCTGGGGAAAAAAGGCAGAGGGGCTCAGTTAAGAAGCTTGAATGAGAGGGATTAGGCAGCAGGATGCAGGCCCTGCTTGGAGCACTGCTTCCCACACATCAGTCCATAAGGGCCACTGGGGAGCATCTGTCCTCACCTGACTTGGATGGTTTGGTGCAGATTCATAAATTCACAAGTTTGACATCCATGCCGGGTGATTGCTGCAGGTGAGCCTTGACTTACCTTTAAATGACCTTTAACCACAACCCCAGTGGCTCACTATTGTGCTCAATCAAGTCCAAGTCCTGCCCTCGATCTGCATGACCCCATGGGACACGGTCCTGCTCACTCTGCTGTGGCCACAGAGCTCTCCTTGGGGTTCTGCAGCAAGCTGAGTGCACTGCTTTCAGAGCCTTGTACTTGCTGCCATAGCTCCCTCATTTCACCCAGCTCTGCATCACCTCTTCAGAGGTCAGTCTGACCACCCTACATGGAACCAGCCCTCCTGCTACGTTTGCTTTGCCTCAGCCAGTTTTGTTTTTATTTATCATAGTTCTCAGCACCTGACATATCTACTTACTTGCTTGTCATGCAAAGAAAGAGGTGAGCTGCTTGTGGCCGGGTCTTGGTTTGTTTATTGTAGTGTGCCCAGGGCCATTACTTGGCATGCAGTGTGTACCCAGTAAGTCTTTCCTGAATGGAGGAAAAAGGCATTTCCCTAAGCTGTAAGTGCCTTGAAGGCAGACACCAGCCAGGTCTGATTCAGCTGAATCTCAGGTCTAGACTGGTGTCTGGGTCTCGTGATAGCATACATGTGTATGTTTGTTCAGTAATTGAACACATAAAAGGATTTCCAGCCAGAGGCCTGTACGTGGGGAGCAGAGCTGATGGTCAGTTTACTCTGATCTGTTTGGGAGAGGTCCAGTTGGAGGCCTTGTAATCAGAGAGCGAATATACCAGTGAGTTTTTAATGAGGGTGTCTAAGCCATAATAGTTACCCATATGTGTCTTTTTTTTTTTTAAGATTTTTATTTATTTATTCATGAGACACACACAGAGAGAGAGAGAGAGAGAGAGAGAGAGGCAGAGACACTGGCAGAGGGAGAAGGAGGCTCCATGCAGAGAGCCTGACGTGGGACTCGATCCTGGGTCTCCAGGATCACACCCCGGGCTGAAGGCATTGCTAAACCGCTGAGCCACCAGGGCTGCCCCATATGTGTCTTTATGTTATTCAGACTTTACTTTTTAGTGAGAAATTGTATTTTATAACTTTTATGAGGTACCTATTTTCCATATTCTGTAATAATTGGTTTGACAAACTAATTACAGTTCTTTTTTTTTTTTTTTAATAAGAGAGGGATGGGGTAGAGGGAGAGGAATAAAGAGAATCTTAAGCAGGCTCTGTGCCCAGTGCAGAGCCTGATGTGGGGCTTGATCTCATAACTCTTGAGATCATGAGCAGAGCTGAAATCAAAAGTCGGACAGCTGCACTGACAGAGCCACCCAGGCGTCCCTACTAATTACAATTTCTGCAGTAGAATTTCATTATACTTGCATTTTTTTTTTTTTTTTTTTTTTTGCAGTCAGCAAGTTTACTCTGTTTATTAAAGTCACGGAAATGGTTTGACAAAAGTGCACAATAGAATGACATCTGTGGTTTGTTATAAATCACAGTGAATTACTAGAATACAACAATGTCATTCCTTTACACAGAGGATTACAGGATGGGGTGAATATTATAAAGGATAGGATCTTTTCAGCACATTAAGCCAATCAGATTTTACACCTCAACTATGTACCTTTGAAAAGACTGGTTAGCAAAGCTGAGGGGTTTTCCTCCTCTTCTTCTCTACCAATTATTACTAAGCCACAACGAAAAAAGCCATGCACAAATTTTACAACACCTGATAAAAAACAGATACAAAATCTTGTTTACTTCACCACTTATTAAAGCTTGCATCTTTGCTCCTTCATTTTTCTGATTAGGCCACTTGTCACATGACTCACCCCTAAATGAAAAGCTGTTAATAATTTAGCAGTACTCACCCCTGTACACATATCAAGATATACTCCCCATAACCATCAAGTCCATGTCTCTTTCCTGTACATTAACACAAAAGAACACACCACAAACCTAGGACTAAAGACATTTACTTTACAGTTTTATTTTTTATTTATTTATTTTTTTAAATTTTTATTTATTTATGATAGTCACAGAGAGAGAGAGAGAGGCAGAGACACAGGCAGAGGGAGAAGCAGGCTCCATGCACTGGGAGCCCGATGTGGGATTCGATCCCGGGTCCCCAGGATCGCGCCCTGGGCCAAAGGCAGGCGCCAAACCACTGCGCCACCCAGGGATCCCTTACTTTACAGTTTTAAAAATTAATATATCTAGC
Organism: Vulpes lagopus; assembly: GCF_018345385.1. Lineage (NCBI taxonomy): Eukaryota > Metazoa > Chordata > Mammalia > Carnivora > Canidae > Vulpes > Vulpes lagopus. Next base: position 98,176,266 of record NC_054827.1, on the reverse strand, counting down.
ATCACTATCAGTGTATTTATTTCAGATCCCATATTTGGGGGAGGGGATGCTGTATATACAACCCAGCCCATCTGAAGATTTGGGCAAATCTGCCAGAAATGTATGAGGAAAGCCCTGCAATGTGCCATACATAACCAGTAGCTTTCTACCTTCCAGAGAGGAATCCAGAGCAGAGCTGTGCATTTCCAGAGTAGGAAAAAACCCAGAGCTTAACATCTTATGGGCTAGTAACTTTTCATAGACTGAAAGGCAGAGTTTTGTCTTCTTAAATCCATTTTAATGTCACAGCATAGTCAGTGAAGAAAACAGTGGTCATCTGTACATAGAAAAAGAAACATTTAAGATTTTTACAGAAAATCTACCATAAAAACAAGTCTTTAATTATGCTCTTATCCATCTATTCACTAGTTCAATCGCTGGCTGCCCCTAAACCTAGCAAACCGTAATCCGAGGTCCAGCAACTCACTCCTCACCCCGTCCCATTCCAAAAAAGAAATGGCTTCTGCATGAATAATCCAAAATGGTCTTATCCATAAAGTAGCTGCCTCAAACTGTAGTGGAGACTGGCGACTGGATGGTTGTTCCCCTGGGATTTGGATTTTTAGAGACACTTCCCAAATGCAGAGTTGATTCTCAGGGAGCTGCTGTCCCCAAATCATAATGTTACTTCAAACAGTGTTATTGTACCTATCTAAGTTCCTCATAATTGTCAGCTACTAATCAGCTATTAGTATAATGAAATAAAACTGTTCCCAGAAACGAGCAAGACCAAAGCTTGCTTTTTGATTGGTTTGTTTGAAGTTCTCATGGTAAAGAACCTTAAGGCAGTTGGACTGTGGCCTGCTAGAGCCATCCAGGGCAGACTGAAAAAAACTGTTGTGTTCGAGTTCTTACATCAAAAATTTCCCCCTTTATCAATTGGGGGGATGGATTTGTTGCTCATTCCTTGAGTTCAATAGAGACCTAAGGTCAAGAGTTCAAGGTCACCAACTCCATTTAAAATGTATAACCCACCTAAGTTTCACATGGTTTGCTCAGCTATTCATCTACCTGGGTATGCTTTGGATTGTAAGTCTTCCTTGATGATATTACAGATTCAGTTAAAATTTGTCTTGTTCATTATATTTCCATTTAAGTAAGCTTCATTCTTCTCAAAGTCAATAGAGCTAGAAAATAATAAAAATCTTTAAAACTGTGTTTACCTTTTTTTTTTTTTAATCCATTTCAGAGTCTGAGTTGCAAGAACTCTCTGAAGTACTTGAACTGCTTTCTGCTCCTGAACTGAAAACCCTGGCAAAGGCCTTCCACTTGGTGAATCCCAATGGACAGAAACAGCAGCTGGTGAACAACTTCCTCAAATTGGCCAAACAGCCTTCAGTCTGCACCTGGGGCAAGAATCAGCCTGGAATCGGTGCAGTGATTTTAAAAAGGTTTTGTTGGATATTGTTTCATTAAAAACATTAAAATGTTGATAGTACATATTAACTTATGATAACAGATGGTACATTGTTTCAAATTATAATTTCTTATCTCAGTTGCAGTTAGATTGATAAGACAGAAGAGCCTTATCACAATAGCTTGGATTCTTTCTTGGTTTATTTTTAATAAGTAATACTACTAAGACCAAGGAATTTCTAGGACCAAGATAAATCAGGAAGCAGTAGGCATGTGGTAAATTCTAGTATATTATTATTCAAGAAAAATGCAATTTTAACTCCTTTCCTACAGGACTTACAGTAATATATTTGGTCGAATATTTATTTTAGTCAACTCTTTATTGAAGTATAATCTATCAGTCTTAATATGTAGTTTTTCTTGGGTTTAGAACATAAAATTGACCAAGAACTGTGGTTTGTTTCTTTTGTTTTTGTGAAGACCTTGAAATGTTTCAATTTGGGGAAAGATGTAAAAATCTTCAGAATTTATTTTTTTTTCTTCACATTATGTCTAGAATGCAGCTATATTAACTTTAATCTGGAGTTGTTGAGGATAAAGTAAGTGATGCTTTTGAAAACACTTTAAAACAATGTCAATGTTTATTTTGTGTAATATATAGTGTGTCTTTCTAAATACACACATGGGCATATATGTGCATGTGTACAAGTAACTTTCAGCTGTTATGTGTCAAGAGCCAATCTTTGTTGGGAGATACTACAAATATTAATCTTTTAAAAAACATAGCTACAAACAAGACATGCATTATTAAGAAAACTGTCACTACTAACTCTTCAAAAAGTTTAATACTGTAGGTTTTTAAAAAATATTTTAATTATGTATTTATAGTTAATTGACTTTAGGATTATAAAATCTTCGTTGTATATTAAATGTCTTCTAAGGTCTTTCTTTTTTTAAAGATGATTAATATGAGAGAGAGAGTGTTCGAGCAAGCAAGAGCATACACGAGCTGGGGGGCAGGTTGTGGAGAGTCAGGGAAAGAAGCTCAAGCATACTCCCCACTGAGTACAGAGCCTGATGTGGTTTGATCTCACAACCTGGGGACCATGACTAAGAGCCAAACACTCAACTGACTTGAGCCACCCAGGCAGTCCCCTAAGTCCTTTCTCTTTATTTTAGGGGACCCACTTTGCCTAAGTCCTTTCTCTTTATTTTCTTTTTTTTTTTTTTTAATTTTAAGGATTTTTATTTATTTGACAGAGAGCAAGAGAGAAAGCACAAGCAGAGGGAGCAGAAGGCAGAGGGAGAAGGAGAAGCAGGCTCCCCACTGAACAGGGAGCTTGATGAGGGGCCGGATCCCAGAACCCTGGGATCATGACCTGAGCCAAAGGCAGATGCTTAACTGCCTGAGCCATCTGGGCCCACCTAAGTTCTTTCTTTTTTAAATTTTTTTAAAATTTTATTTATTTATTCATGAGAGACACAGAGAGAGAGGCAGAGACATAGGCAGAGGGAGAAGCAGGCTCCCTGCAAGGATAACAATGTGGGACTTGATCCCTGAACTGGGATCACACCCTGAGTCGAAGGCAGATGCTCAACCGCTGAGCTACCCAGGCATCCCTATATTTTTTTGCTTTTATTTTACTTCTAGTCAGTTAACATACAGTATTATACTAGTTTCAGGTTGTACAATATAGCGATTCAACACTTCCATTCAGTACCCAGTGCTTATAATGACAAGTGCACTCCTTAATCCCTATCACCTATTTCACCCATCCCCACACTCCCCTCCCCTCTGATAACCATCAGTTTGTTCTCTATAATTAAAAGTCTGTTTCTTGATTTCTCTCTCTCCCTCCCTTTAATTTTTTCCCCTTTGCTTGTTTTGTTTCTTAAATTCCACATGTGAGTGAAATCATACAGAATTTGTCTTTCTCTGACTTATTTCACTTACCATAATATTCTCTGGATCCATCCATGTCGTTGCAAATGGCAAGATTTCATTCTTTTTTATGGTTAAATAATATTCCATTGTATGTATATACCACATCTTAATCCATTCATCAGTTAATGGATACTTGGACTGCTTCCATAAATTGGCTATTTTAAATGATGCTGCTAATACACCAGAGTACATGTATCCCTTCGAATCAGTATTTTTGTATTCTTTGGGTAAATACCTAATAGTAAAATTGCTGGATCATGGGTTAGTTCTATTTTTAATTTTCTGAGGGAGCTCCGTACTGTTTTCTAGAATAAGTAACTGCACCATTGTGCATTCCCACCAACAGTGCAGACAGGTTCCTTTTCTCCAGATCCTCACCAGCATCTGTTTTTCTTGTGATGTTGATTTTAGCCATTCTGACAGGTGGGGGGTGATATCTCATTGTGGTTTTGATTTGCATATTCCTGATGGTGAGTGATGATGAGTATCTTTTCATATGTCTGTTGGCCATCTGTTTGTCTTTTTTTTTTTTTTTTAATTTAAGATTTTACTTATTTATTCATGGGAGACACAGAGGGAGAGGCAGAGACATTGCAGAGGGAGAAGGAGGCTCCATGCAGGGAGCCTGCTGTGGGTGGGACTCGATCCCGGAATTCCAGGATCATGCTGTGGAACAAAGGCAGGCGCTCAACTGCTGAGCCACCCACGTGTCCCCATCTGTATGCCTTCTTTGGAGAAATGTCTGTTCATGTCTTCTGCCCATTTTTTAATTGGATTATTTGTGGGGTTTTTTGGGTGTGTTGAATTATGTAAGTTCTTTGTGTATCCTTTCTTGGATGTTATTTGCAAATATCTTCTCCCATTCTGTAAGTTATCTTTTAGTTTTGTTAATTATTTCCTTCACTGTGCAGAAGCTTTTTATTTTGATATAGTCCCAGTAGTTTATTTTTGTTTTTGTTTCCCTTGCTTCAGGGGATGTATCTAGTAAGAACCTGCTTCAACTGATGTCAAAGAAGTTGATGCCTGTTTTCTCCTCTAGAATTTTTATGGTTTCCTGAATCACATTTAGGTCTTTAATCCATTTTTACCTTATTTTTGTGTATGCTGCAAGGAAGTGGTTCAGTTTCATTCTTCTGTATGTGGCTGGCTGCCAGTTTTCTCAACACCATTTGTTGTAGAGACTGTCTTTCCAACTGGATGTTCTTTCCTGCTTTGTTGAAGATTAATTGACTGTATAATTGTTGGTTCATTTCTGGATTTTATGTTCTGTTGTATTGATCTGTGTGTCTTTATTTGTGCTAGAACCATACACCTTTGATGTAGCTTTGTGGGTGCCTGGCAGGCTTCAGTTGTTAGAGCATGGGACTCTTGATTTCGGGGTTATGAGTTTAAGGCCCATGTTGGGTATAGAGATTATGGATTACTACAGCTTTGTAATATAACTTGAAGTCTGGAATCATGATCCTCCATCTTTGTTTTTCTTTTTGAAGATTACTTTGGCTATTTGGGGTCTTCTGTGATTCCATATAAATTTTAGGCTTCTTTGTTCTAGTTCTGTGAAAAATGCTGTTGGTATTCTGACAGGGATTGCATTAAATGTGTAGATTGCTTTGGGTAGTATAGACATTTTAACAATATTTGTTCTTTGATCTATGAGCATGGAATGTCTTTCCATTTCTTTGTGTCCTCTTCAGTTTCTTTCATGAGCATTTTATAGTTTTCAGTGTACAGGACTTTTACCTCTTTGGTTAGGTTTATTCCTAGAAATCTTACTATTTTTGGTACACTTGTAAATGAGATTTTTAAAATTTATCTTTTTTTTGTTTCATTATTGGTATATAGGTATATTAGTATATAGAAATGCAATTTCTTTAATTGTATTTAAGTATTTTATGTAACCATATGTAACATTTTATAAGTAAGTGAACATTGAAATTAGCAGTGCTCTCAGTATAAGCACTAAGGATATGAACAGAAATAAAAGAAATAAGGTTAACTTTTTTTTTTTTAATCCCTGACTTTGGACTTGTAGGAACGTAAGATTCTCAAGGCTATTTTAGTTGTACTAAAATCACTGTCCTTTAAGATTGTACTTTCTTTCTTCATTTTGTTGTAGAACTCAGCAATGGAACCTGAGTCTCTGACAGCCCCAAATAAAGGCAGTGCCTTGTTATTGTACTTTGCTGTTATCATGAAGAAACAGAAAAGGCGCATTATTTATACTTTCTTAATCCCAGTAGATAATCATTGCTCATTTTACCATGTTTAATGGTTCCTTCTGAACTCAGAGAATTGGCCAACTGGGGCATCCCTGGGGTGCTGAATGGAGATGGACAAAGTGTGGGCACTTCAGTCTCTGTTAGATGAGTGACTCTTAATTAAATAGTGGTGTGATAGGAATCTCACCTGTGTCCCCTCATGTATCTGATGGTGCACTAATTTCTGTAACACCCTTAGGATGCAACACTGCCTTTGGGTTAATAATTCTGGGATGGATAGGAAAGTAAGGTCTTCCATTAGGCCAGTGGTTCTCAACTGCAAGTGACTTTGCCCTCTAGGGGATATCTATCTGGTAATGTCTGGAGGCATTTTGATTGTCTTGATGAAGAGGGAAGTGAGCACTACTGGCATTTACTGGGTAGAGGCCAGTGATGCTGCTGAGTATCCTATAATGCACAGGACATCACCCTTCTCCCCAGCAAAGAATTATCCTGCCCACATGTCAATAGTGCTAAGTTTGAGAAACACTGTTCTAGATGGTATCCAAGTTGTAAGAGCCAGAGGGCCCATGTGGCCCTGAATTTAATTCAGACCTCCAGGCCTACCTCGAAGGCATCCAGAATCAAATTCAATTTACTCTGAGGTAACCCTAGAGCAGAGATGCTTTTGGACAACTTTGCACATCACAGAATAGCACCAGATCTTGGGACCACTTCTTGGTACACAAAATCATGCTAACCAACAGCCTTTGATAATGGCATTTTATTTTATTTTATTTTATTTTATTTTATTTTATTTTATTTTATTTTATTTATTTATTTATTTTATTTTATTTTATTTTATTTTATTTTATTTTATTTTTTTTATTTTTTTTATTTATTTAATTTTATTTTCAAAAAATTTTTACTAAGTAGTCTCTATGCCCAACATGGGGCTCAAACCCACAACTCCAAGATCAAGAGATGCATGCTTTACCTACTGAGCCAGCTGGGTACCCAAATAATGACATTTTAAATAAATAACTATTATTTAATCTGAATGTCACTTGTCAAGAAGTGAAAGTGGCTACTTGTATGACTTTTCTTGTATTTTACACATTCATGACCAGTATAAACCTATGTTGCTTTTTTATTGAGCCAAACCTTATGTCAAACGATTTGGAGATAGAATCTCATTTAATCTTCACCATGTCCCTGGGTAGGCTCTGAGCCTCAAAGAGGTTAAGTTAAGCTCCAAGTTCACAGAGCTGGAAGTGGTAGATTTGCTTCAGGGTTAGAATAATGATTGCCACTTACCTTTATTTTTTCTGAGAATAATTTGTAAAATCTAACCTCCAAATGCTTTTTAAAAAGACAGAAAGTTATTTCCCTATACTGTACATTTTTCAGAGCTAAAGCCTTGGTGGGACAGTCACTGAGAGTCTGTAAAGGTCCTCGAGCTATTTTTTCCCGGGTCTTGCTGCTTTTTTCCCTGACGGACTCACTGGAAGATGAGGAAGCCGCCTGTGGTGGTCAGGGACAGCTTTCGACTGTGCTTTTGGTCAATCTTGGCCGAATGGAGTTTCCTAGGTACACCATCAATCGAAAAACCCAGATCTTCCAAGACAAAGACGATCTGATCAGGTAAGATCATATAATAGCTCATTATAATAACTGTGTCACTTTACATGAACGTAAAAGTTTTCATTATTATTATATTTTTCTGAGACTATAAGGAGAATATAGAAATATGTTTAGATTAAGGTTGCCCAAAACCAATGAGTTTGGAGTTAGAACTACAAAAATTTTTCCTGCCTCATGTTCCCAAATAGCTTTGGCAGGAAACATTTTGTAAATATAGACACTTGAACAAACCTGCCTTGTGAATATGTTAGTGGCACGAACAAGGCCGAAGATGAATGTTTCCTTAGCAATAACGCTTCAAATGAAGCTAATACTAACTCTAACTTGTGTGTGTATACTCAAATCATGCACGTGCAAGATTAGAGATTGTCACAATCTGTTTTGGCACATGGACTCAGTGAATGTTTGGTTTGACTGACAAAAGCAGGTTTTGGTAAAGAATGGGATAGGTCCTACAGGAAAAAAAAAACAACTTGGATTTCCTTTAAAAGCCCATCATTATAAAAAAGATTAATTTAGATTCCTAAAATGGCACTTATGATTCTTGATTTAAAGTTTATGACTCATGTGGAACTGAAATTGATTCTAATACTTGATTTTAGGAGAGTTGTTTATATGTTGTCTAATGTGTGCTTTAAAAAATAACATTGAAATTATGGAATGAAAGCAGCATCGATATACATGGACTCTAGCCCAGTTTGCTGAGCTGTCAGGAAGCTCACTGTCTTGTTTGTGTCCTACTGGAATAAATTCTTGCACCTAAAGGAGCTTGAGAAAGAACAGCAAATAAAACCTACATCCAGCAGAAGAAACGAGTTAATAAAGATTCGAGCAGAACTCAATGAAATAGAGACCAGAAGAACTGTGGAACAGATCAACAAAACCAAGAGTTGGTTCTTTGAAGGAATTAATAAAGATAGATAAACGATTAGCCAGCCTTGTTAAAAATAAAAAAGACTCAAATTAATGAAATCACGAGTGAAAAAGGAGAGATCACCACTAATACCAAGGAAATTCAAACGATTTTAAAAACCTATTAGGAGCAGCTATATGCCAATGAATTAGGTAATCTACAAGAAACGGACGCATTTCTGGAAAACCACAAACTACCAAAACTGGAACAGGAAGAAATAGAAAACCTGAACAGACCGATAACCAGGGAGGAAATTGAAGCAGTCATCAAAAACCTCCCAAGACACAAAAGCCCAGGGCCAGATGGCTTCCCAGGGGAATTCTATCAAACGTTTAAAGAAGAAACCATACCTATTCTACTAAAGCTGTTTGGAAAGATAGAAAGAAGTGGAATACTCCAAACTCATTCTATGAGGCCAGCATCACTTTGAGGCCATGAAAACCAGACAAAGACCCCACCAAAAAGGAGAATCATAGACCAATATCCCTTGATAAACATGGATGCAAAAATTATCAACAAGATACTAGCCAATAGGATCCAACAGTACATTAAAGAAGATTATTCACCATGACCAAGTAGGATTTATCCCCGGACGCAAGGCTGGTTCAACACTCGTAAAGCAATCAATGTGATCATATCAACGAGAAAAAACAAGAACCCTATGATCCTCTCAATAGATGCAGAGAAAGCATTTGACAAACTACAGCATCCATTCCTGATCAAAACTCTTCAGAGTGTAGGGATAGAGGGAATATTCCTCAGCATCTTAAAAGCAATCTACGAAAAGCCCACAGCAAATATCATTCTCAATGGGGAAACACTGGGAGCCTTTCCCCTAAGATCAGGAATACGACAGGGATATCCACTCTCACCACTGCTATTCAACACAGTACTAGAAGTCCTAGCCTCAGCAATCAGGCAACAAAAAGAAATAAAAGGCATTCAAATTCAAATAAAAGGCAAAGAAGAAGTCAAACTCTCCCTCTTCGCAGATGACATGATAGTGTACATCGAAAACCCAAAAGACTCCACCCCAAGGTTGCTAGAACTCATACAGCAATTTGGCAGTGTGGCAGGATACAAAATCAATGCCCAGAAGTCAGTGGAATTTCTATACACTAACAATGAGACTGAAGAAAGAGAAATTAAGGAGTCAATCTCATTGACAATAGCACCCCAAATAGCCAGGGCAATATTAAAAAAGAAAACCATAGCTGGGGGCATCACAATGCCAGATTTCAGGTTGTACTACAAAGCTGTGGTCATCAAGACAGTGTGGTACTGGCACAAAAACAGACACATAGATCAATGGAACAGAATAGAAAATCCAGAAGTGGACCCTCAACTTTATGGTCAACTAATATTCGACAAAGCAGGAAAGACTATCCACAGGAAAAAAGACAGTCTTTTCAATAAATGTTTATGGGAAAATTGGACAGCCACATGCAGGAGAATGAAACTAGACCATTCTCTTACACTGTACACAAAGATAAACTCAAAATGGATGAAAGATCTAAATGTGAGACAAAAATCCATCAAAATCCTAGAGGAGAACACAGGCAACACCCTTTTTAAACTTGGCCACAGCAACTTCTTGCAAGATACGTCCATGAAGACAAGGGAAACAAAAGCAAAAATGAATTATTGGGACTTCTTCAAGATCAAAAGCTTCTGGACAGCAAAGAAACAGTCAATAAAACTAAAAGACAACCTACAGAATGGGAGAAGATATTTGCAAATGATGTATCAGATAAAAGGCTAGTATCCAAGATCTGTAGAGAACTTATTAAACTCAACAGCAAAGAAACAAATAGTCCAATCATAAAATGGGCAAAAGACATGAACAGAAATTTCACAGAGGAAGACATAGACATGTCCAACAAGCACATGAGAAAATGCTCCACATTACTTGCCATCAGGGAAATACAAATCAAAACCACAATGAGATACCACCTCACACCAGTGAGAATGGTGAACATTAACAAGACAGGAAATAACAAATGTTGGAGAGGATGTGGAGGAAGGGGAACCCTGTTGCACTGTTGGTGGGAATGTGAACTGGTGCAGCCACTCTGGAAAACTGTGTGGAGCTTCCTCAAAGAGTTAAAAAGAGAGCTACCCTATGACCCAGCAATTGCACTGCAGGGGATTTACCCCAAAGATACAGATGAAACGTTCAGTGAAATGCCAGGACACCTGCACCCCGATGTTTCTAGCAGCAATGTCCACATAGCCAAACTGTGGAAGGAGCCTCGGTGTCCATCGAAAGATGAATGGATAAAGAAGATGTGGTCTATGTATACAATGTATACTCAGCTATTAGAAACGACAAATACCCACCATTTGCTTTGACATGGATGGAACTGGAGGGTATTATGCTGAGTGAAGTAAATCAATCGGAGAAGGACAAACATTATATGGTCTCATTCATTTGGGGAATATAAAAAATAGTGAAAGAGAATAAAGGGGAAAGGAGGGAAAATGAGTGAAAATATCAGTGAGGGTGACAAAACATGAGAGACACCTAACTCTGGGAAACAAGGGGTAGTGGAAAGGGAGGTGGGCGGGGGGTTGGGGTGACTGGGTGATGGGCACTGATGGGGGCACTTGACTGGATGAGCACTGGTATTATGCTATATGTAGGCAAATTGAACTCCAATAAAAAAATATCCAAAAATAACCACCCCCCCAAAAAACCCATCTTTTTGTTATACAAAGGGCCTTAAAATGTAAATGAAATTGGATTTAACTGACTTTAGAAATGGTAATTATATAATACCTGGTAATATGATACCTGATCTGTTAAGCCTTGTTGGTACTTGAAATATATCATGTGTGTGTGTGTGTTTTTTTAAGATTTTTTATTTATTTTTTCACCACAGACACAGAGAGAGACAGAGAAGCAGAGGGAGAAGCAGGCTCCATGTAGGGAGCCTGACGTGGGACTCGATCCTGGGTCTCCAGGACACCCCAGGCTGAAGGCGGCGCTAAAATGCTGAGCCACCAGGGCTGTCCCCTATCCTGTCTTTTCTATCCTCACTTATTCAATATATATGAGTTGAGTGTTGAGTACTTACAATGTGCCTAGGTGGTGGGATTACAGCATGGACAGATAGAGTCTGTGCCACCATGAGGTTATATTGTACTGGGGGAGATAGAAAATAAGAGTAATTGTGGCATGTGAAAGGTGTTATGCTGATGGAGGGGCAGGCTGGGCAAGTTCCACTTTGTAGAGAGAGTGTCCCTGGAGAGGTGACATTTGGATTGAGACTCAGGATTGAGGGGTAGCTAGCCATGCAGGGTGTGTGCATCTGGCCATGCAGGGAACCTGTGCTCCAGGCCCTGAGGCAGGAGCTACTTGCTGAGTTGGAGAAACTCAGAGGACCTCTGTGGCCACAGGGACAGTATGCAAGTGGGAAGTCAGACAGGAATGCAGAGCTGGGGATGCTCATTCTCAGAAGCCCTGTGAGCAGACTCAACGGTGTTCTCTGAGCAATGGGAAGACACTGAAGAGGTTTAGGCAGGCTGGTGATCTGTTTCACATTTTCCAAAAAACATCCTATGGAATAGGGGGTGAAAGGAAGCAAGGGAAGCTACAGGAAGGCTGGTAGAACCTTGGTGGTCTAGGCGAAGGTCTTGACTGGGCCGGTGGCAGCAGTAACGGGGTGAATATGTATGAGAAATTTTGGAAGGAGAGATTATGATTATGCCTTGATTATGATTATGACTACAGTGGGAGAAGGACAGGCATGAATCATGGATGGCTCAGCTGGTGGTACCACCAATGAGCCGGAGGGTCAGGAGAGGGACGGTGGTACTAGTTGGGGATCACGGTTCTGGATGCCCACTAGCTATTCAGGGGAGGGTGTCATGTCTGGTGCTGGACCTGCTGGCAGGAGCTGAGGGAAGAGCTCCAGATTAGAGAAAGCATTTGATGTCACTAACACATGGATGGTGTTTGAAGCCTTGGAACCAGATAGACCCCTGACAGGGGAAGAGAAGGCAAGAACCATGGCAGCCAGCATTCGGAGGTCAGATGGAGAGCTGGACCAATCAGGAAAGGGGCATGGGGGACAATAAGTAGCACATGTGACATAGAAGCCTAGAGAAGAGTGGCTCACGGAGGGGTGGGTAGTCATGTGTCTCCAGTCATGAGGACAGTCGCTAGGAGGTTGAGTAGATGTGGGGCCAGAAGTAAAACTTGGATTTAGTGAGATGCGTGCAGTTGGTGGCCTGTGCAAGAACTGCTTCAGAGAAATTTGTGGAGGGTGACAGTGAAGACAGTAGCCACTCTGGGGGTGGGGGTGGGGGTCAGAGGTTGGCTCTGAAACAGCTACTGCTGCGGTGGAGTGTGAGGGTGAGCAGTTTTGTGCTGCTGTTTTGAGGGAAGCAGATATAAGGGTGTGTGTGCTTCATGCATCCCCTGGCAGAATAGGAGAGGCTGACCAGAAGGGAAGAGGAGACAACCAGAGGAGGGAGAGTGTGGGGAGACGAGAGGGCCTGGGATCCAGAGCACTGGAGGGAGGGTGAAGGTGGGGACAGGGTTGAGGCTGCCGTGATGGGAAGCTGAGAGGGCCCCTCACATGGCGTCTGTCCCTGTGGGAGAGGTGTGATTGGGAAGCTTGCATGGGGAGTGTGGCTGGGAAGGCAAAGCTAGGAATGTGCATCCTGTAGGGTGGGCAGGTGTGCAGGCTTCCCAGGGGAGCAGGGTTGGCCTGAGGTGTCATTTCAGATTACAGGGAAGCCAACTGTCCTATCTCTGTCATTCTCTTCCCCACCATTCAGGGAGCTGGGTCAGAGAAGTGGTCGGTGTGAACACTGTGATGAGGGTGGGCCCGATGTACAGTGCAAATTTGCCTTGAGTGGTGGGCTGGTTGACTCCAACAGGGTAGGGCATAGAAGCCAGCAGGCCAGGAGGCGTTGTGGTTGGAGAAGGAGTCACAGTGGGTCTTGGTGAAGTTGGGGAATTGTTGCCATCAGTAAGTGAGCTGGAAGGATTGGGGGTAGAGGTTCAGTGAATGAAATGCTGAAAGTGAAGATTTTGAGGGCATTGGAGACCGAAGTTCTGAGCAGCTGTCGGTATGTGGATAGCAGAAGCGAGGTGGAAAAAGAGTGATTGGCCAGGAAGTCTGGAAACTGAGCGTGCTCTTCATCCTCACAGATGTTGAAGTCATGGGCCATAGAGGTGGGGCAAGATGACAGACGGGTGGCCAAGGATGCTTGCAGGGAGGAAGCACAGGCTTCCAAGGAAGGGGGGAGGTGCTCTCAAAGAGGGGAGAGTGATCCCGAAGCAGCTGGGAAGAAAGGGAGTCTTCTCCATCCGTCTCTGGGTGTGAGGGCTGTGGGAAGAGCCGCCTCCATGGGAGCGAGGCAGGCAGGGAAGACCGAGTTCTTAGCTGGGTTTTAGAGGGGGCAGGGGCCTTGGTGGGTGGGGAAGGGTTGAGGAGATGGGTGAGTGCTGCCGAAGGACCAGTTCCCCAGCACTGGGTTGGTACGACGGTATGACAAGATGAGAGCTAGTAACCTTTTCCAGTGGCGCTGGAGGTGACTGGGAGATGAGGCCCCATGGGGTTGGTCTCAGTGGCCCCTCGAGGGTGGGGCTTGGTCAGAGCCATGGGGCTAGGGGTGTTGGGGCCGCTTCTGACATGGAGAAGCTCCTGTGAGACTGGGACAGCCTAAGGACAGTTCTCTCTGTTGCATTCTCTTATCAACCTTAGAATTGTCCAATAGTGTTGTATAAGAGAATTAGATTTAAGAGTTCATGAGCAAATTTTTACATTTAGAGGCAAATTTCCTTTACTCTCATTTGAACACATTTGCACATAATGATATTTCATGCTTTTCTTTTAGGTGAGAGTCCAAAATACAATGATCATGTACTCAAAGCATCACTGGGGCAGATGTCTTTTTCATATCTAAAGATGCAATGAGAAGTTATCTTTGTTTAGGCAAGTGGTTTCATAATCTTTATAATTCAGCATTGCTATCTCCCGGAGAGTGTCTGGGCTACCAGGCTACCTCTGACTAAATGATTTTTACCAGATCTGCGCCCTAATGTGATTTTGATTTTTTTTTTTTATGATAGTCACAGAGAGAGAGAGAGAGGCAGAGACATAGGCAGAGGGAGAAGCAGGCTCCATGCACCGGGAGCCCGACGTGGGATTCGATCCTCGGTCTCCAGGATCGCGCCCTGGGCCAAAGGCAGGCGCTAAACCACTGCGCCACCCAGGGATTCCCCCTAATGTGATTTTGAAGTCAGTTACGTGTTTATGGAGTTGCTGCCAGATTGTTGAATGAATGAATGAGTAGAAGAATGAGAGCCAATGAGCTGACTAATACTACATTTATATAGTGGAACATGTTATGTAATAATACGGTGTGAATATTTTTATCTTTCTAGCTAGGTAGCCTATATTAATTGTTTCAGGCTACTTTAGGGCAGTAACATGTTTTTATTACTAGAGTAAGATTTAAATACCCTTAATATTTTCAAGAAACACTTTACCCTTCAGAATTAGATCTCAGGGATAGGATGTGGTATTTGTTATGTGAATGTTCACATAACATTTGGAACTTGGATGATGTGGATTTTTCCCTCAGATATGCAGCCGCCGCACACATGCTGAGTGACATTTCTACTGCAATGGCCAATGGGAACTGGAAAGAAGCTAAGGAGCTCTCTCAGTGTGCAAAAAGTGATTGGAACAAACTGAAAAGCCACCCTTCCTTGAGGTGAGATCTTTTTTAGGTACCTGTCAAAATTTACTTACCTACCAAGTGATTTCAACCACTTGAGGTAATTCTCTTCATGAACAACTTAGTCCTTTTGTTCTGTGCTCAAATCAGCTGTGTAGGTGAATTCCCCATTCGCTTTGCATAGTCAGTGTTGTATGACATAGAAGGAAATGTCTGAAAGTCTGAAATGAATTTTATATAACTCCGCACTCTGCAACAGGCATTTAAGTGAACAAATGGCTTTTTGCTTGCGTTTTTTTTAAAATTGAGGTATGATTGACATATAACATTATATTAGTTTCAGGTAAAAAATATGATTTGATATTTATATCTTGCAAACTGATGATCACAGTAAGTCTAACATCCATTGCCATCGTTACAAAACTTTTTCTACTCTCAGCAAATTTCAATAATGCAACATAGTATTATTAACTATAGTCCCCAAGCTGTATATTACATCCCCATGGCTTACTTCTTTTATTATTGAAAGTTCATACTTTTGAATTCACTTTTGGTATGTTCGCTTTTCTGAGTCTTTGTCAGCTGAATTTAAATGTGGGGAAAACCCTGGCAGGACAGAGATGGTGAGAACCATGCTAGATGTGTTCTTCCAATGGAAATTCAAGTAGGTGTTAATCTGAAAACAAAAACAAAAACAAAAAACAAAACAAAAACAAACTAAATTGAACATTTTCTTTAAAAGCTCAAGTACATACCATATGATTTTTTTTTGGCTTGATAAATGTTAGACATATTTTATATTTGTTAAGTATTCTTTTATATAGGGATGAGGAAAATTTGTAGTGTTAAATAGCTCTTTCCAAAAAAATCTGGGACATAAAATTCATACAGAAATGATAATGACTTAAAAATCATTACCAGGAAAATGGCCTTTAAAGTTAAGAAAAAACTGAATATTTTGCTCAGATTTCATTTGGAAGTATTCTGTAATTCCCAGACAGAAAATTGAGCCATTAACTTAAAGGCCCTTCTAGAAATGAAATAACCAATTTAGGGTCGCTATTCCTGAGATACATATGTACATTGGATGAGTTTCTTATGACAAGTTAGTTGAATTTATTAACATTGCTCACACCAAACAGTAAGACATACAGTTAAAACAAGTTAATTGGTGATTTTCTTAATAAAAAAAAGAAATCATAGAGAAATCATAGCCAGGGAGTTAGATTACTATAGAACAGAGGTTGGTAGAAGACTTTCATAGGTCATCTGGTCCGTATCTTTGGCTCTGTGGCAGCTGCTAATGTCTGCTGCCCCAGAAAGAATGTGAATGAATGAGCAGGAAGTGTGCCAACACTATTTATGGACTGAAATTTGAGTTTCTTATAATTTTCACAGGCCACAGACTGTTATTCTCCTTTTGATTTATTTTAACCATTGGAAAATGTGAAAACCATTCTTAGTCTGCAGAACATACAAAATCAGCTGGTGGGGCCTGGGATTTGGCTGGTTTGCTGCCTCCAGCTTAGAAGCTTTCAGGTGGTTCTTATTTTACCCCATCAAGTGCCCCAGAAATAATGGCGGGCTATAAGAATGCAAGTTTGTGGTGTAGAAAATTGTATACAACTGACAGAATTTGGAATATATCATTTTAAAAGCTAAGAGTTCAGTCTGCTTTGTCGCTTAACTATCTTGCCACAAATCAGATTGCTAAACTGCTGGTGTCCATCTTCATTTTAGATACCATGAGAATTTACCACTCTTTCTGCGCTGTTTTACCGTTGGGTGGATTTATACAAGGATTTTGTCTCGGACTGTTGAGATACTGCAGCGACTTCACATGTATGAGGTTAGAGCAGAAGCCCCAACCCCCTGCCTTTACTGATATGTTAGTGGTAAGCTGTGCAGGGGAGCCTGCCCATTAACATTTCCCACGTATTTTGTCAGCATACGGTAATGTCATCAAAGTGTGCTTGATGTGGGCAACCTGCTGTCTCCAGGGCTTAGAAGGAAGGTGGCCAAAGAGGATCAACCATTTCATCTGCTTGTGAACCGCTGCATGTACCCCAGAACAGCCTGGGGGTCCTGGATGGAGCTGTGTAGGGAGCCTCAGACTGTGTTTCTGTCAGGACTCCATGTGGGACTTGAGAGGTCTCCAGAAATCTCTGAGGAGAAAACCTCACATCTGCTTGTGTTTTCCTGACAACAGGCATGGTCCACCTGGAAATAATTTAAAATCACAAATCAGAAATTTGGTCCAGTCCTTCCCTATACAAGACATCATGAGGATGCTAGAGTGAACTTTTGTTGTGTTAACATTTCTATATGGAAAAAAAGGTATTTTACAAAGAGGATACATAGAACATGGGCTTCTTGACATGAGTCCATGAAACCCAAGAAGATCCATGGGGTTAATTGCAAATGCATAGGGCTTTGTGCTGCACTTTCTGAGGGGAATCGTTAGATCTAGTTTCAGAGATCTGTGAACCACAAAAACTGAAGATTTGTGTATAAAACTAGACCAGAAAATCTCCCTGTTGAGGTGCGGTGTTTGGATGATGACATTGCTCATTACTATCCTGCTCCCCCCTACCCCATGCCTCACACCATCGGCCGTGTGACCTGCTGTGCTCCCAGAGGCTTGTGGGCTGGCAGCCTTGGACCTGTGCTCAGCTGCCTAGAGCTTGATTGTGTGCAGCCCTGCGCCAGTTGACTAGGTATGCAGAAAATCTCATGCAGTGTTCACAGAGCTCCCTATACTCACTCACCAGTTGGCCAGAGAGCTGGGAGGAAAGTAGGGATACTTCGGGGGCTCAGGCCTACTCCAGAGGGATGTCTCAGAGTCCTGTTCTTGGCCCGGGGTCCTCAACCTCCGTGTAGAATGGAAGATGTGCTCTCTAAATATACTTTGCCAATCTTATTGGTTACTAAATATAGTTACATTTTTAGATATATGAGTTTATCTAATGAACTTTCTCTGTTGTTGTTGGAACAGGAAGCAGTCAAGGAACTTGAAAGCCTCTTGTCCCAGAGAGTGTATTGTCCTGACAGCAGAGGCCGGTGGTGGGATAGACTAGCTCTCAACTTACACCAGCACTTGAAACGCCTTGAACCGGTATTCAGTAACTAGATACACCTGAGTCTTCCTTAACTTCTGCATATAATACATAGCAAACTCTTAATACCTTAGAAACCTAAATGTAATGAGAATTTTTTTTTTTAACATTCTTCTTTGGTCTGTGTTCTTCTAACTCCCCAAATGCTAACAGAAGCATTATATGGCGACAGGACACTTTTCATTGGTTTGGGAGATGGGTTGGTAGTGGGCTCCATGTTGGGTTTAGGAATTAAGGGAGCAGAAAAATTAGAGGTCCCTGTCCTCAGGAAGGTGCTGTTTGTTTTGGAAATAGTGATTTCATTCATTTGTTGCATGGGGACCTCCAGGTCGAAAGTTTTTATATATATATGTATGTGTGTGTGTATATATATATATAAACTCATATACACACACACACACACACACACACACGAGTTCAATTTGCCAACATAACACCAGGTGCTCATCCCATCAAGTGCCTCCCTCAGTGCCTGTCACCCAGTCACCCCATCCCCACACCCACCTCCGCTTCCACTATCCCTTGTTTGTTTTCCAGAGTTAGGAGTCTCTCATGTTCTGTCTCCCTCTCTAATTTTAACCACTCATTTTCTCTCCTTTTCCCTATAATCCCTTTCACTATTTTTCATATTCCCTGTATGAGTGAAACCATATGATGATTGTCCTTCTCCGACTGACTTACTTCACTCAGCGTAATACCCTCCAGTTCCATCCATGTTGAAGCAAATGGTGGGTATTCATCCTTTCTGATGGCTGAGTAATATTCCATTGTATATATAGACCACATCGTTATCCATTCATCTGTCAACGGAAGTCTGATGGAAGCTGTTTCTTTCCACTGGGAAGTGTATTGTCTGACAAATGCCAACCAGACTACCTTCTCTTTGGGCCACTGGGATTCTCTGTGGTGGGGATCTTGGGAGTCCAGGATTCTGGCTGCGGGGTTGAGCAGGGCAGGGCCTTGGAAAGCAGCTTTGCTGAGCCCAGAGGTAACAGTGGCCCTTTGTGCAGCTGCCTGAGCTTCCTCCCTGCCAGCCTGTGTTTGCATTGAGCGCAGGGGACCGTGCCTCTGGCAGCTTTTGTTTTTTCCAGCGGCAAAAATGAAGTGAATCAGGGTGATGTGGAGGTGGAAAAGCTGACCAGGAGTGTGGAAATATGACATACTATTTTTATTGCCTTCAACTGAAAAAGTGCCTTGTTACCTAAAGTGCTTCAAGCTGCTGGAAGCTGTTTCCTTTCTGGGAGGTGGGCATGGTGGCTTCCTTACCTCTTGCTGTTTACTCGGGTTGAAATAGCCAGAGGCAGCGTATGGTAGCCCACAGCCAAATGCAGAGAAAGGTTCTGCTTATGTTGCTTCTTTCTTTCACTGAAATGAAAGTTGGAAAGGGTTTGGATTCTCCGTTGTTCACAACAGTTCTGCTAACAGGGGTGTTCACTCAGGGGCATGGAGGTAAGATGAGCCACTGAGATATGTTTGAGATTGATGGAAAACCCTAGTGCCTCTTAGCCTTTTCTCAAAGATCTTACTGGCCACACTCATAGTCTTCCTCATTTTGTTACTGTCCGGTTCATTTCTTTACATCAGTCTCCGGTGCAGGCATCCATCAGCAGAATTCTTTCTTATTCTTACAAAGTGCTTAGCAGGTTGCCAGCTGGGTGAGGCGGCGTGACCAGCTGTCCCCTCCCCATGGAGGGGTTAACAGAGCTCGGGGTGTGTCTCCTGCCCTCCTCCTGGTTGCTTTGACCATTCCACTCCTGGTGGCCTGATCTTTCACTGATTTTCAGGTTGTTTTTACTTTTTATTCTTTTATTATATTAGTAGTAACTAATATAATAAATAACAATTCAGCAGCATTAGTTATAATCACAGTGTTTGTGCCATATTACCAGTATTTCCAGACTGTCACCACTCCAGATAGCAGCTCTGTAGCCAGCTAGTCACTACTGTTCCCTGTTCCCTCCCCACACAGCCCCTGGTAATCTCTGAGCTACTGTCATAGAAACAGACAAATACATAGAAATAATTTGCCTTTCTAGCTAGTTCGTATATTTGGTTTTTCATGACTCTGGCTTATTTCACTCAGCAGCATGTCCATCAGGCTCATCCCTGTTGTAGTAAGCATCAGAATTTCCTTCCTTTTCAAGGCTGAATAATACTCAGTGTATGGACAGACCATGTTTTGTTTATCCGTTCGTCCCTACATGGACACTTGGTTTGCTTATACCTTTTGGCTATCATGAATAACGCTGCTTATGAACTTGGGTGTAAAAATATCTGTTCAGAACTCCACTTTCAGTTCTTCTGGGTATGTACCCAGAAGTGGCATTGCTGGATTATATGGTAATTCTGTGTTTAGCTTTTTGAGGAACTGCACATTGACTTTCACAGTGTTGAATCATTCTTTTGTTCCTATCTGCAATGCATGTGGGTTCCAGTTTCTCCCACTGCCTTGTCAACACTTACTATTTTCCTTTTTTTCTGATTCTAGTCATCCAATTAGGTGTGAAGTGGTATACTGTTGTGGTTTTTAGTGTTTTTGTTCTTTGGTCCAATTCTCTAACCTTAGGAAATACATTTAACTTCTCCAAACCCGAGATTCTTCCTATAAATGAGGAATCTGGGCCAGGTCTGTGGTTCCTGAGTGCATGTGGAACTTAGCCAGGAGCTCTGAAGTGATCAGATGCCTGAGCCCCCGCCCTGGAGGTGCTCATTCTGCAGATCAGAGGTGGGGACACATGTCTTTTTCCAGAGCTCCCCCAGATGGTGCTCTGAGAACCCCTGAGCTGAGTCTTTCTCTCAGTCTCCTCAGGCCCATAATCCAGGGGCATCCCTGACTTTCTCAGTCTCCCTGAGGGTGTGGTAGCTGAGATCAGCCGTGTCTACATTGGATGACCAGAAAGTAGTGTCAGGACCATGGCTTCCCATGCTCCAGACATTTATAATCAGGGATTGTGCTTCATCTGTGCAGTAAAAGTAACAGAATGATGGGGTACCTGGCTGGCTCAGTCGGTAGAGCATGTGACTCTTGATCTGAGGTAGTGTGTTCATGCCCCATGTTGGGCATGGAGCCTACTTAAAAATAAATAAGTAAATAAATAAATGTAGCAGAAGGAGATCTAAGGAAATATCCTTTGTGTCTGGAAGTATTGCTTTGCTCATTTGCTAATTACCAAAATTGAATAATTAACAGTGGGGTTTCCTGTCATACTAAATTAGCGGATGCTACCATGAGGTCTTTCAGGATCCTGATGTGGTACCATGTTCCTTGCTAGGCTATTAAGTGCATCACAGAAGGGCTGGCAGATCCAGAAGTAAGAACAGGACATCGTCTTTCACTTTATCAGAGAGCTTTGCGCCTGAGAGAGTCTCCAAGCTGTCAAAAGTATAGGCACCTCTTCCATCAGCTACCAGAAATAACCGTGGATGATGTTAAACATGTAAGTAAATATCCTTTGGGCACTTTGCACTTAAATCCATATGCTGCGGATTTTTCTGAATGGAAACAGCCTAAGAACATGCCTTTTCTTTTAGACTTCGAAAACCCTAATGCTTGTTTTGGACAGTGACTCCCTGTTTTCACACCAGTGCCTCCTACATCAGAAGGCTGGGCTGGCTGGGGGTTGGTTTTCTTGTGCCCTGGGTTAAATGAATTTCTGTAAAACTCCAGTCAGAAGCTCACAGCCTTTGCCAGTTTCTCTTGCTTGGTCCATGTACCCCCTCACCCCCACCCCTGCCTTAGGCTGGGTCAGTGACCTGTCCACACCCTCACAGGCACCAGAGTGTGGGTCACATGGCCTTGTGCTCTGCTGAGAATAAGTGCGGGGGGTAGGGTGGCATAGGAAGGTGCATTCTTAAGACATACAAGTCAGGTTTGCAGGGACTATAGCTCAAGTGTGGCTAATGGATGTTCTGCCATCTAAGGTGACCATCACGGGCCGGCTGTGCCCACAGCACGGAATGGGCAAGTCTGTGTTTGTGATGGAGGCTGAGGAACCCACCGCCCCTGCCATGGTCCTGTGCTCTGTGGAGGAAGTGGCGCTGGCCTATTACAGACGCAGTGGCTTCGACCAGGGTAATGTACAGTGCTTCCCCGGCCTACCCAGTTGCTGGGTGATGCTTTGTCGGCAGCAGGTGCCTGCTGTCTCTCCGTCCTACCCCGGTGGAAGGTGCTGCTGACCTGGGAGGGTGTGGAAAGGATTGTACTAACCGTAGTTGTTAAAGGCCATCTTCTTCCATTTAACCAGCACCCACCACCACCGGCCTCTGAGGAACAGTGCTTTCTAATGGGACGTTAGAAGTCAGTGGGACTAATTTTGTTCTCAGAGAGCTTATGTTGGGCCTGGGAGGAGAACAAAGGGCAGAGTATTCCTCTGGTGCTGCCTGGTAACAGCTAGAGGAGGTGGGAGCTGTGGAGCTGGGCCAGGCTGTTCTGGAAAGACTGAGCAGGACTCGTCAGCTAACAACTTTAAGGAGATTAAGAACCAAGTCCTGGGACTGCACAGCACCAGGGGAACCAGAGAAGTTGCTAGAAAGACCAGTGCTTGATTTTCTCTTTTGTGTATTTTTTATTGAAGTTCTATTTCATTAACATACAGGTTATATTAACACAGGACCAGCAAAGCATTTTGTTTTGTTTTTAAATAATTTACTTACCTCTTGCGTCTTCGGAATTTCTGGTATGTGTATGTTTATTCACATCAGCCCCTTTTCCCTCTTAGTCTCTTTCCGATTTTGGTCCCAGAGAATCCGTGCTAAAGCACTGGGAGGCCCAGTAAAAGAGGAGACGTGGCGAATTTGCCATCTGATGAGCTTGTCATTCTGTTCTTAGCAAACTGAGGACTGGACTGAAGAAGTACTGACTAGAACAAGTAAAATCAAAGGCCATCAGAGAGGAATTGCAGAGGAAGCACCCATCTGCCCACCAGAGATAAGGTGGAGGGAGGCAGGGCTGTTCTCCTGGAGAGGCTCACTCTAGTCCTTCTTGTTTTTTGAAACTTTTTATTAAGGAAGCTGTGGAACATGTCTCTGTACAAAAGCGGAGAGGTGCAGTCAGCCCCGTGCACTGCCCAGCTTTGTTTGGTGTTCCTTCCACGCTCCCTGCCCTGGACCATGGAAGCCTATCCAGACATCCTCTCAGCCCCTGGGGCACCCAACAAGCCCATCCTCCATCCAGGCAGGACTCCCCTGTGTCCATGCTGAAGGGTCATGAGGATTAAAAACATTCTGATACCTTCAAATATGTGAAAATCAGGACCTCATTTCCCTTGAGTATTAGGTCAGTGTTCAGAAGATTAATGAGGACCACGAAACAACGATGAGCGTTAGAACAGTTGAGATTAATCTGTGTGGTGTCTTTATTCCTCACAGGGAAGGGAGATGCTATAAGGGAACAAGTGCAAACCCCAGTGAAGACAGAGATACCACAGACCTGGAAGGTTAGAAATAAGAGAATGAGCAGCTGTCCCCAGATAAGCCATAGGAGATGCATAAACTGGGCAGGCAGTCGAGGGCAGAGGACAGCAGGGTGGGTGGCAGGCAGGCTGTGAGCCAAACTCAGTGAAACACTTTCAGTTTAGCCATGAGCCTGAAAAATGGACAGATAATTCCAATTCCAGAGCATAAAGTATTGTTATAGAAAATATTTTCTTCATTGGATAAAATTGATGCAGTGAAAATGAGTGGAACCCTTGCTGTCCATCTGTTTGAGAGGTGGTTTGGGATAAGGACAATCTCAAGCTCCCTTTGGGGGATGTTTATTTCTGCATTACTCAGAAGGAGCTCACCAAAAATGATTTCACTTATAATACAGTGGGCTATGGTGTAGACTGCTTAGGAGGGCCGGGTTCTGACCACCAGTGTTCTTGCCTAGACAGTGGACAGTGTGTACTGCTGGGCAGAAATCAGGCTGGGAGTCAAGACCCAGCATTACCCCTGGCTGGGCAGGAGCCCAGGATCCCAGGTAAAGCTTGTTGGTGAAAAAAGGCTCATCCCCAGCCTGGACGCCTGAGTACGTTCCAGTTGTTCCTGCTGCTATCTTTGGCATCTCTGAGACAGGCTGCAAGGACATTGGAAGGTGCTGTACCACTTCTGACAAGAGTCTCTGGTCTGTGTACTTTAATATGGACATATGTGTGGGCACAGCCTGGTCTCTGTTCTGTGTCCTTTGCAGCACTGTGACCTTGTACAGAATAGGACAGGGCCCACCGGCCAGAAGAGCCCTTGTGCCTGCATGTCAGGACAAGGTCGCAGGGGTCAGCACCTCCTTGGGCCAGGGCCATAATGTGGGGAGAGAGGCACCTGCATGGCCACTATCCCTGGTCAAGTGTGTTGAAGCACAGAGAACTTACCCTGGAGATAGGTCCATGTGCTGTGCCAAGGCCATGCCCCTGGTCTTGTCGACTCTGCTCCAACACCTACATGGCCTGGACACATGGTCAATTGTCTGAGGTCGTAGCCCAGTCAGTACAGTTTCTATGTGGTGTGAGGAAGGGGTCTGAGCTAGGTTTCTGTAAGAGCCCTGAATCTCAGAAACACTGGGCAGGCATGCATGTCCAGGCCAAAGCTTTGGAACCCTAGGTCCAGTGAGGTGAATGGAGACAGCACCTGCTAGGTCAGAGGGCACGGCCTCCTGGGTGCTCGTCTTTCTCCGGTAGATCTGTTCTGGGAAGCCTTTCTGCAAGCACACTTGGAAGGGACCATGCACCAGAGCCCCGTGTGGGGTTCTTGGCCCAC
The DNA here is from genome assembly GCF_018345385.1 of Vulpes lagopus. Classification (NCBI taxonomy): domain Eukaryota; kingdom Metazoa; phylum Chordata; class Mammalia; order Carnivora; family Canidae; genus Vulpes; species Vulpes lagopus. The sequence continues at coordinate 98,151,627 of NC_054827.1, read as the reverse complement.
CCACACCCACCAAATTGAACCCCTGGAGCCTGAGGAGGGAATCTGCTTTTATTTATTCATCTTTAAACACATTCTTATGTTTCTCACTAAAGTTGGAGAACTGCTACTTTATGGCTCTGAAATGTGTATTTGACTTTTCCCATGGTTACTAAGATTTTTGCTTTTATTTTATAATTTTTAAAAGATTTTATTTATTTCTTCATGAGAGACACAGAGAAAGAGGCAGAGACACAGGCAGAGGGAGAAGCAGGCTGCCTGTGGGGAGCCCATTGTGGGACTCAGTCCCGGGACTAGGATCATGCCCTGAGCCAAAGGCAGAGGTTCAACCACTGTGCCAACCAGGTGTCCCCAAGATTTTTGCTTTTAAATGAGCCTTCTGTATATAAGCAATGTGATGTAAACAAATGAGCTAGGAATGGCAAGAAAACAGCATTTGCATTTGAAACTAAAATCTATAATTTCCTTCAAATTGAATAAGCAGTAGGTAATGATGGTGGTTTTTTAAAAAACTGAAAAACCTGACTTTCCTGTGTGTGTTGACTTTGGTCGTAGGGATTCATGGGGAAGGGTCCACTTTCAGCACACTGTATGGCCTCCTCCTGTGGGATATAATCTTCATGGACGGGATACCTGACGTCTTCAGAAATGCCTACCAGGTGCTCAAGTTACGCTGTGTCTGGCATGTGCTTTTTAGGCAAGCAGATGTCCCTGTGCTTTGTGACTCTTGCCCACCTGTGCTGTGTGTCTGTGGCTATCAGAAACCTGCCAATTACGGTCTTTTGGATGTGCTGATTCTCTGTAAAAATAGTTTTTAATTTACAGTGGGATTCATAGAATTTAAAACGTAAGTCTTTTAAGTTTTAAACTTGAATCTATTTTACCTTTATCATTCCTCTCGAAACTTGTAAGTTTCTCCAGCTTTGACCTTAAATCAGGCTCCTGTCAGAGCCTGGCACCCTCATGTGTGCTGTCACCCCTGCCTGCTCTGAGTGCCACCGATATAAACTGAAAGCCCTTTTCACCTAACAAACCAGTGCAGTAAGTTGTTCTTAGGTTAGATTACTTAGATACTTTTTACGTATCTTTTGAGAAGAAGAATGTGTCAGTTTAATTAGATGGGCCAGTTTCCAAACGTTATAGGTATTGAAAGTTCTTCTGATTAATCCGGTTCTGTCCAGGCACAGTACCCTAGCTTGTTTTCTCCGCAACATAGGCATTCCCATTGGACTTGTGTACAGACAGCTTCTTCGCAAGCCGTGGGCCGGCCATCGAGGCCCGGCTGCAGCTGATTCACAGTGCCCCTGCGGAGAGCCTGCGAGCCTGGGTGGCAGCCGCGTGGCAGGCCCAGGAAGGCAGAGTGGCTTCCATTGTCAGCTGGGATCGCTTTGCTTCTCTTCAGCAAGCTCAGGTGAAAATCTGTAGCAGGATTTGGTCAGAAAGTAACACCTCCCAGTGCTGGGTACCTTTTTGGCAAGATGTGTATATGTGTGTGTGTGCATGTATAAATATATATATATACACGCACACACACATATATATATATATGTGAATGTGCCTGTGCATACATTTATGTGTGTAATGTCCTAGTCCATATGCCACTGTTACTGATGGGAACACGTCGAGGCACAAAATAAGCCCAGTTATGCCTTCTTCCCCCTAGTTGACAGCTTCCCTTTGCCTGACCTATGACCCTCAGCAGGGAGGATGCTGTTCCTGTCCTTGCAACTCTAGGCCTTCAACACTGTCATAGTCCTGAGTGTTTACACTGAATTCCCTCCTCTTCATCTGTTCTCAGGATTTTCCCATCTAGACAGAAGTATAACTGACCAAAGGAAAACTGATTTCCCAGCGCTTGCCGGTGGGCATTTTGGCCCGTGGCTCTGGAGCCCTGGCACGAGCCGCAGAACGACACGTGGTGTCCTTGGAATCCATTTCTGCTGAATTACACAGTTTTTACATCTTGTGATCACGGAAACTATCTCAGGATCTCTGTCAAAAGGAAAGGCTAACCATCCATGTATTTTGTGTTCAGGATCTTGTTTCCTGCTTGGGCGGCCCTGTCCTCAGTGGTGTGTGCAGGCGCCTGGCTGTGGACTTCCGACACTGCCGAGGCGGCCTCCCGGACCTGGTGGTGTGGAACTCCCAGAGTCGTCGTGTTAAGGTCAGCTGCACCAGAAAGGAGAACGCTTTTTCTCTGATAATTGTGTTAGCAATTTAATCAAAGGCTATAATGTAGGCATTTCTTGCATGACTATTGGTAAGATTGAGTCCCTCGAGAGCTATTGGATTGAAGGCCACAGTTCCTTGGTGGCTGTCGGCTGGGACTTCCTCCTCAGCCCCTTGCCTGTGAGCCTCTCCTGTCCACTGTGCAGCATTCCACTTGACAGCTCATTTCATCAGAGCAGGCAAGTGAGAAGAGCCAGGGTATGAGCAAGATGGAAGCCAGTCCCTCACAACCTGATCTCAGAAGGGACATTCCTTCACTTTTGCTGTATTCTTCTGTTAGAAGCAAGTCACAGATTCCAGCCCCCATTCCCAGGGAAGGGATCCTGCAGGGTGTGAACAGTAGGAGGCTAAGATGACTGGGAGCTGTTCTCTAAGCTCCCCGTGAGTGCCTTGTTACCCGCTGTGACCTCAGGGCCACCCTTGCCCCCACCCTGGTCTTACTCTGCTGCCCGTCCCAGGTTGGTTTTTATTATTGGGCTTTGAGATTAAAAACAATTCTGGATACACGTCCTGTATCAGATATATTTCATTCCAGGCTGTGGCTTGTCTTTTCATTCTCATAATAGTGTCTTTTGAAGAGCAGAAATTTTAAGTTTTGACCAAGTCCAACTTCTCTGTTCTTTAATGGATCATGCTTTTGGGTTCATGGGACATCTTGGACTGGAACTCTGGATTTGAATGTTTCTCCTTGAAGTTCTGTCCAGTTTGCTTCATATATTTTGAAGCTCTCTGATTAGATATAAAAACCTAAGGGCCTGTCACGTCCACTTGATGAGCTGATTTCTTCATCATTGTGAAGTGACCCTCCTTTATTTCTGGCAGTGTTCTCTACCCGGAAATTGACTGATACCAATAAATAGTCACTCCAGCATTCCTTTGGTTAGTGCTAACAGGATGTATCTTTTTCTAGTCTCTTACTTTTAACTTATTTTTGTCTTTATATCTAGTGGGTTTCTTGTAGGTAGCATTATACATGGGTCTGACTTTTTCATTCAGTTTGAAAACCTCTGCCTTTTAATTGGGTATTTGGACCATTTACAATTGATGTAATTATTGATGATTGGCTTTAAAGCTACCATCTTGATACTTGTTTTCTATTTGTCTCAGCTCTCTTGTTCTTTTCTTGCCTTTTTCTACCTTTTTTATTTTTTTAAAGGATTGCATTTTAACTCTTAGCTGGCTTGTTATCTGTAGCTCTTTGTTGTAAGTGGTTGATCCAGTGTTGACAGTGTAGATCTTAAATGTATTGTCTTTCAAGTGACGTTAGGCCATTCCGTGTATAGTATAAAGAACATGAGTATATTTTTATATCTCCTCTCTTGGCCTTTGTACTGTTCACATATTCCTACATGTTATAAACTCTACATTTTTTGACTTTCTACAGCTGATTACTAAGAATCTTTATATTTATTCACATAGATACAAATTTTTTTCCTCCCCTAGATACAAATTTTTTTCCAAAGATTTATTTATTTTAGAGAGTATGAGCAGGGGGGAGGGCAAAGACAGAGGGGGAGAGAGAATCGTCAGGCCTCTGCTGAGCATGGAGCCCAACACAGGGCTGGATCCCAGGACCCTGAGGTCATGACCTGAGCCAAAATTAAGAGTCAGATGATCAATTGACTGAGCCATTCAGGTGCCCTGGTAGATACAAATTCTTACTACTTGTTATTCCTTCATAAAGATCCAGATTTCCACACGCTGTTATCTTCCTTCTGCTTAAAGAACTTTAACACTTTTTGAAATGGAGGCCTGCTAGTAATGAATTATTTAGGTTCTCTATGTCTATAGTCTTTATTTCACCTGCTTTTTTTTTATGATTTTATTTATTCATGCTAGAGGGAGAGAGAGGCAAAGACACAGGCAGAGGGAGAAGCAGGCTCCATGCAGGGAGCCTGACATGGGACTCGATTCCGGGTCTTCAGGATCACGCCCTGGGCTGAAGGCGGCGCTAAACCACTAAGCCACCTGGGTTGCCCTATTTCATCTGCTTTTGAAAGATATTTTCTCTGAGGAAAGAATTCTATGTTGATAGTTTTTTTCTTTCGGTATACTTTGAAATACTGGTCCAGTTCTCTAGCTTGCATTGTTTTTTAATGATAATTGTGTGGTGTTTCCCTTAAAGCTTTAAAAAAATTTAGCTGCTTTTAGAATATTCCCTTTATCACTGATTATGCAACTCAGTTCTGTTTCTTTATGTAGTGTTCTTTATGTTTCTGTGCTTGGGGTTCATTGAGCTGCTTGGATCTTTGGATTTATAGTTTCTGTCAAATTTGGAAAATCTGGGTAGTTTTATTGATGTTTTGAAGTTCAGTAATCTGCAGTGAATAAAACTGACACAGTTCCTGCCTTCGTGGAACTGATACGTAACAGTTTTATCTTTTGATAAATGCCACGAAGAAGTACATAGGAAGGACTCTATTTAGCGGTGTTGCTGGACCTCTCTGAGATGAATTTAAGCTGAGCAAAGACGGGTAAGAAGTCAGACATGTGAAGAACAGGATGTCTTGGGCAGAGGGAATAGCAAGCATATGGAAGGGCCAGCCCTTCAGGGGCACCTGGGTGGCTCAGTTGGTTAGGCATCTACCTTTGGCTCCAGTCATGATCTCAGGGTCCTGGGATCGAGCCCCTCGTCAGGTTCCATTGTTTGCAGAGAGCCTGCTTCGCCGTCTCCTCTGTGCTCGTGCTGTCTCTCAAATAAGTAAATAAAAATCTTAAAAATAAAAAGAGGAAGAAGAGCCCTTGTTGGAAAGAGGTTAGTCTTTCTCAGGAACTTTGAAGTGGTTGGCAGGGTCAAGATTATAGTTTTGTAGGTCATGGCAAAAGTTCAGATTTAATTGCAAACGCAACAAAAAGTAATCGAGTTTTAGGCAGGGGAGCAACAATCTAATGCTTTAAAACTATTTTCCAACTGTGTTTTGAGAATCAACTTACTAATTCTCTGTGAAGAACTGCCTACTTTCTACAGAATAATTACCAGTGAATTTCATGTTTACATCTCTGTTATATATAAGTAGAGCAGTATCAGTGAAAACTACTATAGTGTACTTGGCTATTCTGTTTCAGTAAGATACTAGTAACTTTTTTTGATACTAATAACTTTAAAAATTATATTCCAGCTGGTGGAAGTTAAAGGCCCCAATGATCGCCTTTCACATAAGCAGATGATCTGGTTGGATGAGCTGCAGAAGTTGGGGGCCGAAGTGGAAGTCTGCCATGTGGTTGCAGTTGGAGCAAAGAGCAAAAGCCTTTCCTAAGAGCTGTGGTGTCGGGGTGTCTGGTTGTACTTGGACTGATTTTCAAAAGCATAAAGCATGATTACATTTTTAACTTTGATTTTGCTTTGTCAGTAATAAACAAGATCATTGTTGTACAGTGTGTGCATCATAAAACTTGGTCGTGGTTTGAATGTACTCCTTGATTCCACATAGCAGGTAATGAACTTTCTAGAAGGTCAGAACCTTGGTGGCCATTTTAGGAAATGGATGCATCTACGTTATTAAACTAGACTTCCATAGCAACTGGAAACCATCCAAACAGGATGTTTTGCAGCTTTTGGGCTTTTATAAAAGTTGCACACCCAGTGTTTCCAGTTAAGCATATTGGAGAGACCTGAATTTAAGGTTTTCTATATGCCGATATATGCAGCTGTTTAACTTTCTTGTTTTATGATTATCTAAGGAGGGCATAAACAATTCAAATTCTTTCTCTGGGAATTAAAAAAATATTCTCATCAAGCTCCTTAACTTTTACCTGCTCTTACTTACTGGGCCTAAATCATTAAAGGAATGAATAGTCTCTTAAAGGTAATGGTCCCTTTTTCATCCGTAGCCTCCCTACTGACTGGAGGGGCAATTTTCTGTATAGACAGTGTAATTACAACAGGGCTACTCACAAGAGCCCCAGGACAAGGAAAGTGTATGGTAGGAAGGCAGCTAACCAGAATGAGTGGACCAGGAGTCCGGCGGGGACTCCAGTCTCCCCACAGACTAGTTCTGAGAGGTTCTTAGGGAATATTACTCTCCAGCTTGGTCATTTATTTAATGGAAGGACAAGTTAGGGCACCGTCCATTAATACCCATATGGCCTTAACTGCAGCCAGTGCTGAAGCCACGTCAAAAATGTTACTGCTCATTAGCTGTTGCTTTAGAGCAGGCAAAAAGGTTGAATGGATGACACACACATGACTATAGTTGGAAGAAAATGCCTTTGTTTCTTGAATCACTATGTTCCTGTACATGATTTCATATTGACAACTACGACAATCAATTTCTGTGGAAATTTTATTTAGCAGTCAAAATTTCCTTCACATTCATCACTGTTGAACAGCAAGATCTCTCATCTTTCCTGCTCATCCTACTTTATTTAACTCAAGTCATAATTTTAGGCACAAAGGTTTTCGTTTTCTCTCAAAATCAAGTTCTAACTACTTGAGGTTACTGCTACGGCAAGCAGGTTTTGTTGAAGGTATGCTGACTAATTTTCATCCCCTGTTAGCACAAATTAATATACTTTTCTTAAATAAAGTTAAGACATTTTTGGTTTTAAAACCGTTTCCATCATAAAATAACACACTGTACATCTTTAAGTTCAGTACTAGGAAGTCCCAGGCTGTCTGGTGCCTATGTGGCATCCTGTGGGCACGGGCTTGTTCGCAGGGCTGTGGGGCCAAAGGGTGTGAAGCGCTCTTCCATGCAGTGTCCATAACCACACGTAGGACTTCGGTTGCCACCACGTCCTGCCAGCAAAGGTGCCAGGCAGCTTTATAACGGCCAGGACTTAAAACTGTTATAGTTGTTTTTCATATTATGCACGAAAACTGGCACAATAATCATGATAGAACAACTGTCCAGAAAAAATAAAACTAAAAACCGTATTTTACTACATTTGATTATCATATAAAAATATGCACATTTTGTTTTGAAACAGTATTAATAGTACCTAATCTTTTAAATTTGTAAATTAAGAAAATTGTTAAGGAGTTGAAATAAATGTGTGAGGAGAGATAATTATAAAGAAATAAATGCTCAACAACCCCTCCAAGCCCAATTTAGAGAAATTGTAATAATAAAAAGGAAGCTTAATCAAAAAGGGAGAATTATTACACTTCTACGGCAGGATATGCTGTGGGATTTTAAGGGGATTGGGACTGGTTTCCAATCAAGGACTATAAAATATTTAATGGCAATAGTGCTATTTAGTTATATAAATTGAAAAAGCCCTTATTTTCTAGGCACAAACATTGGGCTTATCCACAAGACAAATTTCCTAAGACATTTTATAAGAACTTCTGTCCCTTGAGGTCCAGAGACATGAATTCCAAAAAGGCAAGTAATTTGAATAGAAACAGCTATTCATTTCACATAAAGGTGAAAGACTTCTTTGAAAAAACTTGTTTTAGAAAAGATAAACTAGCCACTTCACTATAAATTTTTTTTTTTAAAGCTTAAGATGGCAGTTTAACAAACTCTAAGAGCCCAATTTGAACCCCTCCATCCTGTAAACAGGGCCTAGGGTGTGGGCAGGAGCAAGGAGTGGAGGGCAAGGTGCTGAGTGAGGCCTTGGCCTTAGAGCTTCAGCTTGGCCCGCACAGCCCTGGCCGGTTCGGGTCCCACCGGCTGACCAAGCACACCCACCCCCCTGTGCTGCTCTGGCTCATTCCACCCGGGAACATTCAAATGGTAGTATTTTGAGAGAAGTACACTTTTCTTTCCCCTCTTGGTGACACCTCACCACCAGGAACTTGGTTGGTAGAAGGAGGGCGATGCCTCACAATCCCATCAGTTCTTTCCAATGGGAGGTGCCACCAACAGTGACCCCGCTGCCAATACTGATAGGGACACCCAGATGCCTCTGAGGGAGACCACGACTTTCCAGGGTGGGTTCAGCACTGTCCACACTCACCCCTGCTGCCCTCACACCAACACCCACCTGCCCACAGGCCCACTGTGCCCTCGCTGACCTTCAGATGGGAAGAAATGCACTTTTCGAGACTCCTGGCTCCTGGTATGAACCTCAGGGGCAGGAGGCCTGTTTTCAATATCGAGGCTTGTAACACTTTGTTGTAAAAACTGGAATTGTGTTTAACTCTGTGTTGGGCTCCAGAGTAACATCAAAGGCACTTCTATGTTGGCATCATCTATAACAAATGCTTCTAAAGTCAACAGTCAACAGTGCGTATCGTTTTAGTCAACCCTACAATGGTAAAAGCAAACTCGTGATTTTAAAACACAGTGATATACGGTCCTAAACAAAGTGATCCACCATCACTGTCCGCTCAGGGAGCTCAGTCAGAACCGAAGTGACCAGAAACCTGCAGGAATACCCAGGCCTGTGGGGCATTTCCCGGAATGCCTACTGAACATTAACTTTCTTCCTGTCTGCCTCTGTGCAGTGGTGACCTAGGCTCAGGTAACCCTTACCAGGTGGTAGGGGAAAGTGGCTGCAGACAGGATCAATGGCACAGACAAAGCCTGCTCCTCTGCTCATAGGAGAAAGAGTGGGAAGTCCGCCTACAGGTCACCCGAGGCTGAGGCAGCCCTGAGAGGACAGAGAGGTCATCGAAAAGAAGAGGGCTGCCTATCTTTTTGAAAACCTGCGAAGGAAGCAGAATTCAACATGTTTTTAAATATTAGTGCAAATTTCCACTGTTAATCTGACATAGAAAATTCTTAGAGCCTCAAGTGCCTAGGTTAGCAATTTTAAGAGAAGTTTCTGGCTTCCCTCAGCATGTTTAAAAAGTCCATCTCAGTCCTCATTTGCTAGCGTCTCAGTAGATAACCAGATCTTGGCCCCACTTAAAAACTTGCTCAAGGGCGTTCCTGAGATGCTCCGTCTACAGAGGTTGCCCACAGGGCTAAATGGGAAAGCAGACGACAGGAAGTCCGGTGTCCCCGGAGTGGCGTGAGCGCTGACCCGGAAGTACATGCGGCTCTCGTCCGGGCCCGCGTGGCCGGCATCCAGGGACCCGGCCCGGTGCTGCCGCAGCGTCCTGCTGAGCGCATCCACCTCGTCCGCCAGCAGCGAGAGCTTGTGGAAGGCGGTGATGAAGCCCCCGAGGTGGATCTGGGCCTCGGGCACCCAGCGGAAATAGCACAGTTTCCAGAGCTTCACATGTGTTCCCGAGACATGTGGCAGAATAACGCCATGCAGGTCAGCTGGTTTGGAAAACCATTCTCTAAAATACTGCTCGGCACCATGGTCCTGGCTGGTGGGTGGGGGCGGAGGGTCGGGCTTCGCTTTTAGTATCAATGAATTTCTCCTTGGGACCAAGTCTGGGTCACTGATGATTCCATTCCTTAAGGAACCTGGCATTCCTCTCAGTGTGGAACTGTAGCTTTTCTGTCAAAGAGAGAGGTTGGCATTATTTTTCTGGCGCTGCCCCTTTTGGAAAAACAGGAAAGGTGCAGTGGCAAATAAAAACCTAGGACTATGAAAAAGTGGCTGAACAGCAGCCATCAGGAACATCTTGTTCCTTCCCCAGTAATCCTCATCCCAGTTCTCCTCCACTGGGGTTCCATGGTTTTAGGGACGGACCCTGGCTATTAGTCCTTGCTGCAGGGGGGGGGAGGTGATACATCCTGTTGGTTAATTTGCTTAAATGCAAATTTCTAAGACTCCTGGGTTAGGAAAAACTACACCTGGCTCATTCTAGAACGAACAGGCAAGTGGATGGGTTTCAGGAATGGGGCCTCCTAGGCTCAGAGTTGCTATCTGCTAAATCCTAGATGCTGAGAGGCTTTGTGGGCCTCAAAGTCGGGGCATGGTCATTTCAGTTATAAAAGGAATGATCCCTCAAAATCTGCATGGGCAGTATCGTCAGGATAAGTGACTTGGCTCTTAATACTAGGTGTTCTGAAAATATGCTTTCTGTTAGGTGTGAGCAAATACCAGGTTTTAACTGTTAGTGCATTTTTGTGACTTACCTTTGTCCGTTTGAAAGATTTCACAGAACCATTCTGGACACAGGGCGTGCTCTTTCCAATGTACAAGGGGTTATGGAAAAGAGTGCGATCCTTTGCTGTAAACTGAAGAGACCAGTCCCAAACTGAGGGAAATTTTAAACCCTTTTCGTCACCCAACTGGATATTTTTGCTGATAGCAAATTCCTGCAAAGTAAAATATTTGGATATCTATGAAAAGATGCCAAATAAAAGATTTTCCCACATATATTCCTTTTTTGTGACAAACCCTTCATCACTACCTAAGCTGAATTTTCTGGACTGGAGCAACTTGAGCCCCCCAAGAGAGCAGCATGTTTTGCTTTGAGAGAAGAGACGTTCTTGGCACCTCAGATAAGAGGGACATCTCACACACAATATGAGCGAGCAGAGGGCACTTTCTTCTGGAAGCTGAGGAAGCTGGGCCCTCCGAGCAATGAGTATGTTATTAGAAGTGAAACTTCACAAAAATGATACCATAGAGTCTTAAGCATGTTGCAGTAGCTTTGGTACTTGTAGCAGTTTACTTTTTGAGTGCACCATCCTGCACTTTACGCAAGTACCTGCTGGGGGTAAAACTCAGTGAGTGGATGTGTGAGATAGTCTCTGGAAGGAAATTACTACTGTCTGTGTGACTGTTTTTCTAAATGGACAGCTACCCGTCACTTTCCAGTGGCCTTCAAAATCTGAACCACAGCCTAGAAACAGGGAGGAGGGAATCCACCCCTCCCTGCAGTCCTAAAGTTTGGCCAAGGCCACGAAGACCATGCAGTGGCTGGGCCTTCTGCTCCCCGCAGCCCACCTCCAGCCTGCTCTGGGTTCACATGACCTGGTGACCCAGTGGCATGACACTGTGGGGTGAGAGCCCACCACTTCTGTATGGAGGAGGTGAGGATCATCTCAAACAATGCAACTGCACTTAGTCAGGTGGAGAAAGGACCCTTGGGGACATTTGGGTGGCTCAGTGGTTGAGTGTCTGCCTTTGGCTCAGGGCGTGATCTCCAGGTTCCAGGATCGAGTCCCACATCGGGCTCCCTGCATGGAGCCTGCTTCTCCCTCTGCCTATGTCTCTGCCTCTCTCTCGCTCAGGAATAAATAAAATCTTTACAAAAGAAAAAAAAGAAAGGACCCTTGTCTTGGATGAGTGACAAAAGCAGGCTACCACAACAGTTTATGCAGATTACTAGTTCTCTGGAGGACATATCTCAAGATACTGAATCTCTGGATGGTGGGAGATGATGGATTCTTCTTTTCTGCTCTCTATCTTTCAGTATTCTCCAAAAACACAAGAATTTCTTTGGAAGTTAGAAAGAAAGCAGAGAGTAAATATCATCAGAAAAGCAGTGCTGCAGTCAGGAGGCCAGCTCCGTGCCACAAGTGTGAGCAGGTGTGACCCACCCACAATGTTGGCTCGGGGCCAGGAGGAAACAGGTAAGCTATCTAACAGCACAGGGCATTTACAAAATTTTCTATTTCAAATGAGTAAAACTCAACTTTCATTAAGCACTAAATATACTAAAAACATTTTTTTTTAGTTATTAGAGATTTCATCATATATATCCGTGTAGAAACAACACATTTGCTTTAAAAAATATTATTGTTAAGAGCTGAAACCTAATGCCTGGGACATCTGGGACCCCTGGGTGGCTCAGTGGTTGAGCATCTGCCTTTGGCTCAGGGCATGATCACGGGGATCCTGGGACTGAGTCCCTGGATCAGGCTCCCTGCGAGGAGCCTGCTTCTCCCTCTGCCTCCCTCTGTGTCTCTGCCTCCCTCTGTGTCTCTGCCTCCCTCTGTGTCTCTCATGAATAAATAAATAAAATCTTAAAAAAAAAAAAGGGGCTGAAATCTAGTAAAACATAAACCCCAACCTGCTTTAATGGCCCTTAGGAAAATATATAGAAATCAGTTGTCTTTTCTTTTTAATGTGAAAACTAAAAATATCTCCAAGGAAGAAAATTAGATTTTCCATAAACAGTACCTGACTGTGAGCATCTAACGCGGCCTCAGAATGGAAAAAAAAAAAAAAAAAAGGAAACGTCTTTGTGGAAGCGACTGAGAACAGTGGGGTCGTGCTAAAACTCAGCACCTTAAGTCAATGGTTTCCCAGGGAGGGCAGAGGCAGTGCTCCCGGCCTCCAGTCTGGCTACTGCATAAATCATAAATGTGAAGCACTGAGGGAGGGAAGGACCCATGTTAGGACTTGCCAGAAAAAGCTTTTGAAAAACGTCCAGTTAAAAAAAATACAGCACTGGAGCACAGACCAGGGAAAACAGATGATATACTTTAAAAAAATATTTAACTTCTATTCCTGCATAGAAATCTATTTGTAAACCTATGTCGGCACATCCAGAATCCAGCCGAGAAGGAGAGGGAGGAGAGAGTGCATCCAGGGGGCCAGCTCGTGCTCCACAGAGACCTCCCGCAGCACCCACCTGAGGTACTGCGGTCACTGGCACCTCCAGACCCACGTACTGGCATTTTACATCTCCTGCTTTGTGTCTAACAAGGCTATTTGATTTCCTCGCCTTGTGAACATTTTGAAGGCTCCAGTGGTGTATGTGTGTGTGTGTGTGTGTGTGTGTGTGTGTGTGTGTGTGTGTGTATGTGCATGGGTGTGCTCTCAGGGCAGTGAAAAGACAGGCAAACACCACCACATGCAGCCCAGCCCGCAGCACAGTGAGAGGTACCAAACTGATGATGGTCCGTGAATGAGAAATGAAAAGGAGCATCTCAGAGACCATTTAGTTTAGGAACAAACAGGTGCCCACACCTCCAGAGCCCAAGCCCAGAATTGGTGTCAGTGCAGGACTGAGATAGGTCACGTTCTTCTAGGGAAGCAGAGAAATTATTTTATGAAGATCTCTCTCCCGAACTCTCCAATCCGAAATAAATACCCTATGACAGTGTTGCACTTCTCTCACCCTGAGCCCCTGGAGAGAAGCAGGCAAGACCTGTTCTACCTCCCTCTCCTGCCTGCTCCCTCTCATAACCAAGCCCCCAGATCCCCTCTCCTTTGCTTTGGGAGGTTCCTCATTGATAAAGTCATTTCCTTACATGTCCAGTGCACTTTGTCTTTCACATCCACATCGGGAATAATTCATTTCTTTAGGAAATAGTGAAGCATAATGCTTCACAGTTTACAAAATGTTTTCAATTCACAGAATGAGGCCAAAAGTAGTACTGTTAGTTTGGTGGATCCGTTTTTACAGATGGGGAACCTGGGCTCACCATTCTTCCAACCCTGGGCAGGATTCACATTTTATGAGGCCACATCGCCTGGATGAGGGCCTTACTGCCAAGGCTAAGGACCCCACAGCTCACCGTGGAGGCAACCCTCTTAGAAAGTCTTCCTAGAGGCCCACAGGAGCTGCTCTTGTTTCTCCAATGATTGCTGCAGCATTTATCTGCTATTCTCATTGTTGGTTTAAATGTGGGTGAGCCAGCCAGAACCTGTGGTTTCGGAAGGCTGTACCAGCGGCAATCAGAAATTAGTCTCAAGTTTGGCTTGAGACTCTCCTTAGTTATGATTCTTCCTTCTAGATCATTGAATTGTGACTAGAAATGGATAATCCTACCCCAAAGGGATTGCTGTGTGACAGGTGGGACATTATCTGGCAGTCCAGCACCCACTGAGAATCTCAGCCTAGCACCATGACTACCCTTGCTCTCTGACAGTCCTTCTCCACAGGACCCTTGAAGAAAATAATCTCGCTTTGTACAACTTTTTTTTCTAAGAAATAAAAGTCCTCTAGCAGGACATTTTCAATTACCCATCCAAACACCCCAAATGTGAAAACACATTTAAGGTGGTTAAAATAATTTATATCTTTAAAAACTGGTTAATTTTTTTTGTTATGTATCATGTTTTCTTTTTTTTTTTAAATAGGTCCACACCCAATAAGGGGCCTGAACTCATGACCCTGAGATTAAGTTGTGTGCTCTACCCACTCAGGCAGGTGTCCCTAAAAACTGGTGTATTATTGTGAACAATGTACATTAGAGAAATATACCTAAAATACTCATAAAAATGAAACAGGGTCCTAGTTTTTATATGTCTTTAAATAATTCATTCAGAAATTGCAGCTTAACATGGTAGCTAAGACAGTTTTAATTTACATATTTTAACTATGCAGCCAACTGTACTTCACTTCTATTTCCATAAAGCTGCACGAGGCAGAGAAGTCACTGTTGCCACCATCCTACTTACCGTGCTTTGTTTCACCCGCTGGTGAGGGGAGTTGAACAGGAAGGTGCCGAACAGGGAAATGCGGGTGCTATCGTACAGCACTGCCAAGTATGTCTCTGAGAACTCGAAGGCTGCTGGGTACTGTTCTAGCAGCTGCCACGTGGCATCCAAGAACAGCAAAAATAAAGGAGACTGGCAGACAAATGGAAAATGGGATTATTTAATGTTGTCCTTTGGTTATTCTCATTTATTTCCAAATTTAGGGCTCATGTTAAGATTACTAAGAAAACATTTCAGCCTAAAACACTTGGCTCTGAAGCTGAGCCAAGGATATGTGGACAGGTCATCATGGCTTCTATTAAAGCTTAGAAGTATGTTCAACTGCCATTAACATCACAGCCCTCATTTGCCTAAGAAGCATGTATGTTGAAACGGCAAAGTAAACAGGTAGGTGTCACTATATGAATGGGGGACACTAAAATATGTGATTAAACCTATGTTGGAAATAATTCTTTAGAACACTGAAAAAAAGAAAAAAACACCCCAAACCAGAAAACAATTTATGTGATTTGCTTTTGGTAGACCGTGCAGGCTTGACATCTGGGAAAACAACTCAGAGTTTCAGAAACCAGTTGTCATTAGCCTCTAGGTCACGTGGTGGATCCCAAAGTACAGCAGCTGATGACAACTATTCTATCTTGGCGTCCCAGCAATTTAAAAGTGAAGTAGTCACAACTGAGATTTCCTCAGATGGTGCAGTTTGTTGTTAAACCTGAGACCCCATGAGTCAGACTGTGCTCTCTGCAACAACTACATCTGTGAGATGCCTATAGGCTGTTCCCAGTTTACCTCTGCACCCAAGGCAGACACTATGCCCAAAGCTGTTATGAAGGTGTTCTTCTCCAACTTTACATTCTTACACACGTGCCCCATTTTAAGAAAACACGGTATTCCAAAACTGATTTTTCAAAAAACCTAATGTGCTTGTTATCTGCTTTGCAGAAGAAATACAGCATTTTTTCAAGTACTTTTCAACTTGAAGAAATGCAACAATTTTTTTGGAATTTTTACCTATATACTTATAATAATCTTCATAAGTGTATCAATTTGGATGCTAATCCATCATTAGTTTTGGACTAAGGAATGCTAAGAGGTACCCAATGCAATATTAAAAGCCTCTTCATCTCTTTAGACAGAACACCTCTTCACAAGATGACATGAATTTTATCTTGTGCACACTTAAATGACTCACAATGAGCATTACAATTCTGTTACCTCTTTCTCAGATCTCTTTAAGTGGTTGCATCTGTCTAGGAACTGATATCCGGCCATGACCCACTCCTTCTGAATCAGACTCTGAAATCCCGTAATTGTCCTAAAATGGGGATCCAGCATCACTTGAACAAGAGAAGCTACAATACAGCTCAAGTCTCTTCCCTCCTCCTCTGTCAAGAAAATGGAAAGAAAATGACTATTATATAGAAAAGTGCTGAGAGAAAGGGAAGAAAAGATAAAATGGTTAATACAGTACTCTCTACCTAAGCTGCCTTCAAAATAATCTGTTGGGAAAGTTCACTGGATTCCAGCAACTTTAAATTATAGACTTACAGATCAAGTAGTGTTTTGTGGGGGATAATCTTTTATATATGAATATTTTGCAGGTAATAGAGCACAGCCCTCACATTTTATATTTCAGTGGTTTGTGGTGGAAATCTTTCAAGAGTCCATTCTGCTTCCTAAGAATATTAAATATAATGTAATCTTTTCACTGGCAATTCCACATGATGACTAAGAAGTGAATGAACGGAACAGGATTGTCCACTGTCATCCAAAAAGGTGGCAGACATTTTCATTCCATCTTTTACAGCTGGTGTCCTTTTCCATAATGCCAGTAATATCCTGGTATCAAAGCCAGCCAAAGAAATCAGGAAAAAAGTCCACCAGTATCCCTTATAATTAAGACTGCAGAATCATCAACAAAATAGGAGCAAATCAGCTTATCTCATGAATACAAGAATTTATTCTAGGAAAGCAAGGTAGGCTTAACATCTGACAATCAACTAAAGTAACACTTCGTATAAATAAATGATAGAAATAACTCATTAGATACATAAAAATCATCTGTGTGATAAAAATCCAAAATTCAATATATTTTGTCAAACTGAATTTAAATTAAAAAAAAACCCAAAGTTCATTCTGGATGTAAACTCTCAACAAACTAAGAATACAGAAGGGTACTTCAACCTGATAAGAGGAATCTATGAAAATCTGCAACCAATATCATTCTTTAACAATGGTAACTTCTATAACTGAGCAATTCCACATCTAAGTATCTACTCACAAAAAAATATGTACATATGTCCCCATGGAGACTTTTATATGAACATTCACAGCAGCGTAATTCATAATAGCCACAGAATGGAAGACACCCAATGTCCATCAAGAGGTAAATGTATAAATAAAATGTGGTATTTACAAAAGAATACTATTTAGAAATGAAAAAGAAACAAACGGCTGATACATGCTACATGAATGAACTTCAAAAACATGCATGTTAAATGAACGAAGCAGGAGGCAATAGATCACATATTACATGACTCTGTTTATGAGACATCCAGAATGAGCAAATCTACAGAAACAGAAAGTAGATTAGTGGTTGTCTGGGGTTGGGACATAAGCAATCTTTCTGGTGTGATAAAAATTCTCTACAACTGGACTCTGAACTCTGTGTTCTGTATATTGACTAAAATTACTGATTTCCACACTCAGAATGGGTGAATTTTATAATATGTAAATCATACCTCAATAAACTGTTTCAAAAACACGTTCTAAAGAAAAGTGTTAGTAAAACACAGGCTCACTATCTAAGCCTTTTGTATTATAACAAACGCATCAAGACATGTGCTAGGTAGGATTTTGCAAGGTAGGGTGAGAACACCCACTGGTTGAGAGGAGATATTAATTACTGGGTTGCTGGACTCTGCATGCACTTGTGAATTAAATAACTCTGATTGCATTAGTTAAGGATTACTTAAAATAGTGCATTACTATTCTTTTTCTCCCCGCTAAAAGTTCTAAATATCTTTACTTTGTTAAAGTCAGTTAAATTTGACAGTAAAAATTTTTGTAAGCTTTAGTACCATATTCATAAACTATGCAATGTGAATATATCATAAAATAAGGTAGCTCATGGTTTATGAAGCTTTGTCCGTAAGCTTAAAAATTCACTTAGCTGTAAAGTTATTATTTCACATTCATATGTACTATCCTTTGCTTAACTGAAACATTCTTATATGGCACTTTACTCCTCCTTAACATTAGACAAAATTCACATTATTGGCTATTCAGTTTAGTCAATTTCTTGACACCAAGCTCTTTCTTTAGAGTCCAATTTAGCAGGATCCAGAGGCATTTAAACTAAAATTTGTATGAATTTGAAATGTAGCAAAATTAGAGCAAGAGGATGCTCTGCCAAGATGAACACTTTCTATGACTCCAATAGTAACTGTGACACCCTCATGCTATAGGAGGGAAGATTTAACACATGCTATAGGAGGAAAGACTTAACACAGAACAGAAAACTGTACTCCTTTCTAATCTTCTACCTGCAGTTGCTGTGCCACTGTTCTCCTCTACCTATGTGTGGAATCTGTAGTGGGTCTGGTGGTGCTGTTGTAAGAGACAGCTAGGGGTAATGTGATTTACTTGCATCAAGTCACCAAGCTGACTAGCATGGTGACCAGTGTTTTCAGTAATGAATTACCTTGTAGCACTACAGACAGATGCCGGCTTTCTAGAATGTACACAAGTTCTGCTGAATGTTTAAGGAATGCCCTGAAAAGACAAAGGGAAAAATACTGTTAAAAATCAGACTTCTATAAATATTCCTTTAAAAGTACTTGAAGTCAGGGCACCTGGGTGGTTCATTGGTTGAACGTCTGTCTGCCTTTGGCTCTGGTCAAGATCCCGGGGTCCTGGGATCAAGTTCTGCATTGGGCTCCCCAGAGGGAGCCTGCTTCTCCCTCCACCTAAGTGTGTGTGTGTGTGTGTGTGTGTGTGTGTGTCTCTCAGGAATAAATAAAAAATCTTAAAAAAAAAAAAAGTACTTGAAGTCAAACACATCTAATCTTTCCCTATATTCTTAATGGTCTTTATGAATTTCATTAGTATTTACATGATTCAGAGTACATTTTGATTTTTATATCAAGGAAATTAACCCTTTTATAAAAGGGGGGTTGATTTACATAACATTCTTGAAATCACAAAATACAGAGATGGAGACAAGATCAGCGGCTGCCAAGGGACAGGGATGGGAACGCAACTCTGAAGGGGCAGCATTAAGGGCTTTGTGGTGATGGAGTTCTATATCAGGACTATGGTGGTAGCTGCACAGACCTATATGTGCAATAAAAATGCAGAGAAACACACACACACACACACACACACACACACACACACGAAAACATGTACAAATGGGTGAAATCTAAATAAGGCCTATATATTGCACCACTTGGTTTTGAGACAGTATTCTGGTTAGGGAAAATGTTACCACTTGGGGAAAGCTGGGTGAGGAGTACATGGAGTGCTCTAATGTTTTTGTACCTCTTGTGAGTCTGTACTTATTTAAAAAAAAAAAAAAAAAGGGAAAGTGTTTGTACAAACCTTACATATTCTAACCACCGAGTATTTTCCAGTGAAGATAACCATTTTTCTTCAGTTTCTTCAAAAGGCTCTGCAATAAATATGACAATTATATATACACACACACAAACATATGTATATACACATTTAGGCTTTTTAAACAATTTTACATGATCAATAAGAGTTAAGTGATACACGTCACAATTTTTAATATTTAAAAATTGGCTTTAAGAAAGTATTGTGCACTTTCATTTAATAATATGAACATTTAAAGGATGTGTTACAATTCTAAAAAACACAAAACAAGGCATTCCCCTGGGCCTCTGTTTCCTTCACTGTGGCTTTCAGGGAAATCCTGGAAAGTCTCAGCACCTCTGCCTCCTAAGAGCTGGTGGTTCCCACCTTCTAGGTCAGCCCATGTTTGGATTCTGGCACCTCTTCCCCCACACCCCAGCTTCCTGCCTGCAAGCCTTGCCCTCCCTGCTTCTCTGGATTCTGTGAGCAGGGAAAGGCCTGTACTGCCCTCCCCAGTCTGCCTGGCCTGTCTCAAGATGTCTCTCACCTCACCAACTCCAGGCTTTAGTTACATTCCACTTACCAGATGGCTGATAAACATTCATGTCATTGTATACACCACCCCCCTCCTCATCTCTCCTTCCAGGCAAGCACCCATCCAGTGCCACAATGGCTGCCTCTCCTGGCTCTCAGGTAACTAGGGGCTTTCTCTGGGCACCCTTCAGGGACGACTCACTTCATGCCAAAATGATGCTTTCAGGTGAATCACCCCTTCCCACCCCGGGGCACAATGAAAGCAATTGAGAAGCACCTGCTCAAACACACATATTAGAACTCCAAGGCTGCACAGATTACAACATGGCTCTGTCTGAAATCCATGTCAAGTCCTGTGTCTCAAAAATGTAACTGTATACATTAGAATTTTAGTACGTTTGTCTGTAAGGTAGCTCGCTGTTCTCCTTGGCACTTTTACAAAAGTACCCTACCATAACAATCCAGGATTTGAAAGTGATTTCATTGATTTATTTTCTTTCCTCCAAAACAAGAAGCAGTTTAAACTTCATTTTCTAAGAGCTTCCAATTTTGTCATACAATAATTTGTACAAATATTTCAATGAGCCCCTACTTATATATTTATTTTTATATTTTCAAGGAATATTGCTTTTTCTGACATACCTCATGCAATGCTGTATCCCTCATTCACTATATACATATATATGTATACACACCAAAAAATGAAATTACCATTAACGCATAGTTGCTTGAGTTTTACAAAAGCCGCCTGTATTTCTTGGATATTGGGCAAGGTCTTATCCAAATCTGATTTGTAAACATCACTTCTCTGTGGATGACTTTTAGTTATTGCATTACAGATCCTAATAAAGACAAAATCCTTGAGTCATTCATTCATGCCACACATTTTTTGAAGACCTATTATGAGCTAAGGCACTACTCTAAGAGCTGGAGATAGACGGACATAGACAGGAGGAGCCTCTGCTCTCAATGGGCTTCTGTGCTTGGTGACAGGAGGGTAAATGAGAAAGTAACAGGCTGTAAAGGCAACAGGTGGCATCATCCAGTGAATGCAGGCTAGTTCAAGGCATGTGGTCAGAAAGGCTTTTCTGTGAAAACGATACTAAGGCCAAAACCCAAAGGACCAGGAGCCACACAAGATGTGAGGGAAAGTGTTCTAGGCAGAGGGACAGTAGAGGCAAAGGTCCTGTGCTGGACACAAGCTTAGCTGTGGAGAAACCTAGAGAAGACCAGTGGGACTGAGCTGATGTGTCTAAGGAGAAATGGGTGGAGAGAGCTTGGACAACAAAGAGAATCTGTCTTACTTATGAAGGGTGGGACAACTGGAAAAACAAAGGAATTAAAAAAATTCACAGCTTAGTAAAATTCAAAGATTAAAAGTGCTACTGGCTCTAAGGGTTCAGAATGAACTCTCTTCCCAAAGTGCTGTAGGCTCCCCTCTAATAGCAGTACCCCTCCCTAAGCACTTGACCAGCAGACATGGCAGTCAACAGCAGCTTTGGAGCGTGACAGGACAGACAGGTCATCTTCAACGCGACTGAAGTAAAAAATCCATCAGAGATGATCTGAAGGCAGTCACCCTCCTTTGCAGAAAGCTGAAGGGTCATGTGAGGGTCATGTCACTTGACATTTATTTGCTTCAGCAAACATAGCTTTCTTACATATGGTAGTGTGGAAACAAACCTAAGATCTGGCTGTACCAATAACAGAGTGTGATACACAATTTGAGGCTCTCTGAGCTGGGTTTCTAAGATCTGTTCCCTTGTTCTTCATTTATTTAATTAAGTACTGAATAAATATCCAATATGATAGTTATTTCCTGAGTGCTGAATGTATAACGGTGTGCAAATCCAGTCCCTTCAGCTCATGAGTTTACAGCCTAATAGCAAAGACAGGCAATAACCAAGCTAACACACATATACAATTAAGAACTGAGGTAAGAGTTATGAAGAAAACTGAGAGAGCCAAGGAGAACGTATAACTTGAGGACTGATCTAATTGAAGAGGTAAGGGAAAGCTCATCTTTAGGAAGTGATGTTCGAACTGCGATACCAAGAATGAGTAAGTACTGAGTGGGTGGGGTAGAGAGTGCTCAAGGATAAGCATGAAGAAAGGCAACCCAAAAGGGAAGAGCACTGGCAAACGGCAGGAGATGGGAAAGCCCAGGCAAAGTCCATGGGGCCGAGGCCTGGAGCAGCAGGCATGGTACTGGCTGAGACACTAGAGGAAGAAATGAGGGTGCCTGACAACACACTGGGCTCAGAGGGGAGATAGCTGGAGTGGACACACACAGGTTTGTAAGATTTCTAAAGAGTATATGATAGAATTTGATGATGGACTGAATGTGGGTAAGGAAGCGAGAGAGAGAATACATCCAGGGTGATTCATGGGTTTCTGGAGCAGGCTGGGAGAGGGTGTGGTGCCCATATATTGGAGTCTGGCTTTGGACATAATGAAAGGGACTTTGAGATTTCCACACAGAAGATGTCACATCAGAGATATAAATTTGATGGTCACTAAATCCACAGCCATAGGACTTCTCTAGGATGGAAATAGAGAATGGGCAGAAGCAGTGGACAGATTGCCAAGAACCAGGGTTGCAAAACACAGAGTACAGGTGAGAAAGAGGGGCTTCAGGAGAGTGAAAGGAGCAGGGGCCTGGGACTCAGAAGGCTTTAGTGAGAGACAGATCAATAGTGATGCCCACCAACTGATGAATGTCTACTGCTTGAACAACATAGAGATTACTGGTGACTTCAGCAGATGATGCCAAACTTGTTTGTGGAAGCTAATCATTTAAGCTACTGTGACTCTGCAGACCTAACACACTCTGAACTATATGAAAAGTTTGATTTATCCGGAAGTATCTCAACTGGAAATGAATGCACTTTGGAAGTATGATGAGGTGACACTGTTATAGCAAGACATGAACAACTTAAGATCTTTTAGTGTCTTAAAAGCCAAAAGAGTTAAAACTATTTTAGTACAACTTAAATATTAATTTTATGCATTTTTTTCAAAACAGTAATTCTTGCATAGAATATACGGTGCTAATTAATAAAACTCTACCATTTTCCAAGTATTTTCAAGTAGTCAGGAGCTTACTGTACTCATTTATGATAACTAAAAATGTCCAAAGTAACAATGACCATTTCCTGATTACCTCTGGTCAATTTTCCTCTGTTGTAGCACATCTTTTATGAGGGCCATTCGCACAAGAGCACTGCCATTAGAGTGACTCCAGCACCAGAGCTAGGAGGGAAGCAGAGCCTTTACTTAACTGAGTAGAAAAAGAAAAAAAAAAAGACATAGGTTTGAATGAAATCCAACAGACATCACTTACTGGCATCCTTCTTCCAACAAAAGAATGGGAGAAGATCTTCAGATCTTGGTCTGCTAAAGAACTTGGTACTACAAAGTATTCTGGAAGGCTGGAGAGGAAAAAGCAAACCTAACATAAGAGTCCTCTGCTTTAGGCAGGTGCAAATCCCATATATAATTTTTTTTTTAGAAGATTTTATTTATTCATGAGAGACACCACACAGAGAGAGAGAGAGAGAGAGAGATGCAGAGACACAGGCAGAGGGAGAAGCAGGCTCCATTCTATGCAAGGAGCCTGATGTGGGACTCGATCCCCGGTCTCCAGGATCACACCTTGGGCTGCAGGCAGCGCTAAACCGCTGCGCCACCGGGGCTGCCCCCATATATAATTTTTTTTAAAGATTTTATTTATTTATTCATGAGAGAGAGAGGCAGAGACATAGGCAGAGGGAGAAGCAGGCTCCACACAGGGAGCACGACGTGGGACTTGATCCCAGGTCTCCAGGATCATGCCCTGGACCAAAGGCAGCATTAAACCGCTGAGCCACCCGGGCTGCCCCCCATATTAGAATTAAACATGTTTATCTTCATTTAATTTGTACCCTACTTGGTGACCACATGGTAGGCACCACGGAAGACAAGGCGGGCCCTAGGTATCTCCTTCTAAAACATGTGTGATGTGGTTAATTAACACAACTTATGTTTATGGCAGGAGAAAATATCCAAAGGAGATATATGAAATGGTTTCCAAAATGATTAATTTATCAACATGTATTCAGTTTCTGAAAAAACATATCCACCTGTATTCTCTATGGCTAAGGACACAAGGCACACAAGATAAAACCAAACCCAACCCACAAGTCTGCTAAGAAGTTTTAGCTCCTCCCTCTCTCTTCTAACTGTTCTCATCCCCAAAAGACACCCAGACTCTAGGATACTGCCTGGACAGCAATTCCAAGTGGACAGGCTCACTGTGCTGTAAGACAGCCTCCTTTCTCTCTTCTTCCCTTTATCTTTAAAATATTCATGAATGTGCTATTCAAAACAAATATTCCATTCACCATAACTTAAAAGCTATCAGAGAGCAGAGTTTGATGATTATTCATAAGAAGTCATTCCCAGCTATAAATAAGGTTGTTAAAACTGGACTTACCAAGTGGATATCATGTAACCCTCGTTAATAGAACAAACTCTCCACCCGGAAGCACCTGTTCTCTTGATTTCTCGGTCCCAGTCGGAGTATGTTTCAAAGAATGGGGTTTTTTGATTGCTGCCACCAACAGCTCCACTGCCACCTCCTGAGGGTATTCCGTTAATTTTAGTGGCTACAAGAAAAAGCAATATTGTTAGTTTTGTTTCAATGGTCACATTTCACATTTCGTCCCACATTTCCCCTTCTCTCTTGGCACCTCCTTAGTCAGGAACACACTTGGACGGGACATCTCCTCCCTGTCTTTCAAGTCTCTCCAAGATGTTCCTACTGTTCCCAGCAGTCCTGAGAAAGAGGTGGCCCTCCTCTTGTCAGAAGAATTCACTTTGTTTTATCCTTATCTAGCTCTTTCCTGACTCCTTCAGCATCACTTAGTTTCTCTGTCCTTCTACTTGGCTCTATCTCTTCTGCCTTCAAACACAAACAGGTCACCTGGACTTT
This sequence comes from Vulpes lagopus, assembly GCF_018345385.1. Classification (NCBI taxonomy): domain Eukaryota; kingdom Metazoa; phylum Chordata; class Mammalia; order Carnivora; family Canidae; genus Vulpes; species Vulpes lagopus. The sequence goes on along the minus strand of NC_054827.1, from coordinate 98,127,110 downwards.
GAAAAGACTTTCATTTGACCAAACCACCACTACTCCACCTATGAATTTGACCAAACTGCACCACTACTCCATGCTATACATTTTTTCCTCTTCTGTTACTAACCACCTTCCCAAATGATGAACAATGCCTACTGCCCAGATTTTCTCCTTTTCAATGGTCTTCTATCTCTACTATTCCACAGAAACCACTCACGAGCCTTGCTCATCCCCCTGCCCTAAACTGTGGGGTAAATTCAAGTCATGCTTATTTTTTCCACACGTTTTTGCCTGAAACAATGAATGCTTCCAATCATCTGTTCTTGACCAAATCTTTCATCCTTTTAATACTGACACCTCAACTCTCTTCTATGGCTTATTATAAAATTCTTGGTCTCATAACAGTCCATTTTCCTTTGAAAAGTTCACAAGGTTTCCTTATACTCCACCAGAGGGCCACTTTTATCTGGGGATTTCAGCCTGAATATCCTTAGCAAGAAGCCCTCTCTCGCCAAGGAAGGCTGCTATCCTCTGGGACATAGGCACAACCTCAGGAAGGCCTGCAGAATGACCCAAGGGAAGGAAAGCATATCAGCAGTCAGTGTGATCTACCCTGGCAATCTGGAGAGACAGATGGCACAATCTTTCCTGGTCCTGTGTTTCACAGCTGCAGGCTGCAACGGTGGCAAGAGTCCCGCCTGACATCCCTGACATGATGTTCTCCAGGACTCAAATCAGCCTGCAGCCTGCCATGGGACACAATTCCCCAAAATCATGCTTTCATGATGCTATACCCTTTTCCCAAACTTCCCGTTATGCTCATTTTCCAACTTCCTCAAGCAAACCTAAATGGTTTTGCTTAAAAAGCCCTTAGATAATCAACCTGACCTTTCATTATGGCCTAACCCCCATTCTCCCCTGAAGCCAAGGAAACCCCTTCATTATCCCATGAACATGCCATGCCCATTTCTGTGGACCATTTATTAGCACCTAGTACAGCACAGTTTTTTTCTGAGAACCTCCAAGGTGCGAAGGCCTGAAAACTTAAAAATGGTAAGGTTTTATCTCTATTTTCAAAGTGCCAACAAGACAGTGGCGGGTAAGTTCAGCACCAGTCACACTGAGCTGGATGTACAAGCGTACTGAGAGCACAGAGGATGACAACCCTAACGCTCACTGGAGATGAAGGCCTCAGGACCTGACTACATCTGAATAGAGACTTGGGGAGTGAGCCAAATGTTGCTAGATGGCTGGTAAAAAGGAGGTAGGCATGCTGGGCAAAGCAGAACATAAAAAACATGGTATAATTGTATTAAAATCAAGTAATGAAATACAGCTAGAGCATTGGGAATGCAAGGGGTGGTGGAAGAGAGGCTGGAAAATTAGATGGGGCCAAGACTCTTGGTCTGCGCTGCCCCAAGGAGTAGCCATTAGCCACATGTGCTATTTAAGTTGAAACAAAACAAAATAAAATAATGCAGGTCCTCAGTTGTACCAGCCATACTTCCAGTGCTCAACAGGCACACGTGGCTAGTGGCTCCTATGCTGGACAATGCAGATGAGAGAACACTGCCCTCCCTGGGTCTCATGCACCATGCTAGGAATTTTGAATTTTATACTTCAAGTGGCATCAGAATTACCCAGTGATTCTGATTTCAGTAGAGCTTGTTTAATATGAAAATGCTAAAGCCAAGCACATATCCTGGAGTGCCACTCCATCTCAGATCCTTCTCCAGAGTAACTATAACCAGAAAGTATGTTGAGGAACCTGGGAACTGTAATCTCTATAGGATGCAGAATTCCCAGGCAACTGTGACTTTATACACAGTGTTCCAGAGCACCAAAACCCACAGAAAGCTATTCAACATTAAAAATGTAAGTAATTCATCATATGATCAAATTGAAGGGGAAAAAAAAAAAAAACCATATGATCAGTTCTGAGTGTAGAAAACATTTGATCAAGTTCAATACCTACTCACAATTTTAAAAAACAAACTTCAGGAAATTGGGAATAAAAGGGAAATTCCTACTTGATAAAGGGTAATTACCAGAAACACACAGTAAATATCTTCATCAAAATCCGGAACAGAAATAATGCCTGCTATCCTGATTACTATTCAACATTGTACCAAAGGTCCTTGCCACACAATGAGACAACTACCACCAAAAAAAGAAGTATAAAGAGCACAGTCTCAATTTTTAAAGAGCTATGAAAATAGTTTGACAGGATACTCTCAGCTAGGAGTCTAGAACTGAGTACTTTTGAATGTTTTGAAGTTACTTTATTAATAAACTAGGCTGAGAACATGTAGTTTATGAGATTGTTTCTCTGGCAAGATTCAGTCTCAGTATCTAACTACAAAAAAGACAAATTTTCTGAATATCGGATGAGAAAAGCTATAGGATATTGAACTATTTACTATTGTACTGGTTTTGGTTGTTGAAAACCTGTCCATTTCCCAACAAGTAGGACTGTTATATGTTCTACATTTTCTTCTGTGAGAACTTATTAGAGAATGTGTAGCAGATACTAATCTGGCATTAAAGAGCCTGGAAATTCTAATGCTATCCAGAAAGTCCCAAAGCCCTAATGCCTGTGGCCTGCTCTACAAGTGGATTACTAATGGGTGCAGCAACAGACTGGCAAAACAGTCATCTCAGGAAGATCCAGCTCCTCTGAGAGTTAGTTACCTACTTTAGGACAGCTCCTCAGCCAACTGAAAGTGAAAACTAGATAGTGAGCATTCCTGATCTTGGCTTTTTTTAAAGTTATTTATCTGAGAGTGAGCAAGAGTGAGACAAATGCACAGATTGGGGACGGGTGGGAAGGGCAGTGGGGAGAGGGAGAGAGAGAATCCTCAAGCATGACTTCTGCTAAGGGCAGAGCCCAGCATGGGTCTCCAATCCCAGGACACTGAGATCATGACCTGAACTAAAATCAAGAGTTGCATGCGCTCAACCAACGAGTCACGCAGGTGCCCCTCCTTGGCTATCTTCTCTGACAGTTTAAAAGTCTAATCCCATGCTATGCTGAAATTAACTAGTCCCATCTATATTTAGAATGGTCTCAAGCAACAGCAAAGACAATAAAAGTGGTTAACATACCAGAAGAAAGCCTATCGCCTTTATGATACTGCTGAAATCAGAAGTCATAAAGGACGACAAGGGTAAAAAGAGAGCTGTGATATTAAGTGCAACAGGTTGAGTCAATGGCTGTAACCGGGAGATCTGTTGGGCCTGGGGCAGACCTGGGATGGCTGCCTTTTAAAAGATCCTCCAGGAATTCTGATACAGGAAGTTGGCTGGGAGCCACTAGTATTCAAGAGACAGAAGGATCAATCACAACCATGTATAGCTACACTGAGAAACTTAAAAGAACTGACAGGCAACAAACTTTAAAAATTTCTAGTTTCAAATGGACTATGTTCTCTGTAAGTGGTTTTCAAATAAGCATTTAATGGAAAATCTAATACCAAGGCCTATGTTAATAAAAAGGATAAAATAACAAAATAAACCACCGAGAACGTACATTTTCTGCTGTGGGTCTACTACATGATACCTTGAGATTACGAAATAGCATTTGAAAGTTCGATGTCTGCCATGGAATAGAGCTGCTAACACTGAGGCTACAGGTAACTTTATGAAGTTTTCTTTCTTTTTTTTTTTTGGTGTGGGGGGGGGGGGGGGCAGAGGGAGAGAGAATCTTAAATAGATCCATGCCCAGGACAGAGCCTGATGTGAGGCTCGATCTCACCATGCTGAGATCATGACTAGAGCTGAAATCAAGAGCTGGACTGAGCTTAACTGACTGAGGTGCCCAGGTGCCCCAACTTCATGAGGTTTTCAATTCTTCAGACTGGAGGCATAATCTGAATCTTTGATTTTTATCACAAAGATGAAGCTGTACTTTTGGGACATTATTTGCCTGATAATAACCTGACCAATGAAAGCAGTCCTTGTGGTTTCTTCCAAATTAAAGAAGAAAAAAACCAGAACCTCTGTGCTTATCTGTGCCAGTACCTCCCACATTGTTCCTGGGGGAGGTATGCCTCGTTGCTTTACTTTGGGATCCTCGCAGAAGTACCTGGATGAGTGGTGAGCTATGCAGAGAAGGTGTTTTCACTCAAGGGATTATGAACTTGGAAGAAAACCTCTGAGTGCCAAAGGCCATCTAAAAGAGTCTTTCCTTAGATAACTGCAGGGGACATCTTCTAACTTCAGATCTTATTTGTGGAAACAGCTTTGTCACCTACCTGCCTGCAAAAAGGACTTCTTTATTCTTTAATCCAGCCAATGAATCAAGGTGGCATCCAGAAGTTCAAGAGTGGATTATTGGGCATCTTTCACTCACAAATTAATGAATTCTGACTGCAGTGTGTGGAAATTTCAGGCTTCTTTTGATCTTAAGGATGCAGTTTATGCTTCTGCAACAGCACGGAAGGATATTAAAGGGTGTTACCCTAGAAGGAATCTTAACAAAACTCTGGCCAAGTTTTAGGTTTATGAAGTACCTGTCAAAGGAGGAAGTGAGTGAAGGATGTAATGAAAAAAGTGTTCCTGAATATTTTAAGTATTAATTACCAAATTTTATTAACAAGCTATATATAAGAAGACACAGAACTGACTGATGTAAATAAGAAAACCCAGTAGTAGAAGAGCAATGTGTTGAATAACTATTTAAAGTATTATTAACCCAGAGATGCCCACAAGGAATGGATGAAGAAAACTGAAAAGTAACTGGAGCAGGCATCAGGTTCCCAAACACATAATGGAGTTTACTGCATTCACTGAGCTCAAGTCATTATGTTACTTCAGAAATCATGGATCTATATTGTGGACAGAATCATTTCTATTAGAAAAAAATAGCATCAGGAATTGATCTGTATCATAAACAAATTTAAGTGGGACTCAAAGACTCTTTCTTATAACTCCTGGACCTCCCGGAATTTTCATTTCAGCTACTCTCTTGCAAGTGTGGGTGAGGATCTTATTGAAAATAACCTTGATGATCATGGTCTGTAGCTTTATGATAGTCCAAAGAAATATTCACCTAATGAGTAGTGGAGGATCTACAACACTTTTATGTTTAGACAATATGTTAATTTTATAATTTATATTAAGAAATAAACTTAAAAAGTTAATTTTATTTTGCTCAAGCATAAGTTACAATTGGTTACATTTTGATAGTTAACAAATGTTTTGTTATCCAATTTCTATAAATACAGCACATATGATAAAAGCTACTCTTCCTGCAAAGCATGACTTTCACATACCATCTCTATGGTGTTTACAAGTATCTTTTAAAGTAGTGAAAATATACTTATACCAAGTGCACCTACAGATACTCCGTACTGTTCCTATATTTTAATGTATTTACAATATAGTGATACTCAAATATGCTTTTATTATATAGATTATTTAAATTACCATAATATGTTTTGAGGTAATAAAATGAAAGACCAGTACAATTAATTTGAAAGATCCCTGTCCAGACTATGCTGGGGTGAACTGATCTTTCACTGTAAATATGTAACTGATTTATTCTTCTTCCTTAATAGTGGGAGAACTCATGTCTCAGTAGGTAGAGTTAATGTGTGGCCCCTAATTTCCAAGGGGCTAATATGAAACATGTTTTTCCTCTATCCTTTTATTTTTTTAAATGGCTGATTAAAATTACATTTGCATATAAGAAATATACAGAATTACATCATCATCTGGAATTTTCCTTGGTGATGTCATCACTGAGTAATTACATACTCAGTATATGAACAATACTATTTTACTTTTACAAAAACTGCTTAGAATATACTTGTCCTTAAGACAAATGGCTCCTCTTCCTTTTTGTCAATCTAATTCAGAAACATAAAGTCAATATTTTGATGAGGTCAATCAATGATGATCTCTCCACTAAAAAGTTTAATCACTTTAGCTTTTGCATGAAATCACACTATGCCAGAAAAGATCATGCATCTCAAATATCTTTTAATTTTCTGCTTGTTTTCTTAAAATATAACATCATTTCAACTCAAGCTATCAATTAAAGTGGGTTCGAGAAGGGGAAATCTTTTCTTCACCATAAAAAATAAAAGCCAGAGACTGTGGTTTAGTAAAAGACCTGACATGATTCCTATAAGCCTATGTTTATAGCTGCTTACAGATTCTTCCTCGTCACTTTCTGAGAAATGATCTAAGAAATATTGTCTCTTTTAGTATATAGTGCTTTCTTCTTTAGCAGTTATAAAGCTAGTAATTCTACCATTGTTAAAACTCATATACTTGGAAGCCTCTGATAAACATAAAACTTATACAATGTAAAGTTAATCACAATATTTAATATTTTCATATTTACCTGAATTGTGGTATTTTTTCCCAACATATTCAAATGCAAAGAGTAGCTGGAGGTCTGTTGGCTGGGAATAATGAGCTATTGCAAGGCATACCTAGGAAAAATTCTACATTTAGAATTTGATTTTAACACACTTATTTAAATGAAATGTACAATAAGGCCTTGATTATTGGGACCATAATCTTGGGTGGGGCAGTGATCACAGATACTTATTTACATGTTTTTTTCTGTTGACCCTAGACTGTGAAAGAGCTCCTTAAGGCCAGGTTTCTCATTCAGTGTTGGGCCCCCAGGACACTGTTTATAAGCTTTTGTGAGTATATGGTAAGTATTCAGTAAGTGTTTGCTGAGTTGAATTTTAACAGCAAATTAATTTTATTCAAATAAAGAAACTTGAAACCTAAAGACGCATTCTCCTAAAAGGCAGCAACATATATATATATATATATATATATGTATATATATATATATATATATATACTCCTAAAGAAAGGATTAAAAAGTTTCATTTTTGGTGGACTATAATGATTTAATACAGGAATCTGGAAGGCTTAATGTAAGGTATGAAATTTTAACATTCATACCTCATGTATTAAAAAAAAATCTAGCCTAATAGAAAAGCTATTATCACAAAAAATGAAAATTAGCAACAAACCCAAAATATAGGATGGCTCAAAGAGGTACAAACACACACACACACACACACACACACACAAACTCACAAACACACACAAAATTGAGAGGCATGGGCCTCTCAATTGAACAGATCAGGGCTTGAATCCTAGGGTCTACCAAACACTTGCCCTGTAAGTGGTATGAAATCAGTTCATCTCTTGGAGTCTAAGTGTATGCAACTATAAAATGAAGAGAATACCTATGGCTACATTAAGGACTAATAATCTTAATGCACACCTGGCCTCTGCAAAACCTCCACACATGGAAATATAGTTGATATTACTCCCAACTGCTGCTGGAGGGAAGGAAGCAGACAGTGCTCTATGTTTACAACGCCCTGGACTAGACTTCTGCAGAAAACACTCTTAAATGATCAGAGCAGAAAGGAAATTTAAGACATATGCAAGGAGAGAAGAGAAGATCTTCCTTAAAAACATTAAAAAGCAGTGAGCCAGAGCGATATACTTTTGACAGTGAGTGAGCAGGAAAAGTTTAGTTAATGATTAGTCCATGTCAATTAGTGGTGTTTGAGATGGGTTAATGCAAATCCTACTTAATGGGTAACTATGTGTCAAGTTCTTGTTTAAAAGATATTTTAAAAGTCTTTTATAGAATAAATGTTTCCTGTCTTACTAAATTAGAATATACATACAAATAAGAGGACACAGGTTATCACTAGTTTTAGATTGACTAAAAATAATAACCAAAGGTTTTTGAAACTTTTATATAATACCTCAATTTTCTTGATGACTACAAGGAGAGCTTTCTAAGACTGTCTCACCTATGCAATTAGGACCCAGTAATCTACATTCCCATCCCTAATCTGTCCAACAGTCTTCCTTAAGGAGATGCTTCCAGCAGCAAAACTACTGAAATCTGTACCTTGAAGAAGTCCTTGACTTTCTGTTCCTTTGGGCACTATATTTAGTTTAAAAACTTTGTTGTACTTTTCTCAAGATTATCTTTCATTTTTGTTCCATTTCTCTACACTGCCACAGCCATATTCTTTTTTTTTTTTTCCACAGCCATATTCTTAAGCCATACTCACCTTCTGGCATCTCTGTGGGCCTCCCTACATTCTGCAAAAAAAATTCACAATGCCTAAGGATTCCCTTCTGAAGATGAAATTTGGACCAATAACTTTGCTTACCAGGTAAGCTGCTGGCTTTCTGAGATACCTACCTAATAAAAGAAATCTCATTCCTGATTCTTCATCAAACTGGCTCTCCTTTACCGGACATCCCTTTCTTTCCCAATATTCCCTCAGTGGTCTTCTGTCGGAGAACAACATACTTGCACATACTGTGCTTGCCTTACATCCGGCCACCTCCTCTGCCACACTCTGCCTGGGAAATTCTCCACTACTCAGCCAACTACACTGTCACTGAAACTACCACCTCTGTTCAACTCCAATCTCTTCACAGGCCTTCCCTGACCAAGCCGATTTTACAGTATTAACTGTAGAAACCCTTCTGTTCTCTGTGAATAACAACCACTCTGATATAAAGTGTCTCTTCAGTTAGCTGTGCTTGTAGAGCTGAATGCATTTGAGAGTATTCATGAAATAGTTTGGAGTGTAGATAAAAAGGGCATAGGGATTCTTCATTTTACTTCCACCATTAAATGCAATCCCTCAAGGGTAGATGCTGCCTCTGTCATTCATTTGACAGATACTTCCTGTGCATCTAACCGTGTCCAGAGCCTGGGGCTACAGCAATGAACAACATAGATGCAGATCCCCAGCCTCACGAAGCTTACATTCTAGGAGGGAAGACAGATAAAAGATAAAAAAGAACAACTACAGTAAGGGAGCTCATTAAAGGAAAAAAAAAAATGTCCAGCAGGAAGGGATATGAAGTGTTATGGTGAGACAAGAAGGGAGGAGGTTAATAATTTAGAGAAGGAGAGAGACCAGGAAAAACCTCTCTGTGCAGGGTGAAGACCTGAAGACTTCTGCATTTTTGCTCTCCTTAGTAGCTTTCTGAAGGTGCTCTGTGCACCACAGCAGCTGCACTAAAGATACTAGTTGACAAAATTATTAACATAGTAAGGAAAATGCTCTAAGCCAATGGAATGAGCATATAACATTTTCAAAGCAGCCACGGGCCTACTTTACACAAAAGAAATTCATAGATTATTGATTATGTATGGAGTATGTTGTTTACCGCTACAAAGCAAAAAACAAAGTTTATCTGCTAGGCAAAACCAATGTAGCCTATTTTAAAAAGTCCGTAAGAACAGTACAACATCACATTTATAAAGGTTAGAAAACAGATCAGTATATCTAATAGCATCTCCATTGCAAGAAGACTATAAGCAATCTTGTGAAACCTAAATGGTTTAATCACCAGCACAACAGCTGATTAGAGTGGGGGCAGGGGACACAGACCTTGAACTAAAGCTGGCACTGAGTAGTGTAATTAGAAGTGTGGACCACTTAGTTCTAAGTAACTTAAGGGGCGTCTTTAGGAACCCAGATAAAGGCACATACTGCTTACGCTATCTGGGTCACAGCCATTCTGTTATGTAGGACATTTTGAGAAGGAAAGCCAAGAATCCTCTCCCTCAAGCTTTTCCATACACACTCTTTAAAAAGCTTATGTCCACATTCTTAGCTTCCATCACTAAGAGCTTGAAAGATTTTAAAAAGTAGGTCTCATTTTCATGTAAAATTATTCTAATTTTGCAATGTACTCCATAAACATTAAAATTTTTAGAAAAACTCTACATCTTTAAAAATTGCTTCTGCCCTGGCTATCAAGGGAATGAAGAATATCTTGGTACTAAAGACATTAAGTTATGGTAAATAGTTAATTTACTGGAGGAAGAAAAGTAAACACTTTTGAAATGATTTTTGGACCAGGACTGATCTTGTGGACAGAAGCCAGAAGTACCCACAGTTGGTTTCTCTTCTAAGACCAGCTGGGGGTGCAGCACTGGAGAAGCTCTAACCTCATCAAGTTCCAGCACACTGGCAAACAAAACTGGTTTCCTATATTTTTGTGGTTTGAAAGCCACCAAGGAGTAGTCTCAGATTCAAAGCAAAAAAAAAAAAAAAAAAAAAAAAAAGAATTTAAGGAAAAGCCAATTTATTCTTTAAATAGATGGGTTGAATTTTCACTTTTAGAAAGTACACCTGACAAGTGGTTTACACTTAATCTATAAAGTGGAGACTAAGGGCATACATTTTACTTACCATATATACACACACATATATATTTTATAAGTGATAAACCATTAAAGAATTTTTTTTTTGCCCCTTAGTTTTGAACAGAGTTCTTCAAAAGGAAAGGGAAGCTCCAACATGCTTTGAGGCTAGACATCCAATTCTGCAAGATCAAATTCCATTTTGTTTTATACAGATCTGTCCCAAACATCCTTATTTACTTGTGACAGACCAAGGATATGCAGGATGAATGCTAAGCATACTGCCATCTAATCTTGTCCTAACACAATTTAGGCAACACCAACTAGACTACCAGAAGGCTATAGAGTAATATTTAACAAAATGTGAACAAATTTAGCATTTCAAGATTTCATACTTTAAACAGAAATATGAATGCTTTTGGTATTTCAAAGCTAGTCAGTTTTTACCCACCAGAGAACTCTGAATGGGCATCTGGTCATTTTAAAACAACTTATAAAATCAGAGCATTTCTAGAGAAAATTTAGCAAAGTTTCCGGGAGGTAAAATCAAGCTGTAACTTCCCAACTGTTACCTAATTTTAGATGAAAACTTTCATTTGAAATAAAAGAATATGCTAGAATTCTTGTTTTTAACTCACGAAGCCAGTAAACTTTGGCAGTACACAGGCCTTAACCTCTGTGTCTGAACGTTAAATCAAGGGGAAAAAATTCTCTATTTAGGGCAGCCTGGGTGGCTCTGTGGTTTAGCACCACCTTCAGCCCAGGCTGTGATCCTGGAGACCCGGGATCGAGTCCCATGTCAGGCTCCCTGCATGGAGCCTGCTTCTTGCTCTGCCTGTGTCTCTGCCTCTCTCTCTCTCTCTTTGTGTCTCATGAATAAATAAATAAAATCTTTAAAAAAATTCTCTATTTATATTCTCATTGCCTTTCATTTTCTTTCCTGCACCTGCCCCTCCCTGCAGCTTGACTGTACAAAAGATAAAAAAAGCATTTCTTTCAGGCCTGAGGTTACATGCTTTCAATGTTTTAAGCAGAGGGGAAAAGACTTTTGTCAGAAGTCTGGTCCTGGGAAAGGGCATAACCAGTTGGACGAGGCTGTTTCATGCAGACAGTTCCATGTGGCCCCCTTCATCACTTACCAGCAGACAACAGACAAGGGCAATCCTGAATTTCCAGGGCACTTACCTGTTTCATTCATTTGGCAGCTAATCACTTATGTGGAAACATCGTTTATGTCACTACTTTGTACCACTATTCAATTTTTATTTGTTCATGCTCTAGCTTCTCAACAAGCACATTTGCCTCACACATTAAAGATGACCAGCAGGTCAAGAATGAAGCCAAATAATGATGGTTTCCAGTGACTGAAATAGAGTCCTCAGAGAAATATAATTGAGAGTGGAAGAGGGAAACTTTCTGAAAGAATATTGGGCCACTGTACCAATTTCTTACTTAAAAAAAAAAAATCCTGTCCTAACTAAATCTCTTAAGTTCTATGGTGTCCCTATTCTTGAAATGCTATACATCCTGAAATTAAGATTTTCATTAGCAGATTCCTGATGCTCTGACTGATTAAATTACAAGTACATATGTAAGCTCAAAAAAGTAGCTTAGCCAAAATGTTTTATATATAGCCTACTATCTAATTAGTCCTCAAGTCTTTCTATATAAGCATAGGCATCTCAAATTAGTAAAATGCCAAAATCACAAACTGCAGAACTGAACAGATGAAAAGGGCCTTAAAAGCTACCTAGCTGAATTTTCAATAACGCAGCATGCCAAAAGAGGGCCTTACAGACTCTACCTGAAAACTTTTAGCCACAGAGCCCACCATTACTTTGCTAGATAATCTAGTTCCAGAGGTCCAGCATATTCAAATATTCATCTTATGCTTACCCTCCTGTGAGGAAACTGTTGATTCTAAGTTCTAAAAATAAATATACAATGTCCTCACCAAACTGTATGAAAACAGCTGCCTTAAGAATTTTTTGATGGCCTTATTTTGATATAAACAGAAAATTCACTGCATTAAGTCTACTAACTATGGAAACCAAAGGCACCCATTTTGGGGTGGTGCAAAAGCTGACTTATAGAATCAGAGCATTTCCACTGAGAAGAAGGTTCCACTTCACTAAGAAACTATTTCTTTATTCCCAATGTGTGGGAGTTGGCTTCCCCTGGAAAGTGTTATATTCTCTGCATTTGCTGCATCACAGACTAGACCAGTAGGGCATTCGGTTAACTGGCTTCACTCCTTTGCCAAAGCCAAAAAGTGGGATGAAGGAAGTGGGAATTTCTACCATGAATCTTACTCCACTAGCAGGCAATAAACATTCCCCAGAAGGCAGGAGAAAAACAAAGCCAATTAAAAACTCCCTAGGCTTTTAGCTATTCTTGTGGAATAGCACTCAAATTAATTCACTAAGGTTTTTTTTAAGGACTAATAATTATTAGGCTTCTCCCATAACTATACCTTTATCTAACCCTTAAATCTAGCTAGTTCACTGATGAGGTTCTGAAGTATTTTCTAAAGTTCTAAACAAGAAAGAAACCAATGCAAAAGATACTAATTTCCACATCACAGTTTCTAGTATTGTAGGAGCTGATAAAAACAATAAACAAAAAACCTACATAGAATACTTTAAAGCAGGGATGCCTGGGTGGCTCAGTGGTTGAGCTCTACCTTTGGCTCAGAGCGTGAACCCAGGGTCCTGGGATCAATTTCCGCATTGCGCTCCCCACAGGGAGCATGCTTTTCCCTATGCCTATGTCTCTGCCCCTCTCTCTGTGTCTCTCATGATTAACAAATAAAATCTTAAAAAAATATATTTTAAAGCAGCCACAAATCATCCAAGGAAATAGTTCTATTAACATTTTTGGCTTTGACTTAAGGAGATACCTGATAACCTCTCCTACCCGAAAAAAAAAAAAATCTGAGCAACTGAGAAAAGAGACCTTCCATACAGAACTGATATTGGTAAATATAGTGCAAAACCCAAAACCTGATATAATAGTATTACCTTTTTGGCACTTTCAGGACCTGATTCATCAAAGCGAAATCTGACAATTCTGAAATCTTTACAGTAAATAATTAACTCTGTTGGATTAAATTTCAGTTTCTGGTTGGGACCGAGAACTTTCTGCTTCCTCTTGTGGTCATTTACTATAAATGAAAAAATAAAGAAAAAAATGTGTAAAAATTCTTTTCTGTTACTCACTCTTTAGTATACTTTAATAAATTATTACTGAAAATAATTAGAAGGTTACCCACCACTGAGCACTGCTTCTCTGGAATCTTTCATATTTGTCTATAATTTCTAGAACTTTGGGGGATTGGTTTTAAAATTTTGCTTTAGACTGTATTTTAAATGACCTTTGCACAAACCCACTACCATCTAGGCACATTTAAGCTTAAAATTTCAATTAAAAAGAGGAAAAATACTTAGAAAACATAAAAAGCTAAATATGCTATATTTCCATTTAGAAATAATTTATTGAGTTCAGGGCACCTGCATGGCTAATTGAGCCAACTGGGTTGAGCATCTGACTCTTGATTTCGGCTCAGGTCATGATTTCAGGGTCATGGAATTGAGCCTTGCACTGAGCTCTGCACTCAAAAGGGAATCTGCTGGAGATTCTCTCTCTCCCTCTCCCGCTCCTCCTTGCTCACATTTGCTCTCCCTCTCTCTCTAAAATAAATAAATAAATCTTTAAAAAATAATTTATTGACTTCTCTTTCATTAATATTCTTGGGACTCAAAAAAGGGGAAAACATAAACCTACAGAAATAAAATTCCAGCCCAAATATGTGAGAGGTGTGATTCTTTATGCAATACTTCCTGAAGAGAATCAGCTTTTATGGACTGAGTAAAGAATACTACATACCTGTGACAATTTGCTCAATACATGTTAAAGGGACATCATGCTCACCAAGAAGAAGGTTTCTGTAATGGAATCTCTGAAATAAAAATTATATTCATGTTAAGTCTTTCCCCAACAACCTTAAATGGTAGTAACAGCCTTACTTTTACATGTGATAAGAAACTGTGATGGCTATGTAAAAAGATCAAAAAGCTTTTTGTCTGTAGAACTATGAGAGTTCTAAAGAGGGAGTATCTTAGAACACATTTTAGTCATGAAAAGAAGAAAGAAACACATGCTGTGTTCATACTCTTTTCACCTTTCTCTCAATACTTTTAAATATGAAATGAAGTTGTGTATGATAATACAATTATAATATCCATGATATGTAACATTATCACTTCATAGGCAACCATTTGCATGTCTAGTTCTGGTTGAATCCATCATAAATAAACAAATGGAGAAAATAAAGAAAAAGACTCAAGTCATCAGATTTTAAGGGATAAAATAGTGGCTTGATTTTACAAAGGAGACTTTAGAAAATCACTCCTTAGTAATTTTTAGAGCAGAAATTCTACTAGAAATATAAATCTTCAGGCCAACTATAGCTCTTTTTTTTTTTTAAATCTGTCAACACTTTATACCAATTTTTAAACTCAGAACATAGTTGACACTATTAACCTGCTGTCAGAAGAGCACTGGTTTGTTTTCCCTGCTACTGGTATAGGATGTAAGGTATTTTAAATACATACATCTCATTTAAATTCTGTGCCCCAAATAAAAATGAAGCTAAAAACAAAGGGAAAAACCCAAGTCTACAGCCTAGTATGTCTACATACTAGATTGCTGTAAATGCCTTTAGTCTCTATATACCTACCAAAGTTTGCAATAAACACACAAATATACAGTTAATATTTTGGCAAACTAATAAATGATTATATAAAATATACTTATCCAAAGTCAGACACTTAAGTCAAAAGTTTACAACTGATATTAGAGAACAATTCCTATTATAAATAAAAGTCAAAAAAAAAAAATAAAAGTCTAGGGGATAAAAGTATATAATACTTTACAAACCAAAACAGAAGAGCCAAGCAAAAGCCCAGAATATTTAAGTTAATCAAATGAAGACCTGAACTTTTAAAAACCAAAATTAAATGGAACTATTTTCCAGTGAGACCATAAAATGGCAAGAGGGTTATTACAGAAAAATTTCATTAATATTTTTCTTTATTCTAATTATACTAGAAATTTGGGATTTCAAACTAAATTTGATGTTTCGGAAAAGTGACTAATTAGTTAAAAATACTATGAAATCTAGAAAATGTGCGCCTTTATATAATTATTTGCTAAATAATTAAACTTTTCTCTTTAGGACTAGCAAAATAAAAAAAGCACTTTAAAAGATGTGGAAGAAAGAAAATACTAACTCCATTACTGAAAGGATATCTACGCAATAATCACAGGAAATAAATAAGCAAGGTGACTCAACCATCTCACTAATTCTACTCCTTGAGTCTCAACATCCTCCTTACACTTTATTTTGAATTTTAACATAATACATTCCCAACACTGTTAATCACATAATGACTTTATAATTTTCCATACCTGTGCTTTATGTAATTATATGTACTGCTTAGAGTCAAATCCTTGACTACAAATAAACAGCACACAAATAACACACACCTGTAATGGCATCGGGTCATCCGTAATAAAGGAAATTTTGAAGTTACTGCAGATCAGCTTTCCCCACAGGTCATACTGACTTGTGTCCGTTGCAATGCATTTTCTCACAAAACTGACTTCATTTACGACAATTTCTCCTTTTCAAAAAGAAAAATATTGTATGAGCTACAACTATACCATAAAGTATCTACAGTCACTGTGTGGTCTATGAGGACTGCTTCATGATGATGAGGGCTCACCAGGTGCCAGGCACCAGAGTGCTTTCATCCTCATAACAGCAGCATTAACAGTGAGGCACTGCCTACCATGTGTAGGATATAGAAACTGAGGCAAGAAGAACTCAGGGATCTGAGATAATTCAACCAGAAAGGCTGATACCCAGTCTGCATTCTTTAGTACTATGTGATACTGCCCTCATTATCTTTTATTGAAAGGCATTCTGGAGAAGAAATAAATATACTCTCTTCTTCAGAGTACTACTTAACGGAATATTTGTATTTTATTAACAGGTGACTTTACACCCCAAACCAATGTCTTTGAATCCTTTACTAAGGGATGAGAAAGCGAGTTTGGGTTTAATCTCAAAATTAACAATACAATCTATTTTTGGTAAATAGGGTTCAGGATGGCAAGCTAGGAAGACGCTAGACTCATCTTCTCTCATGGATATACCGAGTCTATACCTACATATGGACAATTTCCTCTTAGGAAAAAAAAAAAACCCTAAAGGCTAGCTGAGTGATGATTACACATTGGCCAAATGAGAACTAAACCATATACAAGCAGGTAGGAGAGACTGGGACATAATCTCACTATAAACTCCATCCCTGTATGGTCACCCACAACCAGGATGGAACACAAAACCTGGAGGTTCTCCCTGGGGAGGCAAAGGGTTCAAATGTTACATTAGGCATCCCAAGTTTTAACATATACCTTTAGAGACAAGCCCTCAAAACATGTAACCCTGAAAACCAATGAGGCTTGCATCTCAAGACCCATAAGACCATAGAGATCCAAGAAATTGCTCTTAAAAGGCTCAGACATTTGGACTCACATACCTGGGGGCCCAGGTCAGAGGTAAGCTGATGGTGCCCAGACTTAAAGTGAAGGAGGCTCACCTGCTTATATTAAAACGCTAGCTTGAAGGGCAGGCGCCTAACACATTTATCTAGGAGGCTGTTGGAATTCTCTCCAGGGAAAAGATTAGTGAGCACCATATCACACATTCCCTTTGCTGTGCTCCAGAGCACTAGTATCTCCCAGTAGGGAGCTTTTACATGTATCTAACTGGTGCCTTGATTTTTTTGTAGCTGTCAACTGGGAAGCACCTCTTGATTGCCTGGCTCTGGAGGCCAGGGAGCTTGTGTTCTTCGTCCCATGGGACTGTAATAATTGGTGTCATTCAGAAAGGAGCTCATACCTCTGCCTGGAGCCCTGATTTTTGTGATTGCTGCCAGGAGACATATCTACATCACATGGCTCTGGTAGTCAGTGGGATTTACACTTATGAGTCCTACAGGACTGTAACCAACAGAGAAAGAGTTCTTAAACAGCTATCATCCCCAGGGCACAAAAGGAACCCAACAGACCCAAAAGCTTAGTCTTTCCTGTGAAGAAGGACCATTAGGTAATCAACAAAACTGTGGCCTGAGATGCAAGTTTCTAATTACACACACATCTAGGGTTGGGCTGTAATCCTTTCCAGAGACTTCAGAGGGTGGGTGCTATCTTTGTGCTCATGCTCTGCAGCACTCCAGAGCATCAGTGTCTCCTGGAGGAGCACTTTATGTGCCTCTGGTGCCTCTGGTGCCTCTGGTACCCTGGCTTTTATGTCTGGAGTCCTAGTTTTTGCCCAGGGGACATCCCTTGATCATCCGGCTTTAGTGGCCAAAGGGGTTTACATTCTGGGTCCCATGACACTGTGGCAATGAGACAGATGGTTCTTGGCAAGCAACCACCCCTATGGAGCTGCACAGGCAGGTGACAGGCACCTCCTCCCCACCCCCAAATCTTTCTAAAGGAGGCCCCTCTGCTTGTGCTAGAGCAGGCTTCAGGTTTGGCATACACTTAGTGGTGTACAGACCCGTTCTCAAAGAAAGTGGGCTGTGGAGGTCATCTTGATGTTCTCCCTCTGCCTTTTACCAGCTTGATGGTATTACCCAGAAAAGAGCTTGTACACTTGTCTAGAACACTGATTCTTGCAACTGCTACTCAGGGTACACCTCCAGCTCTCTGGCTCTTGTGGCCAGTAGGGCTTCCACTTGGGGTCCCACAAAACTGTATATATTTGCATACCTTAAAAAGTTGAGGCCTGAGAGTTTGGCTTCCAGTCAGCTGGAACCTAGGTGCCAAGACACTCCCCTCTGGAACACTGACAGGCCTGGCACACGCTAAACTACTGAGAGCTCTTAAAAATATTAACAGGCTGACTGACAAGCAGGATGGTTCAAGAGATAACAAAGAGCTGGGGTAGAGCTGGATGATAAGGTTCATCTCCTATACAAGGCCCTTTCTTCAAGACTGAGAGGTAACTGTTCCATTTACTGTATAGAAATCAACACAGAGAGTCAAGCAAAGTGAAGAAACAGAGGAATATGTTTCAAATGAAAGAACAAGATAAAACCTCAGAGAAAAAACATAAACAGAGATAAGCAATTTATCAGATAAAGAGTTCGAACTAATGGTTATAAAGTTGCTCACTGAAAATGAAAACACTGACTCAAAGAGATAATGTACCCCTATATTTATTGCAGCATTATTTACAATAGTCAAGACACTGAAGCAACATAAGTGTCCATCAACAGACAAACGAATAAGGTAAATGTGGTATATGTATACACAACGGAATATCACACAGCCATATAAAGGATGAGATCATACCACCTAAGACAACATGGATGGACCTAAAGGCTATTACAGTAACTAAAATAAGTCAGGCTGAGAAAGACAAATACCATATGATTCCACTCATAAGTGTAATCTAAAATAATAAATAAACAAAAAGTAAAATCAGAACTATAAATACAGAGAGCAAACTGATGATTGCCAGAGGGGAGGAGAGTGTGTGGCTGGGCAAAGGAACAGGAGATACTGATCTCCATTTATGGAATGAGTAACTTACGGGAATAAAAAGCAGAGTATAAGGAATGTAGTTGCTGATATTGGAAAAGCAGTGTAAAAGGTCAGATGGTTGCTACACTCGTGGTGAGCAGAGTATACTGTGTAAAGCTGT